>NW_020884900.1:5676111-6253902 GCF_003945725.1 Corapipo altera | reverse complement strand
CAGGCTGAGCCCCGCTCTCCTCTCCCCGTGTCCCCTCAGCCCCGGG
The DNA here is from genome assembly GCF_003945725.1 of Corapipo altera. Classification (NCBI taxonomy): domain Eukaryota; kingdom Metazoa; phylum Chordata; class Aves; order Passeriformes; family Pipridae; genus Corapipo; species Corapipo altera. The sequence goes on along the minus strand of NW_020884900.1, from coordinate 6,253,856 downwards.
CTCCCTCCGGGCTCCCCGGGCCCCGCGCGGGCGGTGGCGCGGCCCTGCGGCGCCCCCTGGCGGCGCGGCGCGGGGGCGGGAGGCCGGCGGTTCCCGGCCCCGCTCCAGCCTGGCTTCTGGCTTGATCAAAGTCACTTAGAAGATACAGATTGTCTGCCTTCTCCTAGGACCCCCCAGCATGCTGGAGACATGCAGGAAATTGTTAGTTTTCAGCTGATTGAATAAATAGCATTAAGCGACTTGTGCACTGTGGTGGGAGGGGATGCGGGTGATTAGAGCTGCTATGCTGAATCCCTGCTTAAGGAATGGTTTTTCTTCATTTCCCCTTCTCACCTGCTGTTAAAAAAAGAATTTCTTAACCGATAATGGTATTTCCTGTGTCTCTTTTTTTCACATCCTTCTCCCACTGAGTGGTCCGAAGTGGCTCCAAATTAGATCTTGTCTGGTCCAGCAGCAGCCACAGAGTGGCTGGGAGTGTGCTGGTCCCCTGTGGAAATGGAGACCTGAGTAATGCTGTGCTGCTGGCCTCGAGAACCACTCACAGCAGCCTACCCTGCTTCCTGGCAAGGGCTACCTTTCCTCCTCTGCCCTCCAAATGGATTTCTGGTGTTAAGGTTATTTGCTAAAAACTTGATTTCTGAAGGAATGGCATGGTGTTGCTGAGGCAAGGGAGTGGGTGGCAGTGCTTAGGACTGGGCAGCAGCTGACATGTTTCCAGTGAGCTCCACTTCAGCTCCACCTCTGCCCAGCAGTTGAGGGCACTCACTGAAAGTGCTTCATGAATAGTCTCTAAAGTCAGGGAGAAGGTTGGGCCTGTTTCAGTGGTGATTCAGGTTGCAGGTGAGCAGATTTCTGTGGTCCATTGGTCCTGGTATGAAGAGCTCTCACTGTGGATGGCAGCTCTGGCCATGAGGAGAGGTCATCACAGAGCAGAACTGAATCCACACTAACTTTCAAACTGCAGTGCATTTTTAGACATGTTCTGAAGCAGTGCTGAAATGTTGGGCTTTTTTTTATTTACTTTTTTTTTCCCCTAGAAGGCTATTCATGCTGCCTTTGGAACTGGTGGGGACTATGTTTTACTAAATTGTTCTTCTTAATTGTGTTAGTTGGAAGTTCAGTTTCTGATACAATAATTGCAGTCTTCTAACCTGAACTTTCAACCAACACAGAGTGTAGCAGAAGCTTGTGAAATTCTCCTTCATAGAGCCACTGCATGATTTAATTCTATTTTCAATATGGAAGAGGGTTTTGTTGTAATGGTTTAAGAAAAAAATTTCAGTATGTTTGGGGTTAAAAAAAAGGCTAACAGGTTGATACATCTGTTCCTTTAAAAAAAAAGCATTCTCCATTTTTGCGACATCATAAATATGTAAATGAGGCCTCTTTAATTACTGCCTAGGGCTATAAACTCGCAATGCTAGAGGGGAGGGAAGAAGGAAGTAAAAGAATAATTCATATATAAATTTTTATTTTTTTTTTAATAAGAGAGGGAGATTGGGTCTTTGCCTCAGAAAAGATAGCAGAAGAGTGGGGCTTTTTATTGCTGAATTAACCAGAAGGTGGTGGGAACACTTCTTTTTTTGTTTGTCCTACTGGATGCAGTTAGCATGTAAAGCAGTAGCGTACAACCTTCCCGGCTAATGTGTACACCAAACAGAGGGGATTTGTTACAAAGCAGTGGGTAAAATTCCCTTCTCTATCCTGCTCTGCCAGTACCCTTAATCCTGATCAGCAACATCCCCTGCTGTCTTTTGAGCTGCTCACAGCGGCTGAGTCTTAGCGTGGGTTCTAATGCAGGGACACCACAGGCCAGCGAGGGACCCCGCAAAGTCGTTTTCACTTGTGACCTGATAAGTGCACAGCACTTAACTGAATGGAAGTCTGCTCTTACTTGGCCCTGCCAGCCTTTCTGTATCTTAAGTACCATTATTTTCGAGTAAGGTGATCTTGCTGCTACTTTTAAAATAGCATGAGATCGACAGAAAGGGCATTTTTTTTAAATTTCAGCAGGTGGATGTGCATGTGGGGAACCGGGCCAGAGTACAGCAATCCCCATATAGTAGGTATAGTTACTGGAAATTTAATTCTGCTGTTATTTTTCTTCCAGCCAAAATGGTCTGGTGTCAAAATGCTTATTCTGCCTTGGTGAAATTTCAGATCCATATGATAATTTTCACTTTCCACATTTAATCTTTTAATTCTTGCTGAGGCCCATGAAAGAGTAATTTCCAGATAATAATGGTTTTCCACTAATAGGCTCAGCGTTTTTTATAGCAGAAATTACTTAGAGCCAGTATGCTCACTGAAAAAAAAATTATTCTATTTGATGCTCTTATGATGTGTCTGAGAGAAAGATAAAGATGAGTCTTGCGGCAGTGAGGCGGGGAATTTCAAACACCATGTGTTATGTCATTGTATGTGTTGAGGCTTCATGTGTACAATTTTGGCTGTTTGGTTCATGCATCAAATGTTTACTGTCCAGGGGAGTTAGTGGACTGAGGGGCTTCTCCTGACCAGAAGAGAATAAATGAGATTGGGCTGTGAAAGTAGCCAACTGTCAGCAGTAAAGGACTGCTGGGTGTCCATCCATCCATGCTGTGTGGGGGAAGAGGCAGAGGGAACCTGGCAGGGCAAGGATAGAGCTGTAGAGTGCTAGTGATGTGAGAACAAGTGGAATTGAGTATGGAAGTGAAAATACTTCTAGCTACTAGGGGAAGGGTGAGAGTCAGAGAGCACCTTTCAATGGGAGCCATTGGGTTTTAAAAGCAAAACTATTTTGGAAACTAAATTAGATCAGCTTATTACAGAAATTTATGGGCTGTCTGTGTGGGAGAGCAGGGGATTGTGTTCCCAGTCCTGCCTCCAAGAGCCCTGTCGGGTGCCTGCTCAGTTATGTGAGTTACTTTTGTGTAGTCTGCCCTCTGCTTTTCCAGGTGGGCTTTGAGAAGCTATGCTGTGTGGGAGAAATGACAATTTGGACAAGTACAATAGTACAATAGCTGTGGTTCAGGTAGCTGATAGCAACCTTAGATTTTGTTTATGGTTAACTGGAGGGCAGGCAGTTGGGGTGGCATTACATGTACAATTCAAAAATCCATTACATTCTTTAAGAAAAAAAAAAGGTGCCTCAGTTTGTATCTCTCCAAATATTTCAAGAGAAATCTGTATGCATGTATATATATTTGTTTTCAGCATGCCCTTCTCCATCTGTCCTGATGTTCAATTAAAATGCAGATAATGTGTCCTGGCTTGTAAGATGGATCACTGCTGAAGTGGTGTCATGTCTAGGCTAGCTTTATCTCCTGATAAATACCTCTGCTGTCCACTGAGAGATTAAACTTCATGACTAGTGAGATCTGTTTGGGGGTCTTACAGGCAGATAAGACTGTGTTACTGGCTTTTAATAAAATGTATCAATTTATATTTGCTGAAGGACCTTCTGATGGCATTTACTATTGAGAAGGTGGCAGTGGCATAATCAAAAGATAATACTTGTATGTGAAACTGGCTCTTCTGTTTCATAAGTGTTATAATTTATTGACAGGAGTGCTTTATTGAACCCTCTTGTGTCTAGAGTGTGGAGGTGAGGAGCTTGAGCTGCTGTTATAAGACCTGTCTAGCAGAAAAGATTTCTTTCCCTGAGACTAATCCAGCAGAAGCCATGGAAGAACATTATCAGCTAGGTACAGAAATCTCAGGCAGCTTGGGTGTGTGGGATGCACATGGATGCTGTGGTCTGGAGTTTGTCTTGTTGTGAGAGCCATGCAGTCAGGGTTCCCACCATGGGGAACACTCTTTTACTCCAGGGGGTTGAGTAGTCCTGGAATTGTTTAACTGAAGAGATGTTGAGTCGTGTAACAGGAGTGGTGAGCAGCCAGCTTCTCTAATCGAACAACTATCTGAAAAATTTGCTGTCTCTTCTGTGTATGGGGGGAGTGGAAAATAGTTCTGTCATGAACAGCGCTCTGAGTAACAAACCGCTCAGTGCCCCTGAAGAGATTCATGAGGCAGAGGTTTCTGTGTGAGTCTGGGACCTTGCCTGTGCTGGTATAAACTTCTATATAAATAGGGCATTTGGGTACATATTTCTGAATCTGTGTCCACTCACTGTTCATTAAAGTAAGGATACAACTTCTTAGACTGTACCAATCTGTCCAGTAAAAGGATATGGGAATTTTTAGGCAAATATTTTTTTCAAGTTTCAAATGTACAATATGCACATTCTAATTTGCATTTTAGATGCCATGAAAGTGACTGAAACAACAGAGTATACATATATATGTGTGAAACATCTCTGTGCCCCAGAGAAGTGAATTCTAGAAAAAAAGCACTTAAATCTGGTCAGCTTATTAAGTAGAGTCTGTAGTCCCATGCAGTTCTACTCAAAACATAAATAAGTAGAAGTCATATTACAAACCATTTAGTAATATAAATTATGGATTGAAACAGTTGAGTAGTTGTTGGTTTATGGTGTCTTTATGATCTGCTATTCTGCCACTAAAGGAAAATCATAGGATAAGGCCAGAGAGGGGAAATGTGTGGAAGGGGCCCAGTGAAATGCAAACCATGCCCACACTGACAGCCTTGCTTACACTTACTTGAACTTTAAGTGTCTTGTTCTTGGTCCAAGTTTGAGGGGCATTCCGGCCATCCCTGCCTTTGAGATCAGTAGAGCTGTTTGTGCCGTGGCCAACCCCTTACCTCAATCTGAAGGAAGGGATAAGAGAGAGGGAAAAGGCAAATTTGGCAGGATGTGTGTGTGCTGAGTTAGTGCCTATCGCTTCCCCATCTCACAGGCCTGGTTCTAGATTCCAGACACACACTGTTATCTTGACAAAGAGCCACTTAGGTGTGATCATGGAGTGTGATGTAAAGCATGGCTTTGAAAAAGTTTTAATGAGTATGTGGAGCAGGGCCCATCTCAATGGCACCAGTGTGTACCAGGCTGTGTCCACAAACATTGCTTGGCACGGGGAGCATCAGTGGTGGGCCCAGAGGACTGCGAGTTTGCTCTTTAGATCATTATAACTTGCTGCCAGTTTTCATATGATGATTTCATACAGCTGTAGCAACATGAATTAAAACTCCAAACACCACTCCGAGCCTTCATTTCCATTTTCTAGATTCTTTTTTTAAAGTCACAGGAAAGTTTTAATTTGCCTTTTTACAGAGGTTTTTTAGAAATGAGTCTTTTTTAGAAAAGACTGCAGGACATGTTTTTCTAGAAGTAACAAGTAGTTTGTTTGGCTATAGTTACCTTAAAGAACACGATTTTTCTAGAAGGCAGGAACTACTCAGCCCTTTGGTTTGAACATCAGGTCTCTTCCATATACACTGGGTTGTACATCTGGCCATTAGTCATTCTGAAAGTCTGGGCTGAGTTGTGAATCCCAGTCCTTCCTGCACTGTCATCTCAGCCATTTCAAGGGCTCATTAAATAGATCTGCTAGTTGGAGGAGAGTCCAAAGTGTACCCATTGCTTTTATTTTCAATACAGAAATCCAGATTCTTCACGACACACGTTTTGTGCTATTTTTGGCTATGTAATACTCTGCCATATCTGATTCATTTAATATTTATGGGAGGTATTTTCTCTTAGAGGAAGATTAGGAAGAATCCCCATGCCCTTGTCCTTGCAAAGGCCAGGCTGTCATTGTTATTTGGATTACTATTATTTTATCTCCCAGTGTGCTCAGGGATTTCTTGCAAGCAACTCGGTTCAACTGTTAAGGTGGTAGAAGTGTATGTATGGACTGTGCTCAGTGATCTTTACTGTCCTTTTTGTCTTGCAGATCGAGGGATTTTAATGGCTTTCAGGTAGAAGAAAGTGGAGACAATCAAAATGAATTCTATGGACAGGCACATACAGCAGACCAATGACCGGCTGCAGTGCATAAAACAGGTAAGCTGAAGGTGGAGGTCATTGCTGCAGATGAGTGTTGGGTATTGCATGGCAGTTGTGCATTACTGCTGCCTACTGCTTAGTGAATATCCTTGCCCTTTAGAGGGGAGAAGAGCAGTAGGAATGGGACATTAAGTCTCATGGAAGACAGGAACATCTGCTGCGAGAACTGGTGTATAAACCTCAAAAGCCAAACTTTCCCTTTCACCTTTCTAAGAAATCTTCAGCCTGGAGAGTCAACAAATCTGTCTCAGCTGGAAGCAGAGTGTTGCTAGTCCTGCCAGCTCTGTCCTGAAGGGGTCACAGCAGGCAGCCATCACACAAGTGCTCTGAGCACAGTAATCCACAATTTCGATGGGCCAGTTTTGATTTTAATCCAGTAGCTGACCTGAGACCTGCACTGCCTGGAGACTCAGAACCTGGACAGTTGGCATGGCTCCAAGTGCTCAGAGTGCTGCCTAATCAGTTTGCATGGAGATTGTAAAAACTTCTGTTTGCAAGGTGAAATTTTCAGAAGCATCTGTTTCTGAAGGGCCCTTATAATTGACTGAAAGGCAATGAGATCTAAGTCTCACTTACAGATTTCCTCACTGTAACTGTGCTTGCAAATGCTTTTATAACCAAGTGAATCTACAAAGGCAAGGATGGAATAGGCAGAGGCCATCTTTCCCTGCTTTACCCTTCTCAGTGAGCTTTGCTCTCTGGGGTTGCAGGCAGTGTATCTCCCTACATATGTTCTTACCCACATACGAGAATCCTAACAGAACTTTCATAGCAGTGGTCCTTTGTAGAGGAGATGAGCAAGAGAATGGTTTCTTGTGTTGGTAGTTATGTGTTTATCCCTAAACCAGTGCATGCATGCAACATTCAGGCACATAAATGCAAATTGCTCACAGGTATTTTGAAGATCCCAGCTGGATCCAGGAGATGAGCTCCAAAGTTCATTTCTTCAGACTGGCTGAAATTTTCTGAATTACATTGGAGAAACAGAAATATGTTATTCCATGCAATAATGTTCCAAATCATTTTTCCCTGTTGTCTGAGCAGTTTTCTCTCTCAGTTCAGGTCACAGCATGTTTAGAGGCCAGAGTCCTGCTGTTTTAGTTTTTTATTTGTATTAATTAAATTAAAACCTACCTGCCTACTTGTGCTCTGGGACAGGTGCATATTGCTTCTTGAGGGAGTACAGCATTTCTCTATTGATAGATTTGTGTTGTAGACACAAGCACCCTAAATCAAAGGAATTGATAAATAATAAGCATGGGAATGGTACTGTATCAGTCTAGATTTTTATACTTTTTTTTTTCTTTTATCTACAACTTCTTCCAGAGGGGCAGTGAAAGGGAAGGTGCTAATTTCCTCCTTTGGTGAGCAGTGATAGGACACAGGAAAATGGAATGAGGCTGTATCAGGGAAAGTTCAGACTGGACATTAGGAAGAGGTTCTTCACTGAGAAGGTGATCCATCACTGGAAGAGGCCACCTAGGGAAGTGGTCACAACCAAGGCTGTCAGAGTTCAAGGAGCGTCCAGATGATGCTCTTAGTCATATGATATAGTTTTAGGTAGTTCTTTGATAAGCAGGGAGGTGGACTTATTGATACTTATGGGTCCATTCCAACTTCAGGTATTCTTTGATTCTGTGATTGTATATTTCTCTTCTCTTAGCACTTCATCAGTCTCCATCCTTATGTTTTACCATCTTTGCCTAGATGTTAGTGGAAGTTTATATTTTCTAGAATGTGTTGTAATGCAGAAATGTGTGGGGTTTTTGTGAGTCTGGCCATGCAGCTGCTTTGGGTGATATAAAAAAAAATACAGCTCACACCTAACCCAGCTGATTTTTCTCTATATATTTCCTTTATAAGAGAGGATTTCAGAATAAATCAAACAAAACCAGTTCATAGGTCAAAGAGCAGAAATAGGAGTCTGTTCCTGCAGAATTGCTGGTCATAATCCAGCCTTGGTCTGTGGTGTCTCTCCCTCTTTCACCCCTCTATGATGAAAGTTAATGCATCTAATGGCCCTTTAGAGGCCTGAGGGAAATATGAATTTGGGGATTTCATACCAGTTTGTTATGAACAGCTATCTTGTTCAGGAAAAAGTGTCCTTGACTGGCACAAATTGGTGTCCTTTTTGGCCATCCTAGCCCATAGAATGAAGAATGAATGTTAAATTGCAGACCAATTTAACCTTCTAGCTGTAAGAACAGACCTTTACATCATGTGGAGACAAATGGAGGATGCCACTCTGTTCCTTTTTCTAGAGCTGTTGGTTTCTGTACACAATTTATATTATTTTAATTATATAAGAGAATATCATATAACACTTCTTACAGTTTTAAAGAGATATTTCTGCCTATATAAGGGGTACTCTATCTGTTAAACCACTAGCTTCATTTACACAAAGTGCTGGTTTACATGTGCAGCTAGGATATTTCTTCAGTTATGAAGGCCAAGGGGGAGGGAGGAAGGTCAAACTGCCTAGCATTTGTGTAGCATTCTCTGTTTTGTTTGATCTGTCTGGAAAAAAAGCTCAAGGTTTTCTGCTGGACCCAGGGGCGTGACTGTGTAGCTGCTCTGTTCTGTCAGAGTGCAAAGGATACCTGATGAGGAGGTATCCTGCTTGGGAGTGCTTGTGAATGCATGGCTCCTCCATTCTGTTTAGGCCCAGTAAGAGGAGAGGGATACTCTTGTTTTCAGCTCATGACAAAGTGTAGTTAACCAAGACAGTGGCTGAACACCAAAAATATGTCCCAGAAAGCTTTGTGAAAGTGGCAGTATTTGTAGTTTTGTTGGAGAGGAATGACTGATTTTATTTCTTTTTAATATTTTATTTTGTTGAAGAAGGTAGCATCAAAACTGCTATTTACTTTTTTATAGTTCTAAAATCTGGGGCTGTTACCTTTGCCATAGTGGAGAAAGAGACAAACTTACTTTGACTAGATTTTCTGGAGGACACTCACCTGTCTGTCACAGGGTCATAAATTTGCAGCTTGGAGACATTTACCTTGTTCTTTGAGACAGGTCATTAGCTGGCAAAGTTAACATGGTAATAGAAAGAATAATTTCAATGAATTCACCCACTGAGAACTGGACTGCATGCTGTTATGTACACGTTGGTTTTGGGAGCAAAGCAGTACCTTGCATGGCCGTGTAAATGTGTCTTCACAAATTCTGGGATTTAACTGAAGGGTCAGACAAAAATCTGTCTGCCTTTTCTTTCTGGTCTCGTCTTTTATCCGTTTTTCCCAACCTGTGAACAAACAGCACAGCTATTCTCCTTGAAGGCATGTACACTTTTGGAGTGGTTAACACAGCAGTGGTGTAGAGGGTGCACTGTTTTGGGGAGGAAAGCCGTCCTTCCTTGGTGCCCAGCATCTGCATGTTTTATAACCTGGTTGGCAGCCAGTGGCTCATGCAGCCAGACTGAGAGCTGTCTGCCGCCCTTCTTACCCCTCACTCCAGCCCCAGAGAAATGCTATAAATGGTAATCCATGTGCCTCTTTAACTAGATCAGGTTTCAACACAGGGTCAGGACAGGCTTCTTTCTTCCCAGCTCTGTGACTTGTGAGACACCCACAATATCCTTGCTGACTTCTGTTCCAGGATCAAGGTTGTGTTTTACCTTCATCTTTTTTAGTGCTTTAAAGCTACAAACCCAAAACTTGTATATGATCAGCTAGTTAGGAAATGAAGCGTGTGTTAAGAAGTGTTCCAGAATAGATGAAAGGGCAAACCGAAGAGGTGGCTGTGTATTTATGCTTAAAAAAACCCCAGACTTCTGTGGAAGGCTGGAACAGCTTGTGTGGTCTCTTTGTAGCTTATTCCCTCAGTATTTGTAAGTGTATGTGCTTTAAAATCAAACATAGCTTTTTGATGTACAGTGGAAAAAACCAAAGTAACAGGCTTTCCTAATACATGCAATTAGTTTCTCATGGCACAGGAGACTCTTCAGGGTATGTTGAAGGAAGCTGGGTCTTCAGGGTGCAGGCTTTTTTCTTTAACTCTGTCCATACAAACAAAAACACAGAATGATTTTTGTGCACAGCGAAGGTCTGATAGCCCCCGAGAAGTGCCCTATTTGAGGCTGCAATAATAATCTGTTTATGTTCTGAGTATTTGTGGCTTGGGTAGCTCTGGCACAATGTCCACCATGGAGCTTCAGGGCAGTAGGAGCTGGCTCAGATGGGCACAGAGCTGATTTTGAGAGCTTCCCTGCTGCCCAGGACCCAGGCACAGCCTTCTGAAGGAGCATAGAAAATCCCAAAAAGAATGGACTGGGTTTCTTAAACCATTCTTCATAACAGACCACAGGTGTGGCTTTAACCAAACACTGTCCATTGTTTTTGTAAGGTGTTTTTGTAAGGTATTTTGTAAGCAAATACCAGGCAAAATCACTGAGTTGGGTCACGTCTCTCTATTCTTACCACTTGAAAAACTTATAGCTGTTTTAATAGGGACTTCTAGCTTTTGTGTTTCTGTTTCCTGTCAGTTTGTAAAGTTTCCTTATCTCTCTTTTGAAATTCTTGAAAAGAGGAAGATGGAAAAAATCTTTCTATATTTCAATTATAAGGAAGCTGCCCCTTTTCTGAATGATTGTGTGATACCTTTCTGCCACGCTGAGCACAGTTATCAGGCCCTGTACTAAAGCTGTGCTGAAATTTTAGTAACAGTTTAAGGGGAAGTATGAAAAGGCTCTCTGGTGTCAGAAGTATTAGGTTGTGGTGGGAACAGAGGAAGTTGTTTCTGCTGCTTGTGTCACGGTACATCAGGACACATTGAGAAATATCATCAAATGATGCTGGATCACTCAGGCAACCCCACACGTCACACAGCTGATTTCTAGAAACAGATTAGCATTTCTCCCCTCTTTCCTTCCAGAAAGCTTGCTGAATTGCTGCAGTTGCAAGGCTTTATAATGCCTACCCAGCCATTCAGAGAGATATGCTAGAAGTTGTAATTGCTGTGTGGTTTTGTTGATATTTTCTTGCTCAAATTGGAAACAAGCAGGCCTATTTCTTTCATCATTTAGCAAGTGGGTTTTTGGTCGCTTGCAATTCAGAGGAAAATAGAATTCTTTGCATATTTGCATAACTGTTTTTACGTGCTGAAATGTTTGAACTAATTCTTCTGCTCTTCAGTGTTATTGTTGCAGACTCATGTAAATGCTCAGCAGTCCTAAACATGTCATTTTTAGTATACTTTGGACTGGTTAACAAGGAGTGCTGTGAAATTACAGCTGAAAAGATTTTAATAAAACTTCATGAAAATTTCATTCTTGAAGAACTTTGAAAATGAGAAGTATTCTTATGAAGGGCACATTTATTTAGAATACACATTTTTTGGTTGCAGTCTAAAGTGTTACAGGGATTTTTAGCAGCAAAATACGAAATAACATATAACAGTAAGGCTAATGGTGAAAAATACCTTTTCCATAAAAAGACATTTGATGGGCCTCAAGTCTTACAGTTCTTTGGTTGAATGGTCCATCAATGACATGTTAGTAGCTATATTTTTTTGGAGGTTTTTTTTTCTGAGACGTATAGCCACAAATTCTTTTGTGCTCAGTCTGTTGGAATATTCCTCTGCTAGAGTTAAGTATGTGTAGGAAAAACTGACAGCAGACCAGCTTTCCTGGCTCCTCTAGTCCATTTAGAGACTTGTCAGTCAACATTCCTGCCCTATTAGATCCTGCATCCTTGTAGGGAAGCCACAAGGGAAAGAGCAAAGAGGCAATTTGCTAGAAGCACTTCTAAGGGTGTGGGGGAAGAAAGCACCTTCTTGTTGTTTGTAGTATTTGGCTGGTTTGTTTATCTGATAAGATTCCAGTGGGAGGAATATAAGCCATCATATTGTGAGGTGGAATGGTAAAGTTGTGGTGGGTTCACTTTTCCCATTCCCAATTCCGTTGCTTGCTTTACTGCAGCACCTGTCCTCAAGGGCCTGGGGTATTAGTATTCTTAATATTAGTTTTGTTATTATTCTTAGTATTTCCATTTCAAAATGGAAGATACACATTTTAAACTTACACTGAAGACCTCTAGTATACACAATATTTGGTATAATTTTTTTCTTTTCTGTGCAGCTAACTAATCTGGCCTGTTGTTTAAAATTTGGTAAATAAGAATGAATATGTGAAAATTCTAGAAGTCTGTAAGTTGAATCCATGGTGTCACCTTGGTGTCAGATGAGCATAAGAAGTCGTTTTTGTCAGCAGCTGGATCAGACTGTGCAGTGAACATGTGACACATGTCTAGCTTCTGTCATGCCTTTTCTGGCTCTTCCTTCATACATGTGCACTTGCTACTCGAGTTCCTAGTCTTGTGTGCATTGATGCAACAGCAAATCCAGAGTGAGATGACTTACACAGCCTTTGCACATGAGGACCATTTACCTGTCTGTAAAAGCAGAAGGTGTTTTCAAAAAACTTGTTTGCAGTGGTGATAGTACTGTTAATAGTAAGACCTTCAGCTATGCAGACCTGTATCACTGTCTCTTGAAGGAGATGTCTCTTCCCTGGTGGTGTTCACTCTGTATTGCTTCTGTAGCTTACACAAGAAGAGCCCTAACTGTTGTACAGGGGTGGGTCCCACAGCCACAGGTGCTTTGGGCAGTTTTGTAAGCACATGCAAATGAAGAAGACGGATGGGGAAGCATTTTTCTTTTTGACTTCAAAATATCTCAGTAATGTCTAGCTGGCTGGTAGGACCTGTGAGAATAGGTTACATGAATTTTGCATCTTCCACAGTGGTTATCAGTTTGTGTAGTGGCCATTTTAAGTAGTCACCTTGAGATTTTACCTCTGCAAAGATTAAGAGATTAAAATAATAAAGGTTAAGTCAGTTGATTAAAAAGTGCTATAAAAAGCACAATGCAAGAAAGCAAATTACTCAAATGAGTAAAAAAAATTAACTGGGAAACAAAATATGTCCAGCAAATGTGCTGCTGTTTGATTGGGTATACTGAAGACTTAGTTATTTTTCAAAATCAGTGAATTTATTCTCCTGAAATTTAGAATATGAATAAGTGTCCTTATTTAAAATAAATTTTAAAAGTTTATACAGTACCTAAGTTGGAGGAATTAGTGCTTTCCCCCCTCCCTGGCCATCAGCTCACTTTATACTCTTGGGTGGTGTTATTTCTCTTTAAAGAATGCACAATTGACAATAATCTTCCAGTAAAGGGGATGACATAATACTTCATTAATGTCTTTAAAACACCTTGATAAGGTAGGAACTGCATGAAAGAAAAGCACCAACCCCAACTTTTCATATGTACCTCAAATTATGAAATGGTCCATAACACAGAATTATTTGAGATACCCCACTTTGCCTGAATCCTTCACTTAATCTTCTACTGAAAGACATTCTGAAAGCAGATTTTTTTTTTAAGGGTGACTGTTAAGCAAGTCTAGAACAAATAAGCCTATTTTCATTAATAAAAACCATCAAAAATTTAAGTAAGTATTATTCTAATAATTAAACATTATTCTAATAGTGCAATAGTATTCTGAGAGTATGGCCACTTCTTTGATAAAATTAACTCCTTGATTTGTCAACATATTTAGGACTGAAACTACTGACTGAAAATCACAAGGACATTAGAGGAGAAAGCTCTGGTATCGTTGCAATGCCTGTTGGAATGATAAAGAAGCCTCAGCATTGTTGCTGTAGTCACATTTAGAGGCATCTCATGCTAGGATGGTATGATAGGGAGATACTAACGGAAAATGGCTCGTTTCACTTGCCAAGAAGAGCAAGTGAACTGGTTAGGCAAAGCAATTTCGTAATTCGGTTGAGCTGTATTTGCAAATTTAAAGGTAGGTTGGAGCCTTGCATGACTGAGCATGACCTTGGAGAAAGAGCAAACAGCTGTATCTTTGTCTCCTGGTTTTTAGCCTGTAAAATCGCTGTTTGTGAGTGGTTGAGGAAAAATAATTCAGACCCCTCTTTTTACTTTCAGTCTTTATAAACCATAAGGTTCCCGATGCTCTCAGCTGACATAGTAGCAGTCCAGGTGCTGGTGGTAAAAGAAGTATGAAGACTGGACAAACAATCAATAGGTTACTGTAAAGACATACTGCCACTAGCATGCCCCATTTCCATCTTCTGTCAGATCTGGACCACAGCCTTTTCACCTCTAAATCACAGTTTTCTCTTGGGCGGGTGAGAGTGGGGTGGAACAGTAGTTTCCGATGAAATAAGTTTAATTTTCTGCATGTTCCCTTATTTAACATAAAGTTTTATCTATGTACTGCAGTTATGTAGATATGAAAGGTACAAAGCAGGAAGATGTAATTCTGATGAGCAGATCTAGGGAGTGATTCTTGTTTTAGCTCTTCTAGCTTCTGTGTATAGTGCTTGAGGATCAGAATGTTTAGTCTATCTCTAACACTTCTGTAAAACTAACAGACAAGCCAAGGTTGCAATATCTTTCCTTTGCTCCAGCATATTCACACAGATGTGCAATCTTCCTCACAGAGCTTGTATAGGAGAGTCAGGCAGCAGAACAAGGCTATTCGATTACCAGGCATTTACTTTTTCTGAAACCAGTACTGATTTATACACACACTTTATACTAAAAGTGTGTGAGAGAAGCATCAATGGAAATCTGCATTAGTTCACATTTTGTTCCCTTCCAGCTCATAACTGGACAGCTTGGGTCTTTTGCAGTTCAGTGATGCTGGTATTTTTTATTTGTTCCTTTTCTCATGTGTTTAGCATGTGATCTTGCCCAGTGTTTTCTTCATGTTAAGAGTCTGCTGGTCTTTGCTGAGTATTTACTGTTTTATTTTGAAAAAGAAGCTGCAATGGACAAAGGGGGCAAAGGTGACTCCCTTTTGTTCTGTTTTTCATAAGTAGGCATGGCTAACATGGTTTTAATCTCTCTCTCAGTGTATCTAGTGCCTCTCAAAATGTGAGCTTAATAAAATATTTATAAAGCCTACGATGGAATGAGCCATGTAAGTGCAAGATAATTCTATTAATTAGGGGTCTCTCAATCTCCCAAACAGTAAATTGGGAGGGGGGGATTATCTGAATACAAAATGCACAGCTTGAGCCTTTTAATTTTTTGATAAATAAAAGAATCTTTGATATTGAAAGGGACTGTAGAGAATTGAACTATCTGTAACCGTATCCAGATAAACAAAAATCACACTCCCAGAAGACAGAAAATAGCTCAATACTCCCCTCTATGCTCTTATAAAAGAAAAAGACCATTTGTTTTGAATATTCATTGCAGATGAGTTTTTAATATACTGAGTATAGCTGCTTGTGGATAAGGCAAAGTGTGTGTAATCACAGTTGACTGTAAAAAAAATTAAAATAGAGAAACCACCTATTTCAGGTTACATAATTTTCAATGTTTAAAGCATATCCTTGGTTAGTGTCCTGTATTTCTGTAACCCCCCCCAAACTCTGGGGCAGCCAGTGGAGGGCACGCCAGGGAGAGAGAGAGTTCTTGATGGATGGGGATCTGGAGTAGAGACCTGTGCATTGGAGGAGGAGACAGGCCTGTGGTTGGGCTCACCCACAGAGCTTGCTCAGATTTTAAAGTACTAAAGGCTCTATTAATGTCTTAAAGCAAATGGCCTTGGCTGATTTGCAGGTCTTATGGTGCTGAATGAGCTGTCGAATTTAGGTCTAGTGGGAACATACTTGTGCACTGAGTAATACACAGAGACCAACCTTGTCTCCCCTCTGTTATGCTGTATCAAGGGCATCTGACGGGATCCTGTTTGGCATTCTTAAGAGAGGTGTTTAGTTTTTGTCTGGGAGCTGAACCCCTTTGCCCAACATGCAGGACCACCATAATTCTGCTTCTGGGTTATTTCAGTTGAAGGGCATGTAATCTCTTTCTGTTCTCTCCACCTTTTCTCTTTCCAGGTCCCTTTCTTTCCTACTCCCCTCTTCACCCCCCTTCAGTACAACAGTGTATTTTCATTACATGTGATTGCAGGCATGTCTGGATGAATATTAAGATAAACAAAAAACAGTCTGAATCTGCCAAAGCACCTAGTCATGAAATCCTGTCTCAAGGATCAGAGTCAGATATACACCAGAGTTATAAAAGTCATGTAGGCATGCGTCTGCTCCTTCATCAGCCATTATCAATTGGTTTTGTTCCAAAGGAACTATGGTTACTGCATTTACAGTTTGAGCATCCTTATTTTTATATAAAAATTTCTAAAGCTACAGCATGGTTTGTTTTGTTATTAAATTCCTAGATTTTACAACCATATGAGAATTTTAATTTCCATTGTTGTAGAGAAAGGCTTGAAAACCTGCATCCTCCCAGCTGAAAATGGCAAGCAGATCCTGTGAACTTTAGAGTTGTATACATGTGCATTTCAAATGTCACGAGCTCTATGCAAAGTTTACGTCATCTGAATATCTGGCTTATCATTTGGAAAAGATGAGCTCGGTACTGAGTTTTATATCACTTGAAATTCTGGACCTGTTGCAAAGTTTTGAGAACACGTAGATTAACCTGTTGTCTAAACTTGGCTGACGTCTGAGGATTAACCCAAGAGTAAATATGTACAATATCAGAACAACAAAAGTCAGTTTTTCCTTTCGGCACTTTTCTTTTTATGCACTGTGTTTTATGGAGAATAATGAGGAATATTAAAACCAAAAATATTTCTCTAGGTTTAAATAACTGAAAGTACCATTATTTTTAAAAAAGGAGGATGTTGTGAGGCAGGAGTATTTATGCTGTATTAACTGTGTCTTCCTCTTAAACTGATGGTATAGCTCCACCTTTGGGAGAAGTTTCATGATGCATTTAATCCAAAGCAGCTGCTGAGAGGGTCCTGGTAGCTTCCAAGCCCTACCTTTTGTTTGCTGCCACTTCCTTTGAGTCAGGTCTAATGATTGTGTGGTCACATGATTGTGGGGAGCCTCACTGTAAGTGATGACTGAAAGTCAGCATTTGGGGGGGTGGTTCATGGTCAGAACAGCAAGTGTGGTCTGAGGCACTGAAAGTGGTGGAAGTACGTGGTTTGGCAAAGAATCTCTCAGGGGCAGCTTGCCATGAGGCTAAGCATTATCAAGGAAATGTATCCTTAGTTTTAGGTCAACTTCAGTCTAGCATTGGTATGAAAAAATTACGTGCTGTAGCCCATGCCCATTCCTATGGGCACCTGAATGGCCTGCTGCTGGAGCAGCTCACACTGCTGCTGTATCCCCCACTAGTGCTCAGGTTCAAGGACCTGCACTGTATGGCTTTTTGGGAAAACAGTGCAGCTCAAATTGTTATATAGGATGGGGCTAGTTCACCATGCAGCCATGTGTCCTCTTGTGCTGTGCAGGAGAGCAGGAGGAGAAGGCAGAGCCGTGGGAGACAGGAGCCTGTCAGGGCTGGCAGCCACCACTGCTCGCGTTAGCTGGCAGTGCTTGAGGAACAGCAGCCCAAACTTTCTGTCCTGCAGGAGAGCAGCTGCCTCCTGGATTTAGTTTCCCCAATTGATGTACCAGAATGCTTGCCAAGCGTGCAGCCTTGCCACATGGTGTGCAGGAACGGGTTAATTCCAGAGCAAAGAAAAGGCTACCTACCATCTCTCTGTGTTTTCTTTTTCTGTGCACTGAAAAGCTCCCTGTGTTGCCAGTGTTTTCTGTCGCTAATGCAAAATTCCCAGACTCGCTGATTAGTGAAGCTAGACAGTAGGACAGGGTCCAAGTGGCTAACCATGTGAGAAATTCAGTGACTGTAGGCTACTGTTAATTAACCTAGAATCTAGCAACATGGCACAGTGTCTGTGTGATAAGTTATATTATCTTCAGCAGTTCAATTAAATCAAGGAGTGAGACACAGAGCAGACGTAACTCGGCAAAACAAACAGACAACTTGAGTCAGCCTTCATAATTTGCTGCGACATCACGTAAATAAATGCAGTAACTTGTTTAGCATAGTTAAGCAGTTTGCTGCTCAAAAACTTATTTGCATGACATCTCATTCTGAATAGGTTAAGTTGTGGCAAATTAGGTCTGTGCCTTCAGTCTAATGTATTCCACAGAAAAGAGGAAAAAAATCCTTCACCAGAGATGTCATTTGTAAATTGAAATTCTACATTTGTTTTCTATAGTAACAAACTGGAACATATGGATTTCGTGTTTAAATGATTCACTTTCCATACCATTGCTGTCATGTTAGCATTTCTTGATGTGTGTGAGATAATGTTAAGCCTCTGTAATTGCTCTTAATTTTGACTAATATTCTTCCATTACTTACGAGACTGCTCTAAGATACACAAGTGTACATGTGGGTTGCAGTCTTCTATATTTAGAGATAAGACTGTTGTCCTTGCCATGTTTCAATGTGGATAATTGGTTTCTGTCTCTAAAGTCATATTGAGTCTTTGGCTGCAGGAAGTGGTTTGCACCCACTTTGGTGTGGGTGTGATGACTGATAGTACTCAACTGTGCTTTAGTATCCTTCTGAAAAATAAGATCTTTATTATATATGCCTGTTTAACTCATAGGGGTCTGAATTCATATGTGGAATGAAGGTTATATTTTTGGGCCCATTGCAGAGTTTTTATTGCATGTTAAGACTTTTTGATCACTGTTTGATGGGAAGGGAGAACAATTTCAAGTGGTGGCTGTACTTTGGTGTTTGGACCAAAATTGCCACGTGTCAACTGTTGTGTGTAACTGTCAATGTGAGTGTTGTTGTTGTCCTCACTCCAGGCAACTACAGGGCAGTAAACCATGGAACAGGCGAACAGACAGTTGCTGCAAAATCTGATGAATTTGTGTCCTAATGTACCTGCATCCTCTGCCTGTATGTCCTCACAAATTTACAAAGATAGTCTGTTCTTTATGTAAATGGAGCGTTTAAACCAGAAGTGGTCACAGGCAGCAGTAGATGTTCCCATCTTCCCTGGAATCCCCCCCCCCCCAAATGTCAGCCCAGTCCTCAGAAGAGGGGTTTGGTGATACAGTTCGCTCTTCTTGGACATAGTAAAATGGAGAGTGTAGTGGGTTTCTGTGGCTGGGTTTTGGTAGCGGGGGGGGGCTACAGGGGTATCTTCTGTTAGAAGCTGCCAGAAGCTTCCCCTGTCCTCTGCAGCCAATGCCAGCTGGCTCCAGGACGGACTTCCTGCCGCTGGCCAAGGCCGAGCCAATTAGGAGCAATAGTAACACCTCTGTGATAACATATTTAAGAAAAGAAGATTGTTGAGCAGAAGAAATTTCAGCCAGGGAAGAGCGGAGTGAGAACATGGGAATAACAACGTAGACACCAAGGTCAGTGCAGAAGGAGGGGCAGGAGGTGCTCCAGGCACCGGAGCTGTGGCCCTGCAGCCCGTGGTGCAGACCATGGTGGAGCAGCTGTGCCCCTGCAGCCCATGGGGGAGCACCGGGGTGCAGAAACCCACTGGCAGCCCAGGTATCCGAAGGAGGCTGTGACCCCGTGGGAGGCCCAGGATGGAGCGGGGTCCTGCTGGAGACTTGCAGCCCGTGGACAGGGAAGCCCACGCTGGAGCAGGTTTTTCCCGGGTACAGCTCATTCATGAAGGACTGCACCCCATGGAGGAGTGACCCACAGGACAGCAGTTTGGGAAGAGCTGCTGCCCAAGGGATGGACTCACGCTGGAGAGGTCCATCAAGGACTGTCTCCCGTGTGAGGGACCCCACAGGAGCAGGGGAAGGACTCCTCTCTCTGAGCAGCAGCAGAAACAACAACTGACCACAACTCCCATTCCCTGTCCCCCTGCACCACTGGGGGGAGGAGGGAGAACGTGGAAGGAAGGAGGGGTGGGGGGAAGGTGTTTTTTAAGACTGTTTTATTTCTCACTCTTTGGCTCTTACCCTGTTAGTAATAAATATAAGTACCATCCCCACTTTGAGTCTTGTTCTGCCTGTGAAGGTAATCAGTCACTGACCTCTCCCAGCCCTTATCTCTACTCATGAATTCTTAGCTGGTTTTTTTTTTTTTCTTTCTCTTTCCTCTGTCCAGTTGCAGAGAGAGAGTAAGCAGCTTTATGGGTACCTGGTATCTGGCCAGGGTCAACCCTGGCAAAAATCTTCTGCTGTTTTCTCTATTCCACAAACCAGACTGTTCATTGAAGAGCTACAAAGAACACAAGATTCCTTAGATCTAAAACAAATGACTCTGAGAGACTGTCCCTTCAGAGGGGGTCCCTTGTGATCCCTGCAATAGTGATATGCTCACATGCATCAAGTACTTCTGCGATTTCCATTCAGGCTAAGGGAATATTAGGTTTGGGGTGTTATAAATTATTAGACTGAAAATCTTCTAAATTTTTTCCATTATAGAAATTGTTATGTTTCACTAATAGCCTTCTAAAAAGCAAATGATACTGAAAGCAATCTGGTAAATAACTCCTTTGTTCAGTTCATTGGCTTTGTTCATCTCTGCTTCAGATTTTATTCATACAAATTCTCTCCACTTATTGAAAACATGACTGCTTGTAAGCATGGTGGTGTTAGGTGGCCCTTCACTAGTAGCTTTGAAGATAAACCAAGATGTGTCATAGCCAGATCCGGTTCATTGTCACTTTTTTCTAAACCATCCACTAATGAGGTGATTTTTTTCCCCCTTGTTTACATGAAGCACAGTTTCAGACTAGACTCGTCAGGCACATGCCTTGCTTCTGTCAAAATGCTGCCAATAATTTCAGTTGAAGAGGATAGAGCTATGCATGGGAAATGCTTCACAACAAAGCTGATGGATGGATCTGGCATAAGCTTTGTTTTGTACTTCTGTTCTTGGATCGAGAGCTGAGAAAATCTCTTTAATTTCCTGTTCAATGAATATAGTAGATGTAATATACTTCTCAGGCAGGCTTTTTGTTGTGAGGATGTGAATGACTTTGGGGCTTTTTTGCCACAGGTACAGTGTTTAAGTTGTCAATAAATAAAAATCACAGTAGGCATTTGGAATGTCTTCTTGCAAAACTTAGGGAAGGAGTTGTGCCTGCCTTCATGCTTTGATTCGTGCTGGATCTTCTCCTTGTTTTCCACAAAAGTAACCTTGCCCTCTGTAATGTGAAAAAGAAAAGCTGGAGAAGAACCTTAATTTAAAATCATTTAGAAGGTCAGAAAGCTGTGAGAAATATATCCCAGATAGGGCTGCATGAGACATTGCAAGAAATGTCCCTGCAGGACCGGCTTTTCTCTCACCCCATAACCTACTCAAATCCACTCCACAGAGGCAGAACCCACTGGTATTCTGACAACTTTTTCTTATGCTTTATTTGGGGGTTTTTTAGCCTATGATGGAACTAACAGAATTGCTTATCTTGCCCAATGAGTTTCTAAATGAGTTTCAGTTGGGTAGTTGCATTTAAGAAGTCAGGATTTCAGTATCCTCTCTGTATTTAAGCGGGTTATGATACTATGCCTCAGGGCTCGGTTGTGATGCAGTGAAATAACTTTATGGAGGGTTACAGAACAAACAGTTACACCAAGTCATTGAGGTCACCCCTGCTTTGGCACAGGCAAGTAGAAGGAGAAGTATTCACTGAGAGATTTGGTGTCAGGCAGTCAGGCAGGAGGTTTAAATGAAGCCTTCAGAAAGGCATCCTTTTACCTTTTACTTGTACGATTCATAACCCAAAGTGCTGGCTCTTCATGGGACCTTTTTTTTTCAAAGAACCCTAAAATATGA
Organism: Corapipo altera; assembly: GCF_003945725.1. NCBI lineage: Eukaryota > Metazoa > Chordata > Aves > Passeriformes > Pipridae > Corapipo > Corapipo altera. Next base: position 6,232,315 of record NW_020884900.1, on the reverse strand, counting down.
CTTCTTAAATTTATTTACTTGGATTCTTCTCTTTAATTTGTATGCACAACAGGTTGACTTCTCCAACAATTAGATGATCAGCTGGAAAAGAAATGTCATTTTGAAATGCAGCCCAGCTAAAGCTGTCACTGGATAGTAGTGTGAGCTGTAGTCCATGTTGTTAGAGCAGAGGATGAAAACTGCATTGCACAATGCCTGTCTGCTTTTTCAAGTTCTGCTATTGTTTTAAAAATCCATGCCCCACATGTCAGTCATCTCTTGTTAAAACAAGGCCTCTGACCAAGAGCATTCATTGAATAAGAATTATTCAATGTAATGTGATCCAAAAGCTCACAAACCGGGAACTTCTCAAAACCTGGCATGGGACGAATTATTTTTTTCTTTCATTTGTCTTGAAGTTAATATATGCAACTTCTCAGGCATGAGCGGATGAGGGGAGGAAAAAATAGGTTGTGAATGTTATAGTTCATCCAAATGCTTAGGAATGAGTAGTCATGTTTTCCCAAATTATGCAACTGATTCAAAAATAATGATATATTTTAAAAACTATGCCTTTGGGATTTGTGCCTTCTGGATAAAACGCTCATATCATTTTCATGTTTTTCTCAGCAATTCCAAGAAGTATAAAACTACTATTTAAAAAGATAGCAACAATTCCTAAATATTCTCTTTTCTTCTTCTTTCTGGAGTTTTCACTGAAATGTCTAGCATCACCAGAACTGGAGAATTTAGTAGCAATATAACTGATGTAAATTGAATTCCTTCTTTCCTGTGCCCTCCTTCTGCTCCTGCTAAAATGTTGGAATACTTTGGTAATGTAGACAGTGAGGGATAACAGTGGGAATAATGGTATCAGGTAAGTTTAGAAAATGCCTCTAAAACCAGGACTACAGGTTGTTCAGTACAAAGGCAGAGATTAATGTGACAGTTAAAAAATTCCTTTGCCCACTCAAATTTTAGAACAAAACTAGATTTTTTTTTTTTTTCTCTCTCAAAATCCTGCCACCCTCTTCAGGAGGGATAGGGTTCCACTCTGAAATTTCTGTGTGCCTTCCGTGCATGTGAAAACACTTCAAGTCTTGGCAGTATACCACCACACTTTAGTTAAGAAATAATCCTCTATTTTTCATCATCCTGAAGTTGATCAGCCAAATTGATCATGATGATATGTTATGAGGAACCGAAACCAAAGCTCCTAGAAAGGATCAGTATAGGAAATGAGCTTTTCCCCGTCACTGTTATATTTGCCTCATCGACCAGCAGCAAAGATTGAAATATTGACTGTTGGAAGGTATGGCTGCGCTGGCATATTCCCACAGTGGGGCGTTAGCCCACAGCAAAGACACTGATCATAAGACTGAAATTTTGCTCAGTTTGGGCTCAGACAGTTTTGATTTCCAAGTAGAATCCATTATGATTTGCAGGTGGGAGAGGTGGTGCTATGGAGGAAAGAATTTGGGGAGCTCTGGTATTTCAGCTACAACTTGGCTCTAATTAATGAGTTCATGTCAGAAGACTGTGTTAACAAGAATGAAGTAGGATTTTCTGCATTCACAGTGCAATTTAAAGTCTTGCTTTCAAATTACACGGTGTTCCTATTTTCCAGCCTTTGCAATAATGTGATGTAGAAAGGAACATGTGAGCCCTTGTGTATGTTATTTACCGTGTTGCTTTGTCTTCCCTTTCCAGCACTTACAGAACCCGGCAAACTTCCATAATGCAGCAACAGAGCTCCTGGACTGGTGTGGAGACCCCAGAGCCTTCCAGAGGCCGTTTGAGCAGAGCCTGATGGGTTGTTTGACGGTATGTCCACTCCACTGTGACGGTGGTTCCTGTTCTGGTTGTGGTTTATACTGTGTGCAATCTGTCTTGGCCGAGGGAACTTGATTTTCAGAGTCTGCGCTTTGTGGGATTTTTTGTCATTTTACCCTAAACAAATGAAGCCGGACCCTAATAATGGTTTATTTGACTCTATTGCTTAACAGGAAGCAAGATGCAGTAAAAAGAAGCTAAAGCATAAAAGGGATAAACCTTTTTAGTTAGATTACTTACAAATGCACAGGCTAGGTTACTTGTTATGCACATACAACATTTATTTCATAGTTTGAAATTGCTAAGTGAGCCATGTTCTTATGAAGTTAATGGACTTTTCAGGTATTTATTTTCCTTTGGCATTTTTGGTAGGACTGAAGGACTACTTGTCTTCTATTCTAAGTAAGCTGTGCTTTCAGCTAAACAGCGTTACTGACATGCCTGTTCAGCTTACTTTGTTACGTATATTGACTGCAGGTCTAATCCTGACATACTAATTCCAACAGTTTTATTGATTTCAGTGCTTTTCTTTCCATTCAGTTTTTATTAAGACCACTGTAGTTCCTAAAGCAACTTCATTATAATGCATTAAAATACGCGGTTTTTGTTGTGAAAATTTTATTTCCCGCGCACCCAGCAGCAGCAGTACAAAATTGTTACGTGAAGTCAAGACTTTAGAAGAATTAAATTGTGACTGCAGTGGGAGTGTTCAAAAGCTTCGTTGCAGTTTGCCAGGCAAGTTGATATAAATAAACAGTCACAAAGGAAAGCAAAATTCTAAAATGATTAATGAAGCAACCATCATTGTATTTTTGGGGGGGAAGAAGCACGTAGATTATTTTCATGCACTGCGTAGCTGATATATGTAAAGCAGACACTAAGACTGAGACTTAGTTGCCAGAAATCCAAATGTTAAGGAATGGCTCCATCTTAATGTGCTCCGGTGTATAGCATCCCTCAGTTTTCTATGTCAAAAAATTCAGAATAAATGCAGTGATATAAGGAGGTGCATATCATTTTGCCAATCAGAGAACAAATGAAATAAAGGAAGTTAAAATGTTAATATTTTCCAAAGATAGGATATTTAACAATTCTGTTTGAAGTAAAAGTTATCTGTAACATCAATTATGAGAAGAAGATCATAATATCCGATATGACCATACCTATATTTTATTTATGCTTTTTTAAAACTTTGCTAGCATTTTTCAGGGTAGTATTTGGGAAAGGAGACATTCACCTCAAGTATAATTAGGCAGCCTGTGCACAGTATTTTTCTGCAGCCCCCTGCTAGAACAGTGTAAATCTGACCTACAACTTCCTTGCTGTTTCAACCTTTTGTTTCTACGTAAGCAGATCTGCGGCCCTGCCCAAGTGCAGGGTCAAAATAAGGTCTGACTGCCAGTGACTCACTCTGTTCACGGAGTGTACAGAAAGTGAGCAGGAAAAGCTCCATGAAAACTAGTGAGGTAAAACACACAATATCTTGTTTTCAGTGTATTGAAATGGAAATACTATCTTTCTTCTGACAAGAAGGAAAGAAAAAAATCTTACTATCTAAATACTGTTAATATTTGAACCTCATGTATTGCTTTGCTTCATAGTTCTCCCTGAAATCTGAAGAGGGTGGCATGTCCCCCTTTCCCAAGCTTGTTGTGGGAGAGAACTGTCTGCAGTGTAGGACTGAGTGGCAGCAGCATCTTTATCACATTTTGTAATCTCATTATATTCCTGACAAGGAAATAACACAGGAACTTAACGAGGTGGCTTGTTCTGTTTTAGATAAATACATGGGATTTGCAGAATGCATATAAACTGTGATGAGTATGTTTCTTGTTCTTAATTTTAAAATTCCTCTAGGGAAGATATTCTTTAATTTCTCACTATGGACATCTCTCTTCCTGCTTCCCTTCAAACAGGCTTAACTGCATGATTGTACCCCAAGAAGTTGGTACTTCCTGTATCTTCTTAATACAATAGCAGTGTGGTGGGCAAAGTCTCCTTTGTTTTATTTTATTTTCATTTTACTCCTAACAAGAATTCTTTCCATCTGAGTTTGCACATATGTCATTTCTTTCTGAAAGGTATATTTTCAGGCTTGTTGTTCTCTTACAGGAAAATGGGTTTATGTATTTTATTTAACAAACATGATAGAACTCGAGCCTGTTTCCGGAGAAATTATTAAGAAAGTTGCAAATAAGTAAAAGACAGCTGAAATACTGGAATATCATGAGTAACTTTAACATCAGCTTGCTTAGATGCCTTTTCTATACTACCAGGTACAAGTTTTCTTTAATGCTGAATAGGTTTATCAGTGTCCTTCTTTGTTAGGATTATGCCAAAAGAAAAATGAAAAATCAGTATGAAAGTCTGTTCAACCACAGAAACAGGATTATTGTTTTATTTTGCCAGTCTTTAAAATGAGGTTCAAAACCAAATTCCCTTAAAAATTCTATATATTTGGATATACTTTTTAAAGCAAGTAATCTCTCCCATCACTACAACATTTGAACTGGGTGGTTCCAAAAGGCATTTAATTTGGAAATTCTACAAATACTAAAAATTCTTACTTGCTTGTAAGGCTTCCCTTCTGTAGTATTCAGAATATTTTTTTTTATTTTTTATGGCATTCTGTTCTGTTAACTCTCTGACCAGAGAAAAGGTGGTATGCTAAACTGTTCTGGAACCATCAAGGGATATGAAATCATCATGTCCTATGAGTGGATAACACAATATATACTAATCCAAATTGAAACATATTAATATGCAATGACTGCAGAAGGACAAGCTCTCTCAGGGATGTTCAGGCTATCCATTCACACACTGGAAAGTTCAAATGCATCAGGTGTAATGACAGAGCATCAAAACTGATCTGTTGTGTTATGAATAGCCAATTTAATGGTACCTCTGGTATAACAATTCTTTGCATCATTTAAGTCTTATCTGTAATCTTTTGCAAAAATGAACCAATTAGATTTAATCCTATTAATAAAAGAAAAATATGCTCACAGTCTTGAAATTATGCTTTAAGAGCTGGTTCCTAGAAAGTTGTTCTGTTTACTCAACACCCCAAACCTGGTGTCAGGACTGTAAGTAATGTCTGGTTCACTTAATAACACCTGTATGTTTTTATTCCTGTTGCCTGCATCTTACACACCCTGGATAGATGCAGAAGTTTGATTTTAGGAATATTCTGCCTGGGCATTAGCAGAAAAGCTTCCAGCTTCATTTATGGAATTGCTGGTTTTGATAATAATATATAGTGTGTGTGTGTGTATATATATATACACACACATATATTAGAGAGTGTGTGTGTGTGTGTGTGTGTGTATATATACATTATGTATACACACACACACACATATATATAGGCTGTTATAGAAGGTTTTCTTAAATGCCAGCACTTAGGGAAATCTCGATGACTTGAAAGTTTCATGCATTAGCTAGACGGCAAGTGTTGAACAACAGTATGGTTTTCCTTGGTCATTTTTTTTCTCTTTTAGAATAATATGTGCACAGTAAACATACTGGCTATTAGCAGCAGGTAGCTTGATATTACTGGAGCTACACTTGCTACTATGGGCTCCAGTGATGTTGTATGCAGCGTAATAGGAGTGATTTTTCTTATCTCAAGAACAAACTCAGGATTTGTTACAGCAGCTAAGGTATGTAAACGTCATTTAACTAGTGTAATACTTTGTGTTTGTTATATAGGATCCTTTAAATGATTGCTGTTTTAGAGGTGAAATAATTTCTGTTTATGGTAAGGAAATTAGGCTAATGCTGTCAAGGCCTACAAATAAAACTGGAGTAATTCTCAATAATTTGCAGTGTAAACAGTCAAAGAGAGAAGGTTTAAGGTACACAGGTGAGCCAATGGCTTGTGCTATAAAAGGAAAATATTTTTCCATGAACTAAGCCCTAAAAGCTGAGCCACTTCTGGCCAAAACGTATGTGACTGCATATGCATTGTCATTATGATCAAACAGTTCTGGCAGACACCAATTCTAGAGCTTAACTTTTTGTACTTACCCATTACAGGAAATCACCAAAGTGAGTGGGTAATTAAAGTTTATAAAGAAAACACATTTCAACAGATAAAAAGTCAAGGATAGAGTGGTAAGCTTCGAATCTGTTTTGTTCTTTGCAAGCTACAAGCTACAGAAAGGTTCCCTTAAACAGCTGTTATTGAAGTCATGCAAATGAATTATAATCTTTCTCAGAGACAGTAAAAGCTCTTCTGACTGGCCAAGAAAAGCTAGGTGTTATTTTTCGATAGTAGTTATTTTCAAATCAAATACAACAGTCTGTAGACCAGAAACTAAATTATAATTGAAATCATTGATTCTATAAATTATTGAAACTGCAATGGGTATGGTGCTCTTTGGTATGTAATATTACTTCTTGCATAGTGTTATGGGGAGCTAATTAAAACAGCCTCCACTTTCCACAAATCAGATATAGCTATGTTTTTATTAACAATTTCTGATTCTAGCACTAGATTACATTATGGCAAGGCTGATAGTCTTGATAAATTTAAGACTATTATTCTCTAAAAATATACTGTATATGGCATTACCTTATAGTCTCCTGAAAGAAACAGGTTCAGTTATACACAGCAGTTGAAAAAAAATAAGCCTATTTGGGTTGGACAGGGTTGTTTCATCTGTTCCTGCCTCTTCAGGTCCACTCTAGTCTCGTCCCATGGATCTGCTCTTGCAAAGCAGTTTAACATGTAAATGATTTTCCTGGAGGCATTGGCTAACATTTGTGTTGGTGCTGCAGCAGAAATGGAAATGAGGGGACAGCTGAGAGCAAAATGGACAGATTTACAGACTTGTCTTCAGTGAACGACAGTAAAGGCGTTGCCTTGTTCTCTTCCTGTGCTTCAGCGTTACAAGGCACTGAGTTTATTGTTCTTTAGGGCTCTTCAGTGTGTCCAACAGAGAAATAAAAGGGTGAGAGAAGCAGAGCTGTGTGCAGTTCCTCTGTAACTGTACCTAGGGGCTTAGTCTAAGAAATTAAAATCCAGCACTACAACAGTTTTGGACAGTGGGAGGAATTCAGGTATGCGGGGTGTGCTTACCTGAGCTGACTCCTGGTCAAAGCACTGCATGTAACAGAGCTTCTCTAGTGAAAGTTGTGGTCTCTGACCGCTGTGGTTAGGATCTGTGTGTCTCTTTGTGTCCAAAAGATGGCATTTCCTACCCCAGTTTGTCCACAAAAAACTATGCTGAAACAGTTATTAAAAAAGCCTCCCCCCCATCCTAAATGTTCTAGGTTTTCCTCCCCAGATGTTGAGTCTACCTCAGTCATCAAATGTGTGAAACTCCACCTGTGTTTGTGAGAGAAATATTTCTTTTTAAATTAAAAAAATAACACACAAAGCTGTAGTCCTAGCTGTACTCTATTTAAGGGTTATGGATTACACTTAAATTTGTTGTGCTGCTTGTATTTCTTACTAGATCTCTGTACTGCTGATGAGAGTTGCTGAAGTAACAATCATCTGTGATAAACTGCTATAATTTCATGTTTTAGTGATACTGATACCTGGTACAATAATCTTTCGAATTGCGTTTCTCTTTAGGAAATCCTAGAATTGAGACTTGAGATTTTTTTAGATCATTTTAAGGGAAAAAAGCTATCTGTTCAGTTTTCATGATACAGAAATCTATTTTAGCTTGTCTGATGTGTTATGGAAAACATAATTGATTTTAAAAATACATATATACTAAAAAAAGTAAAAAAATACAAGAATGGCATCTTTGAGTAATGTAAAGTTTCTACAACAGGATGCCTCAGACTGCAAAAGCAACAAGTCAAACTAATGCTAATATGTTCACTAGGTATCTGCTGCTGCATTGACTTCACACTTGCCTGGGTTCATTCTGTTCAATGCAGAAAAGTATGTAATGAAAAATCAACATGTGACATTCAAAAAATCAGATTTCAAATCAGATTGAGATCTGAACGTGTGTAATTACAGATGGAAGAGTTGGTTCAGCATCTCTCTACCCAGAAAATGGGAGGTTGCAGTGCCCACGAGAACCCTGGAAATATTGCATTTATTCTTTGTATCCAAGGCTTCCAGAGCAGAAAGTTCCCGTGGAAGAAATTCTGTTTCCGTCATCCTCTCCATGCATCTGTCAAGCACACAGCTTTGTGTTTGCAGTGCATCACAGCACGCCAGGGCTGTGTACGTGCTGTACCATCAGAGTACAACCAGCAGGCACAGAACACTCTGCTTCAGAGCAGCTCATAGTGCTACCAAATAGCTCACTCAGTATTGTTCGTTGTCCTGTGACCTCATGGTGATCTAAAGCCCTTTTACCTTAATTTTGTTAGTCAAGCAATGGATTATTTTACAGCCCTAAAATATTTGTTTGAGATGTCCTGCTATCCAAAGTAAAATGCTTTTGGAATTCCCTTATCATTTTCTTCCTGTGGCCACTGTATGCTTCATGCAAATCATTGTTCAAAGTGTGCCAGGACTCAGGTGGCAACAGTATTGCAGTGACCCAGTGATCAGCTGGCTTAATTAAAGCGCAATCCCTCCCTCTTTTCCTCTGGGAAAAATTTCAGATGGAGAGGGTTGCGTATAGTGACCTTCTCTTTGATGTTTATGGTTGCTAGAGACATGCAGAGGAGGGGAAGAGGATGTAAAGGAGGAGGAGATACCCCTATTCTGCATGATTTATGTCACTGTTGCAGGAAGTGTCAAGAAGTACATGGCAGGCATACTGGTTTATTTTATTTTGAAAATGTGATTCTTATCCACCTAATGGAGTGGGAAAATAGATTTTAAGAAAACCATAATTTGAATACAAGGCCGCGGTAAAGTCGCTTACATTTTCAGAACCTACTTAATGTCTGTTTTCAAGCATCAAAGGCAAGAAACTACTTAATGATATATAACTTCCCTGACTTGCTTTGACTGTCTGTATTGTTGAGGCAGCCCTTCTGCAACTGGAATGTAAGAGTCTCATCAGATCAGGACTTCAGGTCACAGATTTCTTCCTCCTTTTCCCACCCTTTTTTTTTTTTTTCTGTTTGAGGCAGATCGCTCTTCATGTTGCAAAATTCCTCAATTTGCCTCCTGTTTATCTGATCTTTGTGTGTTACTGAGGGGGAAAAATTACCATCTACATTGCAGAATTCTAATTACAAAATTTCTGCTGTAGTCTTCAAACTGCATTCAGATAATTTCAAGTGTGCACAAGTGGCTGAACACGGAGCCGTCTGAACTAGCAATCAGCTGGCATTTTTAGTTTTGAGCAACCAGCAAATTGAATTCACAAAATTCATTCTGATGCCAGCAGGGGGGGGTGCTCTTGACTGCTGCTAGTTAAGAGATTCATTGAAAGTGCAACATAATGGGAAGGGAGTTTAGAAATAAGCAGTCATATAGCTCTCTTGATTAACAGACCTGTTAGGTTGAGAGGTACATTGTTCTAGTACTTTGTAGTGTGATGACAAGCAGGGCCAGGAATGGAGCTTGCCATGGCGAAAAAAGAGAAGGGAGAAATATTGCAGGTAAATTCAGCAGAAAGAAAATATGTTGGTAGCTGAATTTATTTGCTTTTTGTGTAATTAAAACCTCACTCTCATCATTTTCTTCTCGCTGTCAATGACCCTGAGAGTTCAGACATCTGGAACGCAGCAGAGCTGTGTAACAGGCAGTGAATGCAATGTCTCCTTTATAAATGCTGTTTATCTGAATTATTCAGATTAAAGTTTTCAGAGGTTTGGGGTGATCTGTTTTTCTTATTGGCAGTTGGTGTTATAATAATGTTTGTTTGCAAATAAGGTTTATGTTCCTTTAAAGACATAGGTTGAAATAGTTACCAGTGCCATATCTAAGTTTAAATAAAAGCTAAGTGTTACAAGTGTGTTTAGGAAATAGGCTAGCTTTCCTAAGATCTAACTGTCTGAAATGTTATTGTAATATAGCATAGAGAAATATTAGGTGTTGAACCTTGGGCTGGCCAAGCTCCTCTCTCAGTCATGATAAAGAATGATGATCTCAATTTATGATTGTGGTACTGGCAACTATGTCTGTTATTTTTTTTAATGCACTACTTTTCAATGCAATTTTATGTTAGGTATGCTTAGGTCGACAAAGATACATGCTTACAGCATTGCAGAATGAAGTCATGGTTCAACACGTGGTGCCAGCTGCATTTTGTCTGAATTTTTGCTGGTGTGCTCAATTTGAATTTGCAGTTAGAGAAGGACTTAATATGTTTGCAAGTGGTACCACATCACTTAGCTGTTATGTTTAATGGATTATTGAAACTGTGTTGCTTTGATTCCATCTGATCAGCACCATTACCTGAGTAAGATCAAAATCACAGGAGGTTTCAAACGTGGTAGGATTCCTGGGCCAGGATTCAGACTGAGGTGCATGGCTCCAGTCAGCAGCAGGTGTCAGGTTTGGCTTGGGACGGACCTAAGGGAACCTTCTGTCTACTCTTTTTCTCCAAGCTGGAATGCGATATAGGTACTGTCTGGTCTGCTGTAAGTCCCCTTACCTTCCAAAATCCAGGGATTGATAGGTAGCTCATTCTGGTGCTTGATGATCCTTAATACCTCGGGCATTTTCCCAGTGTTTATCCTAAGTCACATGTACACTGACCAGATGAATATCTGCTCCTAATTTTCTGTTTGGACATTTGATTTTTCTTTCCTATCTACAGTATTTCATATATGTCTTTGGTCTGGTTTTTGGAACATTTTTCCAGTTTATAAGTATTATTTTGAATTCTTACCCTGTCCTCTTAAGTGTTTGCAGACTTTTCTGCCTGAAAAACCATTTAGAGGTTTTGCAGTTTACTCTGCTTCATTGTCCAAGTCAGGACTGAATACACAGAACTTACCTGCAACCAGGACAAGTTATGAATTGACAGAGGACTATTAATTAATAATCTGAATAAAATTTATACTACTGTCATCTGGGCTATGTTCCTTTGTTACAGCAGTGTTATATAGGGCAATGTCAAAAGGCATATTAGAGTTAAGATATGTTAACTTGTCAAAGAAGGAAACTTCACAGTGCTGATGGATTCATGACGATGTCCTGTATTACCTAATATTTGTTTAATAATATCATTTTTATCTGTTTGGATACCTGTACTTTCTGAGATTAACCTTTTACTGTCTTAAAACCAGAGATGTGATGTGCCCTCAAGGTCTGTGTCTTGAATGAATTTCTGAAGATAATCATTAGCAGTTACAAGGTTTGCCCAGGCTAGTTCCTTTGAGACCTTCTAAGGTAAATTTCATCAGGGTCTGCTGACCTGAATATATTAAACTTACCAAATGTCTTGTAGCTAGTTCTTTGTGTGTTCTGGATCATGCACCTATGACGCATTTGTCGTCTTGTTTCTGAGAATTCTCAGTGTTTATTTAAAAGGCCAGGAGGTCCCTTGCATACAGGTTCACTGGAGGAAAGTCTTACAAGTAAAGTACCAAGTGAGCAGTGTCTGACTTCAGTTGTGGACAACCTGGAACAGGATCCTTGGAGGATATATGATCTGTTCCATTAACTTTAATGTTGAAATAAAAGGAAGTCTTTAGCTGTCACAATTGAAAGAAAAACTTTAAACTTTCATTATGGTTAATGCAAGAATTTGTAAGCCTGTAAAGAAACTGGAAATAAACGTATACCACCCTATTCATGTTGACCAAGGAGATCGCTGAGGAATGGTGTGCAAAAGCCAAGAGCTGAGGGAGAAGGGACCAGAGAAAGCCCTCTTGAGCACGGGTCCACCAGTTCATTTTATAGAGCCTTTCCACAGCCTGCACAGAAAAAAAATTTAGGTGGAAAATGACTCTTGGCAAAATGGAAATTTTATTAGAAACGTCTGCTTTCTATTAAGTATCTGTGGGTTTTGTTGTTCTTTTGAGAGGAAGGAGTGTTTTTGCAGTTTGTCAGTGGAAGCACTTTCTTTCAAATTTAGATTATTTTTTTTTTTACCTTTTTTTTTTTGCTAAAACAAATTTGCAATTTGTGTTGCCTCGCACTTTGCTTGAAAAAGTAGAGCAATAGTTTGACTGGGTGACTTCTGTATACTCACAAGTTCAGATTCCACCTTTTCATGCTTAGTCTTCTGCAGTGCTTGCTGGGGTCCAGCTTCACGCTCTCCAAGGTGGGTGTTCACAGGCCATGCCATGGCCATCAGTGCACTCAGCCCTGGGCTGTGCACCCTGGCACCCAAAAGCTCTGCTTTCTGCCACACTGAGTCACACAGCACTGCTTCCTCAGGTGCGGGAAATTAAGGAAACTCATGAGAAATGGAGTGTAAAAGGCCTCAGCTTGTGGTTAGGACTCAGACTGACTAAGGCTTTGCAGCCTATTCAGTGAAGACATTGCAAGCAGATATTGGCTTTTGTGGTTTCTACAGTTCTCTGTAGTTCCTGAGTTACCTAGTAGAATTTTTTCCATAATTAGCAAGATGTCAGTTGAAAGTGGTGATTTGGCCTCTGGCCAGGAGGGTCTCAGTATTTGTAGCTTGTATTTGTAGCTTCATGTTTTAAAATGAATCAAGCATATAAACAGGCAATGCATTTCCTAAGTTACTGTGTGCTCACTGATTATCAGGTGTATCTGCCCTCATTCCCGTCCAGTTTCAAAAGAAATAGTTTAGTGATTATGTGCTTTTTAAAAACAGAAAATGGGAGGGCCCTTTCTCTGTTGTTTTACAGACCTGATTGGCACTCTGAAACTTGTTCCTCTGTGATGGTACAGTAGATGATGGCTAAAGGAGTTTAATTAATGTTTGCACATTAATGAGACATTGTTCTCAGGAGCCTTTTACAAGATGGTTTTTTAGAAGAGCTTTTTGTCTGCTGTCTACTCATGCCTCCCCTAATATCTACTTGTTGGTAGCTGAAATATGGTGATATTGGAAGGAAGGGGGAACAGTTACATTTCCAAGTTATGTAAGTGTCTTCCAGATTTTATGGCAGCCCACCAGTCTTCACTCCTGTTGCTAATTTAGCATGAAACATGAGATATCTTGTTCTGCTCTCATTTTTTTTTTTCTTGTGAACACTTGTTGTTTTGGGTTTTTTTTAATCTTATTTTTGCAAGTTTGGACCCACAGTCTTAGCCATGGTATTAACAACAGCCAGACTTTTGGGTGTAAAGGATTAAAGGCTGATCTGCCAAGTTGGAACTATTTTTTTGTTTATCAAAAATAATTGCATTATTTCTTTTACCTTTTTTTTTATTTTTTCTCGCTCAAACATGAAGTTGTAATTGTAAAGAAATGAGATAAAACAATAGATGTGTTCTAGGGTTGTGTGTTATTTTACCGATTATCCTCAATTCTCATTTCTTTTCCCTAAAGCTCTCTACTCAGTTTTGAAGTTGAGAGGGTTAAATTTAGGGAGGGGACACTCCCACCTGATAGAGTTTTGTGAATGTGTAATTTCTAAAGTAATAGGAGCAAGAGAAACAACAAAAAAATCTACCTTGGAACTTCATTTCATGCCAATCCTTTTTTAAGAAATATATTTGGTTCTTAATTCTAAATTAGAAAAGTACATATTGGAAGAAGTTCGGAATAATGTTTGTAGATTATCACATATGTTAATTCTTCACTCTGTGCTATACTGTGGCTTTTTGCTGGGATACAGGTCTGGACACAGATAGTTGCAGTGTCATTAATTAAGAAAGAGGCTTTCAGATGAAGATGGGGTGGCAAAAGGATATTTTCTTGTATTGTAAACTGTTAAGGATAGGAGCTTTCTTTTGCTTCACACAAGGAAATGGTATTCTGTTTCTTGTGCAGTTCCTTGACTATTTTTTCAATGCAGAGAAAAAATGGCAATGTTAAGAATAATCTGTTTTATCTGTGCCTCTGAGTCTGAAGTCATCTTGTGCCACTGGAAGGCAATAGAAAAGCTCTGCTGTGTCTAACTTCAGCATCATTTGGCAGAAGGACTGTGGTATTGTGTTTGTACTGTGCAGATTTTCATGAGGATACGTTCTTGGCCGATAGCTGAGTTGCTGGCTTGGAGAAATAGTTGACTGCTTTTCATCCTTAACTCCAGTCTTTGATTTGCCTAGTTTTGCCAGTTCTTCTAGATCAGTCAACAACAACAACAAAATCGTCTTTCCCTAATTTGATGTGTTTGGCAAATGCTTCTTTCACGGACCTATTTATTCTAAAACTGTAGTAAACGTGCTTCCCAATATGGTATTGTTGAAATGCAGCAACTGTGACACTGATCTGGGCGTGGGAGAACACTATCCATCAGTGCAGAGAGGGCATTTTGACCTAAAGGACCTGGGCACTACCCTTGAGAACAGGGCCAGGAACTGTAAAACAGAGACAGAGACTGAGGGATTTCTCATCCTCAAGTCTCAAGTACAGTAAAATGCATTCTGTATAATCTTTACATACATTGCTCTTGCATTATTTCTTCTGGCTTTGTCTCTCCAACTTTCACGGAAGTACCAGGCCCTTCTTCTGGCGAGTGGTCAAATAACTGGATCATCAGAATACTCCTGTGTTCAGTTTGCTGTGCTTGCTTTGGAAACTACTGGACAGCAGTGCCTCATACCATGTTTGTACTGTGGCTCTTGCAGCAGATTCTGTTGTCTAACATGAGTGCTGATAAGCAGGTTGATGTAACCTTGCAAAGAACTCAAGTAACCCCTAATGCAGCTTTCTCTCTTTTCCTCTGCAGGTGGTTAGTCGAGTGGCAGCTCAGCAAGGATTTGACTTGGACCTTGGATACAGGCTACTGGCAGTATGTGCAGCCAACAGGGACAAATTCACTCCAAAATCAGCTGGTAGGAAAAGCCTTTTTTTGGTGTATTATTGAGTCTTGGATGGTCATATTCTGAATAAGTGCTACCTGCAACTGTCTTGCGTTCTTCAAAAAAAAAAACAAAACCAAAAGCAAACACATGTTTGGTGGTAATAGTGCTGTTGCTTTTACCATTTTGATGACATGCTCTTCTGAGGAGACATGACTTTGGAAATTCATGTTTTCCCCAACTGGTGCTGTTCACTGCCCTATTTGATCTTATGGATGAAATGTTGCTTCCAGAAGCACGGATGTTCAGTAATTTTGTGGTGGGAATGAACACACTCAGACCCCTCCATCTTGGTAAACTATTGATTTTCTGTCATGTGTCAACCTCTAAATCTTTCACATTCATTCTGCACTTCTGATATATCTATTGCAAGTAGTTCCTTGACTTTATATGTCTGTGCAAATAAATACCATGGTTTCTCGTACCTCTAGTCATTAGCTGTAGGATTTTGAGCCAGGAGTAGTTAGCAATGCTATTGGTGTAGTATTAAGTAGCCATTTTTCCAGTATTTTACAGCAATAATCTGTTACAGGGCTCTGATCAAGTAGCAATATTTGATCATGATGTATTGCCATTGCTCCTCTATAGTAAAAGCAGAAAACGCACTTGAGGGTCTTTCTGCTGCTCACATGTTCAATTTAACTGGAGCATTTAATTCTGGTATTCCTTTTCTTAGCTGATGAATGTCAACATAATGTGCACTGGCTTGGAAAACAGGAAGATAATTGTTCCATTCCAGACTGAGCATGGATAACTTTTCTGCTTAGTACTAAAGTGGTATGCAGCCCCCATTTTAGAACATCAGGAAAGGTTACCTTCTTCCAAAACTGTGATTTGTAGCCAACTGGTTGGGTGTTAACATTTCATGTTCCTTTTATCTTTACTCATGGCTGCCTTTTGTCCTAAGTGTTCTAAGCAGTTCCTCGTGCAAAAGTGGCTTTCACATCAAAGCATGTTCACTGGACTTACTGTTTTATTTTCTTGTATGGGAAGGGATCATTAATCTTACTAAATGTTGAATAAACTGTCTGATTTTCATCCGGAAAAACTGTGTGGAGGAAAAAACATTGTGTTGACCAGGCACAGTCTCCCTTTCTTCTGAATTTCTATTAAGTTTATCCATTAGCTAGCTATCACATCTATTGTTGGTTGTTCGGGTTTTTTTCAAAAAATGCTTGTCAAGTGAGACTCTCCATCTATGAGTGCATTGTGTGATATATTAAAACTTTTAAAATTTTTTTTAAAAATATAGCTATTCCTCCCATCTTACTAATTCTTCCTGACATGTCTTTTTATCAGTGTGTTGGTAAAGGTGAGGTTGTGAGTCTCTGTATCTTTTCATGTTGTAGTCCTTTTCCTTTAGGGCTTGCATGAGGGGGTAATCTTGAAAAGTGCTGGTCAGTCATGTCCTACAAAAGCCCAGTGTCAGTGTTTGATTTCTGCCAATAATTGCTTTTTTGGGAATATATGCTTTTTTTTTTTCAACTCATTACCCTAGCAGTCTGTACAGGGTGCAGTCTTTCCACTGTTAATTGATACGATACTGGGAAAGCTGGTAAATCATGTGCTCTTCTCTCAGTATATTCTAAAATCCTTCTCAGTCTTGTGCTTTTCTTCCTGTTTTCTATTTGCATATACAGTAATTTATTTTCAATGATCTTAAGTATTTGATTTCATAAGTACTTAAGTTTTACTGTGTATACAGTTTTTTCACCAGTTATTGCAGGGATTTTATCATGCCCATCTACACCATGTTTTTCATGCTCTTGTTGTCTGTGTTAAATACTCATATTTTGGGGCATACCATAACATATTTTGTGAAATGCCACATATATCTCCTACTCTAAGGATGTCACATTCACATGCAATCTATGAGAGCTACATCATTGAATGGGCAGCTTGAAAGACAGACAGACAAGGGTTACAAATGTGAGGTCATTTCAGAACACATTTTAAAGAGTTAATTTCCACATCTGAGTGCATTAACATTTTCTGATTTCTAATGTAGCAGTGGCTCTGCTCTCTCATTAAATTTTTGAAAAAATGTTGATTGTCCTTTGTTTTTTTTTGCAAACAGTGTGGATCACTTAAAGCTGCCTTTCGTGATTTGCTTAAGTTGTTGTCAGGGATGCTTGCAGGTTGTTTTGAGTAACTCATTCTGTTCTCTGTTACATCTGTTGAAAGACACCTTCAACAATTCTTCCAGTCACTTTCCTACAGAAGTCCCCTGATGTAGATATCAAATGGCATTAATTTTAATGAATAAGCATTTGTTTTTCCCTTCCTCTAGGCTTAAGGGGAATTTACAACGGTTTGAATTCATTCCACCAAGTATGAATTTAATGCTGCCACTGGGATCACTCTGGAAACATTTTTAATCCATCTTGTTTAGTGTCTGACATTCTGAAATGTGAGAAGAAAAAAAACATTTTCTAATTAAAACACATTTGAGTAGGTGAACACTGGGGAAAATAATTGCCCCAAATCCTTTCAAGGGCCATCCACTATTACTACCTCTTTATAGCCTAGGACAAGGCTTGTTGACTGATGTCCTGCAGGCTGGGAGCCTGGAGTGGCCTGGGAGTGGTGGCTGGCAGGTTTTTCAGCTCTGCTGTGTGAGGCAGGTGGACCACCCCAGCCTGATGTCTGTCAGGTCTCCTGGTCTGCAGAAACAGCTGAACCAGTGCAGTCAGTAGTCTTGCTCCTGTTCTCCAGCAATTCCCACCCTAAGCTTGTTCAGGGACCAGTACTGGCAGAAGAGGTTTTGCTGGTATGGCTTCTGTTCTGTTTGACTGGCTCCCTGAGCTGTTTCTCTGCAGGGCCACAGGAGAGTGAGGGTCCCCGTGGCAGTGCCTGAGGATCTCTTATCCCTAATGGAAGAGGGCTGGAGCCTGAGGCTAGAGGGCAGAACAGCCAGCTGCCAAATTGTCTCAGCTCTATGGGAAATCCACACCCCTGGTTCATGCAAACGGTCCCACGATATTTCATCTCTGCTGGTTTAAGCCTTTTTGATGGTAGCTCCCTCTCCCTGCTACACTGAAGAGGTTGGGGAGTGATAACAGGAGCTGCAGATGGCAGATCAGAGTACAGGCAAACAGGGGGGAAGCAGAGAGAGATGAGAGGCTGGAGCCAGGTGGGGTAGCAACCTTTTCAGGTGGCACAGCCTCAGCTGAGGGAACTCAGGGGAACAGACCAAGAGCTGTCAGTGCCTTAGCTTCTCCCATCCGGGACTGGGACCGTTTGGTGTTGCCAAGGCAGTGTTTGATGTTGTGCTTTTTAGTCTTGTTTTACTTGGCCATTGAGATGGTTAATAATTAGCTAATACAAATTGTTTTGGAGAATGCCTGGAGGGGAGGCTCATGCAGCATGAAAAGTAATAAAAAGTTGTCGTGTGTGTTTTTAAATAGAAATGATGATTTAATGACTGTGCCTTTTGTCTCTGCTTTCTGGTGTTTGTACCTGAAATAATAGCTGCTGCCTTTTATTCTCCTGGCCCATGCTGCTGCAACTGGGCTGCTGCCTCAGCAGGAGGTCAAATACAGCATTTCCCACCCTGAAGACAAATGACAAAGCCTTTAAAATATATGTGTCTCTTTCGGTGACAGCTGCTCCCCAGACCTTCCACTGCAAATTCCTTTGCCTTGTTGTGACACCTATAGGGGATGGCCCAGCAGGTTGGCTGCCTGCCTGCTCATTTGCTTTCATACCGCAGTAACCTGAGTTGCTCTTAGTATGTGAGTGCATGGCTCTTTGTGTATTCCATTTTTTCTTCCTTAAACCTGAAGACTTTCTTTCTGAATAGTGCTTGCTTGGGCCTTTTCTGAGCATATCTCCTGCTTTTGTCCTTCCTGTAGAAAATTTTAAGTCATTTGGTAGCTTTATTTTAAGGTCTCCTATTCATAAAAATAGAGTTCACCGATTAAAGTGTTTATTAAAAAAAAAAAAAAGGGGAGGGGCAGCGAAGGAAGAGAGAAAGGGAACAATTTTCTACTCTGAAATACTTTTCTGAAAAAATACTTTACCGAGCTACTGAAGTTCATTGCTCTTGTAGCTACTTTTCTACTTTTGCTTTTGTCAGGAGGCCAAGCTGAGGCCAGACAAGGGGACGACAGGATGAGATCATACAGGGAGCTTTGTCAGAAAAGGACAGTGTTCAGTATCTCTGTAAAGAGAGAGAGGGAGGCAGGAGCCTGAGGGCAGAACTGTGTAGAAAAGGTACTTCAGCAATCACTGAGAATCTACAGCAAACAAACGCTGTGATAGCTTGGATGGGCAGCTAAGTGTTGGCTGTTCGATAGCAGAAATAGCAACCCTTTTTGATATTGCTTTGTTTTCAGCCCCTTAGACTCTGCTTGGTGTGCTTCTGATTTTACTTTTCAAGAGCAATATTACCAAATAACCTTGAAGCATAAAAATATACTTAATATGAAGCATAAACTAAAGCTTCATGGTGTTTCAGGATTTTACATTGTTTTGTTTATTTTTTAGCTTTAATCATTATATCCTAATTCTAATATAATAGGGCTCTTCTTAGTGAGTATCATACCAAAGCTGTGAATAAATTGGACCCCGGGCTAACAAAGGTATATGTAATTGAGAGTACTTGCAAATGGTGGTGTTAGAACATTACTGGACAAGATACTGAGACCTAAGGTATGTCCTGATCAGGGTAAATTTTCAAAGCAATAGTACAGATTGGGCAAAGAGTATTTTGGTGTATTATCAAATCAAACTTCAAGAAACTGTATAAAATGAGAAATTACTCTGCAATGTGAATGAAGAACAGGTAGAAAGTAAGGATAACCTATAGATTATGGGGGACCACAAGGCTAGATTAACACTTTGCCTAAGTTTCCATTAATAATGCTCACATTATCTGTGGAGACAAGGCAAAAGGAGTCAGCTAAAAGGATTGCCAGTATTCAATGGAAATTACTCCAGCCTGGGCTGAAGGGATCCCTCCAGCTTGAAGGGACCAAATGATGGACATGCCTGCATTTGGAAAGAAATAGCATATGAACTGTCAGTCTCGTGCCTCACACCAAAGATTTTCAGCAAATCAGTCGAGTCAAAATGGTCTTATATGACTGGAGAAGAAATACAAATGCTGTATCTGTACTTGGGAAGGTGGCTGATAAGAATGAGAGCAGAGTAGAAAATGTTGGCTTGGGTTGTTCATGAAATGAAAGCTGAGCAGAGTTATGAAATGTATGTAAATACTAACAAATAACTTATGAACAAGAAGAACTGTGAAGCTACTGAAGTACAGTGTTGGCACAAAACATATAGGTGTAAATTGAATAAAATAAATAAGGGGGGAATTCAGAATTATTAGGGCAGTGGCATTTGAAAAATGTTTTTAGTTAGAATGACACTGGAGAGGGATGGAGCAGAGTAAAGGCAAATGGAAAAGTCAAACTGCCTTTTTAAAGACAAAACTCAGTGTATTAAACTGTGTAATGTGGTTCTTGATGTAGCTGGAAGCTGGTTAAGAACCTTTTGTCTGTGTAGTCCTAAATTCTCACTGCATATCCATGCAGATGTCTGATTCATTGCTACATAGAGTTGATATCCTGAAACTGTCCACTTGACACTCCTCATTAAAATAAAGGCATTATTTTCTTTTAGCTGTTACCTTCTGAAACAGCTTTTGATGCTGAAGACTGAGTGCATTTCAGGTGATCTCTAGGTTCACTTCCCAGCTGTTGGCATAGATTCTCACTGTGTGCCCTTGTCTGCTTTGCTCTCTGTTTTGTAGTTTTATATTTTTGAAGCAAGGATAATAATATACCTTCTATCTCACTTTTATTTATGTGGTTTAATTAAATTCAGTATCCTGCAGTACAGAAACTACCTCTTCCCCTGTAGGTAGATATTCAGTGCAGTGGAGCCATGGTTTCAGCTGGGTACTTATGCTTTGTTGTTGTACAGATAAAATAATTCTGTTCTGGAACATATACTGGCAGGATACACCTTTTTTGCAACTAAGTCTTTCCTAAAGATTTATAGTGTGGATACTACAAATGAATGAGTAATTAATTCAGAATTCATTTAGATTATGAGGTTAGTTTCGTTAGTTTCTGTTAATGAAGTTGGCAACTTCCCTTGACCAAAGGGAAGCACAGTCAGTACTGCTGTTTAGTGGCAAGCAGCATTAATTTATGTCCGTACTCTGTGACAGCCACATTTACATTGTCTGCAGAAAAGGCATAGTGGGCTTTGCCCATTTTTCTTGCCCATGAGTTTACTCAGAACAAAACTCTAAAAACCTGCAGTTTGGAAAATGGTATCCTGTATCTTGAACCTCTTAGGTTGGCTTGGCATGTGGCAGACTTGTCTGTAGTCAGCTCTCAAACATCTTGAGATGGAGCATCTGAAGAGCCTGCAAAATGAGATGCTTTTCCCCACTAGGCCTTACTTGTTCGAGCTGTTCCTGTTCCCCCCAGGATGTTTGCTCCTGATGCATTTGGTCTGTCTTCTATTCATGGGAAACATGATCATACTTGTGTTAGATTTTCATTATTCTTGGCTTTGCAATTCCTCTTCATCTTTATTGTGAGTTTGAGGACTTCATGACATATTGATATAGATGGGTATTATTTTGCTGGAATGGAAATTCCCTTCCTTTTTGGCATTCACTGTTCTGCTGTACATTGAACACCTATGTTTATAAGGGATGTTGCGTGGCTGAGCTGCTGCTTCTTCATTCTGTCTGGTCAAAATACCAGGTGGTGTACCTGGCCTGTTCTTTTTGACATTTGACTGAGTCCTTGTTACCATGGTACCAGTTCCGACTTTGAGAGATGTCGCAGTAAAATTGTTGCCAGGTTGGAACATTTTTGCACTAATGTCTTTACTGGAGCACTTAGGAAAATTGCAGACACTCAACTATAGCAACAAGCCTGTTCTGCTGTTTTCTTAGTTTGTACCTTGGATTTTTGTGAGGCTGGTACTTACTTGAATACTCTCTTTGCGGATTTGAATGTATAGTGCATTAACTCATCATGCAATTCCTGGGAAGAATCTTTTCCTAAAAGTGCACAGCACACTTTCACTTGGACTGGAACTGACATTCTGCAGAGAAGATTTCTGTTGATCTCTGTCAGTGTTTTCTGTCTTCTGCTTCAGGGATGCCATATGTGTTGAGAGCAACAGGAGATCTGGTGATAGAGACAGCTTAAAGCTTGGTCTCTGTGTGAATTATGATATTTTCTGTTGTTATTTTGAGTAAATTACCTGTCCCTCTGGACATGAGGTAAGTCACAAATGAAGAGTAAGAGGGGAGGCAGCTGTGTAAGCATACATATATTCATGGGAGAGAAGAAAGCAAACTCTTAGAATGGCATTTGCCCTTTACAAGTTACCTTTTCTCAGCTTACAGCGATCAGTCCTGAACCTATTCCCTTTTGAGCTGCAGTGCATCCAAATGTACCTCACTGCCAGTGCTGTCTTAGCAGCCTGTGTGTCTTGGAGGCATTCAGAGAAGTTCACAAGGAGTCCAGCTATGAGAACAGTAACATAGCAACTTCCACGGGGTTCGGTAGCTTTTTTGCTGGAGGGCTGAACAACGAAAGCATAAACTGTATGAACAGATCAGATCAAGCTCCAGGACAGCAAGTTCACTTCCTAAATACAATTGAGATTCCACTGCTTAAAATTTCAGATCCGTTCCTAACTCCTGCAGGCTTGTCTGCAGCATGGAGTCAGCCTGTTAAGAAAAGTTCTTGCTCCGAATACTCTAGACACAACATCCTGTGAAACACACTGCTTAGTGGACAAGATGTTATAGGTAGTATCTCTCTTTTTAAAGAGAAATTTGTGTTTCATCTTTTCTAATGCTTGTGTTAAAGTACACCTGTTAAAGAGTGCTGAGAGAAAGGTATTTACCTAAGTGCTATGTGATGCAATACATTCATTTAAATATGAGTTAGAGAATAATCAAAGAATCATAAGGTTTCATCGTTGTAGATAGTTCTACTTCGTATTAGTCTATGCCTTTCATAAAAGGGGATTCAAGAAGAAAGACCACAGAATAAAAGTAAATGGATTTGAAGAGAGCTATTAAGTATTAAGTTCCCAAAACAAATGCAGTATTGTTACTTATAACATATGCTGTTTTTCCAAGAACTTCAGTAGAAGTTAGTATATTCATGTTTGATAAAAGGCTTCTGGATTGTTTCCATTTTATGGATTGTTTTTGTCTCAGTTTACTTCAGTTTCAATAACACATGTAAAGAAAACCATCAAATTTGCTTTCCTCTGCAGGTTTTCTGGATGCCAAGGTAATTAACTCCCTTCGTATTTTTTGGTAGTCTGATGAAAACTGCAACAATATTTCTGTCTCATTGTGAGACACTTCTATGAATATCCTAATAAATCCAGACTTTATTTATTCCTTACACTTCTATATATGCTAAATCATGCTTTGTAACAGTTATCAGTAACACCTGACTTAAGGAATAAATGGAAGAAATAAGATTTCACTCATACAACAACAATAAAAGGAAGTAATGAAGTTTAGTAGCTTAACAGTAATAAACTCCAAAAGGTGTGAATCTAAGTAGAAACTTAAGTGGATTTGGATCTCATTTCTATGACTTAAAACAGGCTTTTAGGAAAGTCTGGATGTCAAGTCCAGGAAACAGACCCATGTTGGTGAGTGTGTCTGCTCCTGTAAGACCTCTCCATAGATGCAGTTGTTCCTGGGGCTGAGGTTCACAGATAGAATTTCCTAATGTGCTGGAAGGAAAAAAATTATCAAGCATTGAGATGCCTGGATATTGCACAGTCCTAAGCAAATCTCTGATTCTTACCTGTCTGTCCGGTAGGTATCTTGGTTGTACCTCTGTTTTGTTGCTGTGAATATGTATTTCTTATGTGCAATGAACCAGTGTTTCTTTGTGTTTTGTATGAACTGAGTATTTACTCAACTTTGAAGATTCACTCTCAGCAAAACTTGAGAGGAGTAGCATTTCGTGCAGAAAGGTAGCTTCTGTGAAATATGTGATCAAACTAATGATTAATTCAACCCCCTCCAAGATATTCCTTATTTGTTTGAGAAATGCTTGCACTTAAAGTGTGCTGGAGCAACTAATTTTAGTGGATAGAAAAAAATTACAGATTTTTAAGTCCTGCCTGCCTGTGCTGTTGTTTCCCAAAGTCCTGCTTAGGCCTCTGTAGATTCAAACCTTTTGACACAAACACTGATCCCTAGTTTCAGGTTCACACACTAGTTTAAAATGTGCGTCTTCTAAAGAAAGTAGTCACAGGAAACATGAATTTAAATAGTTTTAAACGCAAGTATTAGTGACTTGGCTTTTAACTCAGTAATAGAAGGCTGAAGAGGGGCTGCTCCTGAGGAGATAAATTGAACACTAAACATCTGCGTACAAAGCAGGGTATTTGTTTTGTGTGTGATACTTTCCCCTATGATTGCCTGGTCAGACCCAAAAGACATTAATCTTGCTCACTCTGGAAGATACTGTCTTTCCATGATAAAAAAACCCCCAAATTAAATTACTTAGAGTATTTACTACAGATACAATTTCAATTAAGGCAAAGAACAAGAGAGACCTCTACGGTCTCAGTGTGAAAAATTACACACTGCTGGTCTAAACTGAGATGGGAGACGTTAATTGTTGGAAATTTATGGACAGTTGCTGTCTCCCAGTAGGACTGCTAGAGTGGACCTAGTGGTCCTCAAAAAGCCAGATACCATTGCAAGCAGTAAGGGGATTTTGCTTTGGAGGTCTTCTAGTATTACAGCCAAATATGTTTGAAATAATTAGCAGTACCTACAGTAACTGTGTCTTGACTAAAGCAAAAGCGACGAGGTACTGGAGTTGTGTCAACATTGAGCTATCCTGAGAGCAGAAGCAAAGACTTCAGGTAGGTTTTTGTTAGAGCCAAAATTGCATAAACCTCCTTTGTTCTAACATCTAGCATGTCTTACAGGACAGCGAATTGTTTTAAAAATCAGATTTAAAATTTTACTCAATTTAGCTAAATATACGTTCAATACCTAGGATGAATATCATTGTGAGCTGGAGGAGGGCTTGACTGACATTTTGGTCTAGCAACTGTCAGAATGTAGGAAAGAAAAAAAATGTTGTTCCAAAAGAGAGAGAGACTTTTTCCTTCTTTCAGTGTGTGGAAAAGTTAATAGGTAAAGACAGAGTCTTTGGTTGGGGCAAATTCTGTGTTTGTTTGATTCTTTGCAGCCAATTATTGCTCCCAAGTTGCAGTGGTATAGAAAGAAGGCAGAAGCTCTTCAGCCAGGGCAGTGGCAGTAGAATATGGTAGATGTTACTCCAGGAATTCCTGTCTCTGGACCACTCAGTTACATGATCTCAGTCGTGTGAAGCTGTGTGCTTGGAGTGGGATCTGGGGAGTGATTGGACAATCTTGATAGAAGGGTGGAAGGAAGTGTTGTGTTGCTTGTTTTGTGTAAGCAGGATTGGCCCCCATGCAGAATCATTCAGTGCCTCTAAAGAGACAGAAAGCTGTGACAGGAAACAAGAGTAATGTCTGAGAGCAAAGTCCTCAAGCTGGTGGATCATCAAATCACTGTTGGAGGCTCAATGGGATCTTTTGGTAATAGATTACCAAAGATACTGTGAGGATATATGTGATACGTGCCAAAATTCAAACAGTTAGTGAATTTATTGCTACTGTGAGAACCCAAACCATGTGTCAGGGCTAAGAAGTCAGCTGAGCAGAGTTCAGCAGCCAGTCTTCCTGGAAAATCCTTGGTAGGAGTTAGGCTTCAAAGAGACCTCTGTCCTTATGAAGGACAGCAGAGTGGTTTTCAGCATCCCTTTAAGAACAGCTGAGTATACAGAGGCGTTTCAGCATTTTTCCTTTTTTCTTTGATTGTAATGTGTTGTGTAGCAAACTTTGAAAGTAATGTTAGAAAAACAGAGGGGAAATCCTAACTACCATGTCTGACTTGGCACAGTCCCTTTGGTTCAGTCAGGCAGGCTGCCAGACTTCTTGCAGTTGAAAGTATCTTGTGTTCTTCCTATTTTCTTGATCTGCTAGAATTCACATCTTCAGGCATCAGTGACAAATGTATGCTTTCACTGAGACAGAGTGGAAGAGCCCCAGTCTCCAACTCTGGGGAGGGTTATGTTTTCAAATCGAGGGAGGAAGAAAGTCCGTTTGCCCCACATTCCATTAAAATTTAAACTAATCAATCGGTTAAACTTGTAGAACGATGATGACCTCTAAGGATTGTCTTCAAACAGCTAGCACATACATGGCTGACAGTCTCTGAGTGATACAAATCATTCTGGAGGGGAATTTTATAGAGAAGAAAAAAAAACTAAACTGCGGATCTGGAAGGAATGTGAACATACAGTGCATCTATTGTAAAGTAAATATATTTGGTTTGAAAACATACTGGAAACTTGGAATAGTCAGATATTAATTATATACATTGCCCCATGAAAGGAAACTGTTTATTCTGCAGGTGCCGTTTAGTCTACAGAGGTGAAAAAAAAGTCTATACAGGATCATTGTTCTATTGTTGTATTTATTTGCATAGGTGATATTTTTATCTGCCTTTCATCTCTCTGTCCAAAACTCTACTTATCATGAGGTCAGTAAAGCTATAAAGGTCACAAAGAGATTGAAAAAAAACAGAACTATGCCTGAGAGAGCTCATGTATGCAGAAATAGCTGTCTTCCATTGCAGCGTTAGAATAACTTTTTAAGGTTCCTTGTTTAGAAACATTATTTGTTAGCGATGAACTCTTAAGCCTCCCCTTTCCTGGAGAGAGAGCCTTGATTTCTGTCTGCACAGAATGGCGAGCAACTGTATATTCCGTGTTTTCAGTGGGCCCAGACCAAACATCATCTGTCCTGCACTTTAAACAGTGACCATTCTTTTGGCAGCTGTTTGTATGTTTTTGAGATGACGGGGTTGAAATAGTTTTACTCCTTTTACTGATGCAGCAAAAAGATACAGAGCAAAGAAGGGAGAGATCACGGTATGGGATTAGAGGAAATGGACAGTGAATGCCTGTTCTGCCTGCAAAGCGGGCAAATTCTAGACAAATGAGTTACTGTGGGAGAGGCTGAATCTTAGGATAAAAATAGAAATTTTAGGATGAAAAAATCTTGATGTATCCAGGGAAACCCAATCATATGGTAATGCAAAATCCAAAGTAGTGGGAATAGGATAATGAAATTTTATGATATCTGCAGGTAATAATGTGGTTTTCTTTATGACATGTGCAAGTTAATAAGCAAATACCTCCAAAACTAAAATTACTAGCTAGATGGTTTTTTTCCTACATCTCCTTCAACTCCATTATGTCAACCTATCTTAACAAACTAAATGGCTTTAAAAGAATTGGTAGTAGATTTTAAAAGAACTAATAGTTGTCACTTAGAGCATATTGCTTTAATAATCCAACTGGTATGTTCTTATTCTATTCTTGTGTCTCCAAATACACTCACGAAGTGGATGGATTGTCGATTTCTTTATGTCATCAGCTTTCTCTTCAGTGTAATTTGAGGCTGGACTTCTTTAAACTTTCTTCCAATGCTCTTTTTACAGCAGAATATTAGGTATGTGCCAACAGTTTTGAGTAAATGAAGGACTATACCAGTTATTCAAACTGCATAAAAAATCTTTTGCTGTTCCAGTTGTTCAGCACCTGACAGGGGTCCTGTTGTTGGTGCATCCTGGTGCAGCTCAGTCATCCCACCCAGTGTTATGGGACAGAGACTCAGGGAGCCCTGCAGTGAGCTTTGAAGAAGGATTGTGATAGATGGTAGAGTGTCTTCACAAGAAGTACTCTTTGGGATTCCTTGTTTCAATAACTCTTTCTGCAGTGTTCTTCATAGTGAACTCACTTCTTGGTTTTCCTAGTGTTGTCCTCTTCCCCCTCCACTGCTGCATCCTTCTAAATCCACCTTTAATTGTAGAATGCTTCCAGTTAATAATGGCTGTCATGTATTCCAGGTTTTAAAAGGCCATAAACACAGAAGAATGGGCTGAAGTATCTGAGTTAAAAGGCTTGTTCAAGATGCTATCTGTGTGCTGAATACAATTCATGGGCATGTTAAAAGACATCAGATTTTCCTCTAGAGGTGTTTAGCAGAGTAGCAAGGCAGGAGTTGGAGCTTTGATCTTGCTGGTTTGCTCTGGTGTGTGAGCTGTGGAGGCATCTAGCTGTCTTCTGACCTCTGGGGCTTGAACCGTTATTTCTGTTGATGAGTGTTGTTCATTTCTCTGCATTCTTCATGCAGTTTTGGTTGTTGGCTTTTTTGTTTGCTTGATGTGGTGTGGGGACTGATTTTGTTTGGATTGAGTTTTTGTCAAATAATTTAATCCTTTATTATTTTGTGCTTGTTTTTACGTGATGTTAAAATATCCCAGATACTGGGACCTAGAAGCCATCATTCAAATGAACAAATAAGACTTTTACAGCAGGCTCCTTCGCACTGCAAGAACTAACAACATTGAGAAAGGATTTCTATATAAGTTTAATTTCTCTAAGAAGTAGCTACTTACTTATAAACTTTCATTTATAGTATGTGGATCACAACTTTTAGCTCTTTATTTATATAAATGGAAAAAATTTTCTATCTTGTAAGAAAAAATCTGACTTACAAAAAGAAAAAGTGGACCACCACGTGTTCTTCATAAATGAAACTGTCATGATTCAGGAAAGCACTTAGGTCTATGCTTATTTTTTGAGACACGTTTAGCTTCTTTTTGCATGTTGGGAGTGAAGATGAGTTGTTTAAGTGCATTCCTGAACCAGAACCTTAGCACTAATCCTTCAGTCACTGTAAAGAATAAATGAGGGGCAAAGACAAAGGGCCAAATTAAAATCAACGAGATTCTATTCAGATGGGCTCTGCTTCAGCAAGCACATATCTAATTATAAGCACAGAAGTAGGCTCACTGACGTCAAAGTCAATTAAACTGCTTAAATTTAGGCACATGCTTAAATTCTTTGCTGAATCAGTATTTTTGAGCCAACGAATAATAGGACAGCATTGCTGGTCCAAAGCATGATTTTTGTGCATGGGAAAGAGTTTAAACTCCCCCTTTCCTCCATCAGTTCTTTTGAGATCTGCATGCTGGCATTTTATCTGAGTCCCAGTGGTAAAGACTTGTGTCAATATGTTAAAGTTTCTTAGAGTGTTTGCTAACAATACCTCAAACATGACAGTTGGATCTCTGGTATTTTTTATACTGCATCCTCCATGCAGTATACTGTGCAGTATGGCAGGACTATGCCCAGCATAGTAATCTTTTCAGCTTTGTTTTTTCTGATGCCACTTGTATGAAATGAATCCCTTTGTCCAGTCTCTGAAAGACAAATTAGTAACTCATTTTCATAACAAAACCAGAAATGAAGGAAACATGCAGACAAAAGTGTTAAATGAAGAGTGCCTGTCATACAGAAGCAGCTTTGATTCCTTTAGTTTCATGTGTTATTTTATGATGTCATAAATAAATAACCTATTATTTGTTTGCCTTGAATCATTAAGGGCCTAATAAGAGTTTTCCCCAGTAGGAATATGAAGGACAACATTATATTTCTTAGACAGAAACACACATGGGAATTTCAGTCACGTTTTGTAAATGAGCTGAGGCTGGTTGTGATCTTTTACCTATGCTCCCTGCCTAAGTAACACAGTAGAGTTGCCCTGATGTACTAGCAAGGGATTAATCAGGAAGGTGCACTGCAAAAGATCAGATTTCTTCCACTTGGTAAAACTCACGCCATGGGGACTTAGGGTCTGCAAAGGAAGCTAATAAAGTTATCAACAGGAATAAGTTCAAAAAAGAAAAGCAGGTAAGAGAGCTAAATAAATCTAGACTTGTGTTTTAAAAGGTATTCTAAATTGTGTTCATGTGTACATTATCTGCTAATCACTATTACCTGGTAATTGCATGAGTCTAAAGCTTAAATTTAATCATCTTCATTTAGATACCAGAGAATTACATGTATTCATTTGTGTATTGATATCTTTGTGGTTTTAAAAAAAAAAAAGATTAAAAATTTTGGAAACTGTACAGGCAGCCTTGATGGAGAATAGGTGACTTCTTAGTCAATATTTGTTTTTATTATGTAATTTATTTCATGCCAGTTAACAGCTATATTCACAATCTAAGGTAGCATGGGCTAACAGGTGGCTTAAGTCAAGTCAGAGCTTCAGTTTTGCTTAGTTCCCTTTGCTTGGTGAGGGAAAGTAAGGAGAGGGGGAGTAGCTGTTTGAACAGTGAATGAGAGACTGTTCTTAATGACGAAGCTGGGCTACTGTCAGTGACAAAGCATCAGCTTTCCCCTGTTGGGTACCTCCCACGTTATCCTTCTCTTTCCCCCAGCAGCTCATCATCCTGCCACAGCTCCAGAGTACAACCTCTTCAGCTACTGCAGCTGCTGAAGTTGTGAGCATGGAGTTAGAGGAAGGAAGCAGCCTATCAGGCAAGCAGCCTTCTCATTAATGTAGTATAAATTGTCTTTATTTGTGGGACATCATCTCAGCCAGCAGAGAAGGAAAGCTCAAGCCTGAATGGTAGATTTTTTTGGACTGCCTTTTATGTAGAGTGCTCCTTGACTGCATCCCATGCGTATTTCTAGGATGAAGGTTCAATTAATTTAAACCAGGATATTCCTTTACCAATTTTCTTAGTTTTTTCCCCCCATATCTCCATATTTTGCATACCAAGCAGGATTAAAGTGTCAAACTGTATCTGAAACACTCATCACGATAACAGAAGGATCAAAGTGGGGACACAGTGATTTTACACATAGAACTTGTCTAAATGGATAACAAGTTACAGTAGAACATGTCATAATATCACCTAAGTGGGCAGATTTAGTTATGATTAGATCGTGTTACTGGAAGTCTTGAGTTTCAACTGGGGCTTCACTAAAGATTTGTCTCTCCCTTCTTCACAGCCATCCATCTGGATTTCCATTTTCAGTTACCTTAGGTGCTTCAGAGGGATACCAGGTGGCTGTTACAGACATCATGCAATCTCTTGTTTACATGAGGGCTTTGAAATCTTTG
This sequence comes from Corapipo altera, assembly GCF_003945725.1. Classification (NCBI taxonomy): domain Eukaryota; kingdom Metazoa; phylum Chordata; class Aves; order Passeriformes; family Pipridae; genus Corapipo; species Corapipo altera. The sequence continues at coordinate 6,201,636 of NW_020884900.1, read as the reverse complement.
TTTGGAAGCATCTCAAATATCAATATTTGAGACTGTATAAAAACAATAATTTGAAAAGAGAAAACAGTCATTTGCTAGCCACTAGAGAGAGTTCTTTGAGGAGCATTTCCCCTGGTTCATTCCTTATATTGTTTTTCTTTTCCTGGGGCGGCTGTTAGGGGACAGTTAAGAGCAAGTGGTACAATCTGTCTTTCATACTCACATTGCAGAGAGCAAGAGCATGAGGCATCCTGTGGACTCTAAGAAACAATGCAAGTCTCCTATCATAAGTGGCAAACAACTGTCCAAAGTGCACATAAATGCAGGGTGTGTGCAGTTTGAAGTCTTACCACTATCAGTAGATAACTTTCTCATTCAAAAGGCTAATCGCACGTTCTTGTTTGAGAAGCTGAAGTGGAGTATCTCCAGAAAGCACTGCTTTCTGACCTTTAAAGCTGTTACCTCCAGGGCAGAGTGAAGCAGGATATGTGCCTCACTATTGACTGTGACATTTCTGTCCTAAAAATAGATCACTACAATCCCTTTCTGGTTCAGACCGGCACCCTCTGTGGATGTATGATACTCACTCAGATCTCAATTTTTACAGGTTTTTAGTAGCTGGATATGCCAGATGGAATGCTAAAGCCTCCAAACTGGGAAAACGGGGTGAAAAAAGAGGAAGGAAAGTACTTCACCGTGTTTTCATTTGCTGTAGTACAGAAAATGTTTTCCGTGGAAACCTACAGTGTAATCTGAGTCTGCTGAGATCAGAGATGATTAATCCACTTAGTGGATCCTTCAGCAATGGAAAGTGGCTGCACAAATCTGTGTAAACCAGGGGGATCTTTTCTATCTCCTTGATTTTCAAAGTTAAGAGTTGCAATCTCTTACAAACATATGGGTGTATTCTGAAGCATAATAAAATCTTTGTGTGTCTTTTACACTCTAGGTGAACTGTTGATTATATTTTTATTTTTGTGCATGCTTTGTCTCATATGTGGAAATCAAGCATTTTTATGAATGCATTCAATTTCCTGCTAATTTTGATGACTGTAAAAGGCACTGATTGTGAATTTACAGTGGACTGGTTGAAAAATGGTAAGGAAAATAAAAAATTACATATTGCATTTTATTTTCCAACCAACACTGTCAGTCATTCAAGGCCATGCAAACAAATGTACCAATCCTGTTTAGCCAAATTCATTCAGACCTTCATGTAGTTGAGTTGCTCATTTGATATCAGTATTAAATGGTAACATATGGGAGTTACTGATCATGGATATACTGAGAATTAATCTTTACAACAGAAAAAACTCTTTCAGTGGGACATTCAGCTTGGGCAAGCTGACGTGGTTAGATGGAGTTCAAGTTCCCTCTTACACATCTGTTTGGCTACCTACATCTTATTCAAATCACAGACTAGATCAGTTAAGGTCTAGGTAAGTCTTTCAGTGTTTTCAAGAAGACCACATTAGCTTTTGATTGATGTTGGGGGAGATTTATTTCCCTTCAGTGCCCTGGGAAAGGACTGTGACACCATTTCAACTGCAGCACAAAGAGCTGTGTCAGACCCACTTTGAACTGGTAAAGAGGACACAGTGGAAGCAGAAACTGTAACAGTATAGTTCCTTGGGGAAGATGCAAATGGTATAGGGGAATAGTCATTCCTATAGCTCAAGTAGGTAAACACAAGTGCTTGTGTTATCCTGCAGTCACCTGCAGGAAGGACACTTTTAGGTGAAGATCTATTAAAGTTAACTGTGGGACTAAACTTTTGTGTTTGCTTGTCATCTTGGAGAACTGTTTTCTCTTCTTTTGGGGATGGAGAGAAGGGACAAGAAATGACTGTGTTACAGAGAAGATAGGCTCATCCCTTCAAACCCACCTACTGCTCCTACCCTACTGATCTTTTAGTATTACAAGGAAGTCATTGTAAGTCTGTAACTTTTGAGCTGAAGAAATGCATTCTTCACGTTAATAAGCAATTTCCCACAACAAATAGCAATGGGAACTTTTGGGTTCTGCCATTGGAAAGAATGATACTAATTGTTTTGCCGTAATAAAGTGGCTAATAGGAGATCCTTCCCCACATCCCCCTTTTTTTCAGGTCAGTGTGGCACATTCCAATTTTTGTTTGCTTCAAAGCACAGGAGGAATCCCTCTTGGAGGGGGAGGGTTGTTTTATCATGCTCAAGCATACAAGCAGTAAGCCTTTTGCTTTCTTCATATACCCAGTTTCAGAGTAGTTGGAAGGATTCTGAATTTCCCCCCACATGCTCAAAAAATGCAACATTCTTTGTTTTTCTATTACAAATGAACTGAAGCCCATAATCTCTGTACTGAGCAGAAGTGATTAAAATAGTGTGGAACAGATGGTTTAAAAGCTGCCAAAAATTGAATCTTTTGCTATTTTGTTTCTTGAAACAACTACATTAGTTCCTGAGTCAGATTTGAGTGGGCCCTCATAACTCATCTGAGATGAGAGAGCATGCTTGTTTCTCTGTCTTTGGCCGCTCGCTAATAGCAATTATTAATTTAACTTTTTTTTTTAATAAAAAAATATGTGCTGTGAACTAAGTTTTCCATGGAGATTTAACAATATTTTTTCCTTGGAAATATTGCTACTTGTGTTAAGGTTTGTTCCATGGAGAGGAAGACCATGTTCCAGTTCTAGTACTTGTGGAATAAAGACACTGCAGTGCTTTGAAGTGGTGTGTGTATTTGATGCTCAGGGTGTGCAGGTTTGGTGATCTTTACACATTGATCAGCACATGGAAATTTCCAGACAATCTTGTGATCCAGAAAACTCTCATGAAACTGTCAGGTGTGCTTTCCCTGCTGTTCCAGAGGAACAGATCATTGAAGGCTTAAAACCAGGGGAATTGAAAACACTACAGAGTCTTATCCTCCCCAGTGCATGTTGTGAAATGCATCTTCCTCTTTTGGGCTGCCTTTTTTTTTTTTCTGTAAAGCCAAAATCTGTAGCTTAAATCAAAGGAAGATTTTTACTGTCGAGCCAAAGCATGTCAGCTGTATGAGTGAATGTGAGACGGCAGAACACACCATACTGGCCTTTTCCAGGTCTTTCACTTCTGCTATGGAGCTGCTCTGGCACTTTTATAGGTTTAAAATTATGACAAGTTCTTTTGATATTCCTAAGAACCAACAGTTTACTAGTGCTACTTACAATGATTTTTACATAGCATAGATTTTTACATAGCAGTTCTCTGCTCTCAGAGAAGTTTGGCATCCCCTTGAGGAAGATTTTGAGAGGTTGATTTTGTGGACTTAGAGAAATACTTATTGGTCACATAATTTTTGTGAAAACTTGGGATTTTCCTCTTGTTGTTTAAACTGTGCATGAGCTGAGCCATTACCATTTTGTTGTCTTGATCCTAATTAAATTTAAAGTTTTCCATCAATAATCTTCCTAGAAAAATAGCATTTATTTTTACATATTGGATAATGCAAAAAATCCTGACTTTCACATTCTAGTTGAGATAGAATGCTACCCTATGTACAGTACAGTAATAAATGATTTCTAAAGAGGGTAGCAAAACCAAGCTGAACTTGTATTTTTATTTAAACATGTTCTTAGATTTGTTGAGGCTTGCAGTTTTAAATTAGAATTTCAGAAATTTAGTAACTCTGATTTCTGTAGATGATGCTCTGTTTCACCAAAGCAGTTTTGAAAAATGCAAGTCTTGCTGAATGACTGCTGAAACTGAATCTCATGGCCACATCCACTCACATTCATGGGAACTGATCTGTTTGGCTACCTCGTTTTCTGCCACTGTATCATCTACCCAAGTAGTAAAACCTTAGCTGAATGTTCTTTGTCATCTAGGCTCTTCTGTGAAGTAAAGAACCTGGCTTCTAAATGATGTAATTAGAAATCAGGAGGCATCCAGTTGCTCAGGTCTGAGGGATACCACTAGGAATGCTGTTGCAAGTTGGAGACTTGGATTCTGGAGGGACTGTCCCTTGGCTCTTCTCAGTGAAAGACTTTTGCTGTTGTATACACTGCAGGTGTATTTGCTAAACCTGAGTTATTACCAGTACACCTGAGACCTGCTAAAACTGAGAAATGTTTCGCTTCCTAAATATTTACTCTGTTTGTTTCATTTCTCTAAGGGATTAAAGGCTTGATACTCAGTTGGAGTTTATTCCATGGTTTTTTTCCCTTCAGGGAATGCAGTATCTCTTGTTGGTCAAACCTTGGTTACTCAGTGAATGGACTTTATATCTCCTAAAGCAGCAATTATTTTCTAAGGCAGAGGCAGGCAAGTGAGAGGAGAGGAAGGAGTTTGAAAGTTCTCTATTGAAACTTCTGGTCTTGTTTATTTTTTAAATTATCCTAAATACATATACTAGGAAGTGACATAATTGCATAGACTTTTAATTTCCTCAAGGCTCTGTGTGGTCTTCATCCAGCTTCTCAGATGTTGGCTACAGATGTTTAAAATCACTTCCTCCCAATTAAACATCTGCTCTGAAGTGACGAAGGGGAAGACCACATGCATCTAAAAGGCCAATGTATGCACAAACAGTTTTTGTTAGTAGATATGACAGAAACATTTCCCTTGCCTCGGCATTTAATGCACAGGCAGTGAGAAATTGCTCTGTTTATTGAACTCCATGGGGGAGACTTGAGTGCTGGTTTTAAGTATGCATTTAAAAATGTGCCGCATCTTCTTTGTAAGTCTTTTAGACGTTTCTTGTTCAAGGATGTCACTTGCTGTACTATCTAAGGGTTATTTGCTGCCCACTTGGGGTCTTTTTAGATAAAAAGTAGTGATGTGAACTGATATGGTGACTTTGCAATTTAGTTAGAGGAATATGGAAAAAACCCTCTATTTTATTGTCTTTTTAAAACTTGCTGCAATATGGCTGTTGTACCAAATGAGGATGAACGTAGCCAGTCTCATCCTTTGAACACTCAATGCCTAGTGCTCTTTGCCTGGAATAGCAGCTGGGTAGATGCAAGAGCAAAAATGACTGTGAATCAATGATAATAACAGTACTACATCTAGGTGAGGAATGGAGAAAATAGTAGATTTTTTTTTTTAATCGATCGACAGAGGTGGAATATTGAATATTGATGACATTAGGTAGAGGTAAAAAAAGATTAAAAGAAATGACTTTATGAAGATGTCAGAGAAAAATATTGGGTTTATGTCATGGGGTAGAAACCAACAAAAAGCAACGAGTAGCAAAAAAAACTTTGCTGATGGAAATTCATCAGTTTAAGTTAAAATTACAGTATGTATGGGGGCAGTTTGTGTGTGTATATTGTTGTGGTGTTAGTAGCATTGTGTAGTGTGTGATTTCTTTTGTTACATCTTAGTCTTCAGAGGTGCAAACGGCTGGTGAAAGGATAATGTACTTTGCTGCATCAGTGCTGCTTAGTAGCTATTTTAAGTATTTTTAGTGTGTGGGGGGGAAAGAATTCCAAATAACAGGTAAGGGATAACGTTTCAGGGATGTAGCCTACTGATTAAGCATAAGATGGTAAATGTAAAGTGAAGCATTTTCAAAACATGTAACATTTGTCAAAGCGGAATCCCTAAGCATGAAATTCTCTGAGTTCAAGATGACAAATTCAGCAATGCAGGAGTGTGAGCTGAACTGTGACCCGTGTACTCATTGTGTATATGCTGCTGAACAGCTATTGATGGTAACAAGATAACCCAGGCCTTATCACAACTCAAACCATAGCAAAAGGCCACTTAACCAAGTGAACAAATTCTGAAATTCAGTTGTTATAGTCACATCCTTGATTATAATGATACGTCTTTTTAAAAGGAAGAAATACATCACTCCTGGCCTTCTTAGATGTATAATATTACCTTTTAAACAAGTTACTGAAAACCTTAGTTTTGCCTCAATCTGTTTATTAGATAGCTCTGGATCCCTTTCCCCACCCACGGCGTGGGGCAGCCCAGTTCTAGTTCCATTTCCATCTGAAGAACCATTGCAACGCTTTGAAGGATGGGGAAAGGGAACTCTAGGGGTTTCCCAGGGGTCTTTTCAGGCCCTGAGCCTGGAGGGGAGAGGTGCTCCCCCTCCCCCCCCCCGCACGTGGCCCCGTGGCCGGCACGGAGACAGGACACCGGGCGTGGAGAGGAGGCAAGAGAGAGTTTATTGTTGGGGAGGCAAGAGAGAGTTTATTGTTGGGGATGTTACATTTACAGCGTTTAGGAGGATTCACAGAGTAACCAATTAGAAGTCTCAAGGGGCTTACAGGAACACCCAATCACAGGAAAAAGTTAACAAAACCCAATGGGAAACACCTCAGGACACCTTCCCAGGACATTCCTGCATGGATAACACGGAGGTTATGCAGGACATTCCTGCATGGGTAACATGGGGGGTGCTGGGAAAAAGAAGCATGTGTTTGCAAAGAGACCACCAAAAGCCGTTTTAAAACCTGTTTAAACCACGGTTTTCCCATATAATGCAGGTTTAGTGCTACAGATAGCTAAGTATATGTTACACCTACTACTGGCTGTAGTCAAAGTACTCTCTGTCCTAAGAAGACATCATCTGCCACAGTCACCAAGGAAGAAAGTGCAGAACTTTTCAAAGGATCTAATCCACTGTTTTCCTGGTGCCCTGATGCAGTATTGTTTGGTTGTATTATTGATGTTACTCACTGGTGCTCTGAAAGGCCTCACATGAGATCAAGGCCATTTGTGCCAAGAAACTCTGCATACAGTCTGAGTGTCCTTTCTTTGAATAACTTTATACTGAGATAGACAGGAAAGAGCAAAGGAAGGCAAGGGCTGGAGAAGAAGAGGTGGGGGGAACTGAGCTAACCCTGTCAGAGAACTGGGAACTGCTGTCTTGTTCCTTCATCACACCATCGTTTTTCTGCTACTGCCATTTTTCAGAGAGAAGATAAAGAATTTATGGAGTTTACAGTCATGAGGCTTCCTCCTGGATTTGACATCATGTGCTTAAAAGTGATGAGCCTCCTGTGGAAATAGACAGTGTTAACTCAGTTACAAGAGCTTTTAGACTAATTGCAATTTACCACAGTGAGGTCTTGTCTGAAAGCAGTCAGAAACCCAGTTTAACCAAACATCTCCATGTAATGATCATGTTTTTATGAGACTGGTTCAGGGCAATGCAGTGACCAAAGGGAGCCAGTCTTGCCACAGGGGACTGAAGGTTCGGTATCAGTACCTGACACTGTGCCCCTCAGAGCACAGTGACCTCCTCACCTCCTGCCTATGGGAAATACCAACAGCCTCGTCGCTCATTTATTCCCTAGGTGAGGATAGGAGGCAAGTAGTGGATTTGCTGTTAAGCACTAGTATAACTGATTCCATTAATGTGTTGAATTCTTCCCAAACAAGGCTCAAGTGGTGACCCAGTGACTTCTTTCCTTTTTCTCTTCTCTGTTTACTGTCTTTGTAAATATAACCAGTTGTATTGAGGGTTAGGTACTGCTTTTATTTCATAAGCTGCTGGGCAAAAGTTCCTTCTTTCCTGTGTCTCTTTTTTTTTTCATTTACAAACACAGAATAGAAAGCGTGCCAGGATGCTTGGGAGAATTTCATCTAATTTGGAGGAATCCCCAGTGTGACTGCCTCCCCAAAGAACATCTCAGTCTTGAAAGCTCTTCTTTCCCCATGCTGCTGCCTCCCAGAAGGCAGCTACAGTGATGGCTGCTCCCTTTAAGTTGCTCCTTCCAAGGGCACCCCTTGCTGCTCTGGGAGTTAATGCAAGAGTTAAAAGAGTGTATGGATTTTCCTTCAGATTTGCAGTCCGTGTTTGAGCTTATTTACTATGTTGCAGTTGACTGACAGTCATCTTCAGTCATGTTAACCACAGTACATGTTGCTTTCCCACAGCTTTTTTTCTTACCTTCGCATTCCTCTGCTTGCAGGATGACTACCCTGAAAGAGCATTGTTGCTTAAATATCAGCTCTTTAATCTGATGTAATTATTTAGAGAATGTTTTCATGTTTTTGACGAAATAAGATATCTCAGTCAATACTTTGTCTGAAAGCAATATAAATATTTTATCAGAATCATGTAAATTATGTTACACATTTTAGTAGGTTTAGGGTTATTACTTGCTTTCCTGTGGCATTCTGCAGGGATTCATGCCTTTTTTTTTTGTTGCTGAATGCCCATAAATCATTCTTGTTGTTACATGAGGCAATGTCAAAGTCTTAAGAATTTAGTTTTTTTTTTAAAGTTAAAAGTTAACGAATAGTACTGATCATTTCTATTATGATGATATTCTAATCCTTCTTGGGTCTCTGGGCAATAGTGTAACTCCAGTGATTAGTCATAAGAATATTAATTACATTGAACCCATACATCTTCAGTCTAGTTAATCTCTCCTTGTAGCGCTGGTGATACTTAGGACAAAACAAAATGTTGATTTGATCAATGGTTTGTTTTTCTTTCTTCTCATCATAAATTGACAGGATTTGCATGCTTATTCCCAGAGTATAGAAACTACTTGCATGGGCTTGCTTCTTTTGCTTTTAAATAACTCCAGATTTAAAGATGTGTATTTTTTCCCTGATTGCTCTGTTACTTTATTTTGGTAAATATATTCAGTAGCATAAATTAAGATACAACAGAAAAAAACAAACCAAGAATGTTCGTGTATGTATAGTTTTTTTTCATCCTGAGGCCAACAGAGTGAGTCCAGGTCAACAGGCGTGCAATGGGTTAGAAGTGTTATCCTATGTGATATTCCCTGGAAGTCAATGAAAAAATTGAAGCAAGAGTAACCACCTACACCCATCCTTCCTACATCTTTTCTAGAGGAATCTTGTAGAGGAATTACTACCAAAAATTAAATTAATCCTGGTTGCTTTCATGGAGAACCCAAGAAAAAGTCTGTTTTCCTCATGTGAAAAAATAAAATTGTGCTGTAGACTTGAAAGAGTTTGCTTATAGTGTACCAGGAGATAGTTTGCAGTCAGTGGCATGCAACTAGGAGCACAGAAGGGATATATTGAGAGTTCTTGACAAACTAGGATTATCTCTCTCCCATCTGCCCCCTTCCACCAGTGTAAAAAAAAAGTGAGGAACTGATCTTGTCTTTCCTTTCATCTTTCTCTCCCTTAGTACCAGACTCATGAGAAGATTTCCAAGAGCATTAGAAGGCATATAAGTCTACTCAGCTTGCTGAAGTAGCCATTTCTCTCTACTTGAAGCTGTTGAGGAGTGATATTGAAGGGTATTCATTTAACTTCTTTGTTCTGGTTTCATAAAGCCGGCTTCCATTTCCCCCTCTCTGATTTTGATATAGGAGTTTATGGCAGACCCCTCTCATTCTGATCTGATCGAAGTGAGGAGACTTCGTTCACTAAACTTCGCTCTGTCAGCAGAGATAAGAGCTACCATTAAATCCCAGAAAGATATGGGAGGTGAGAGTGCAGATAAGTACTAGAATATAAACCCTAATTTTGTCGGGGCTATAAATATTAAAATTATAGCCTTCACCCAGAAGAATGTCCTCAAAGAGGTAATGGCGATTCAAAGCAAGAGAAAGGCAATTTGGAGAGGACATCCATCCTATACATGAGAAAATAGAAATGGATTTGATGAGATCTAAGGCACACTGTAGGAGTTCTGTCATTCTTTCTGGAAAGTACCTACCTCCTGAAGGTTTGTTATTTCTAATGCCTTACCACAGAAATTATCTTCAGGCATAAGGCAGAATCTTTTTTACCATTGATATAGATTTCTGCAACTATGTCTACTATTGCCTCTCCCACAGTAAAAAGAAATGCAAATTTTGTAACTTTATTTCTTTTAACTTTGGTAAAAGCAACTTGCTTTGAATCTACTAATTTTTCTTTGCAGGTATGAAAGTATATTACATCTCCTATAAGGAAACTTTCAATGTGAGTCATTTTAAAGGCTGCACAGCGTTTTCCAGGCAGCAGTCCTCCAGGCCAAGACAAGTGGCCTACAGAGTAACACTAATGTGTGTCAAGCTTCACTTAAATAATCTGCCAGCACTTTTCAATTCCAAATGTTGATTATAAAGGTGCAGTAGTTAGTAAATAGTTTGGAGAGTTGACAGTGACTGTTTGGCCAAAAGTTAAGAGCTGTGGTAATGACGTGTGGTTTCTTAGTTCTTGGATGCTCAGCTGAAAATATGTTAAAGATGCTTAACTTCTACCAGCAGGAGGTTTAGCATTTTTAGAAAATCAGACCCAATTATGCTTTCTGAAGTTGAAGTATCCAAAATTTCCATTTGAGTGTCTTCTCCAGATTGTAATCTCTCATTAAAGTCAGTCTCACTACACCTGAACTTTCACTTCTTTTTATGCCGTTAGAGGAGATACTTCAGTGTGTATTCTCTAAGTACTTTAAGTAATTAAAAGTAATTAAGTGATTAAAAATACAGTTGTCTAGTTAAGCTTCCAAAGAATATGTTCAGCTCTAAGGTTTACTTAACAGTGGATTTAAATATGAAACAAAAAGTAAAACCCCATTTACAGCCTAAGGGAACATGCAAAAGTTTCCTGGTTTTACTTTGAAAGCCTCATTAAAAATAGTTGGCTGTCAAACTTCCCATTCTAAAGCTTCTGCCTTGAACTATTTAATTCTCAACATTCAGTCTTTTGACTGTGGACAATCAGCCCACCAAGGAATTAGTGGACAGAGAGACTAATCTGATGCATATTGATTAAAAACAGGATAGTTCCTGTCACTCACAGTGCAAGGATTCTTGACTTGATCAAGCTGCTTCAAAGCATCTCTTGGGACAAGATTCTGCTCTGGTGCCTGTACATCATTAAAGAACAACTTTTGTGAAAGTTCTCCATGTGATGTTGCAGGAGAGAAGTAAAAAATAGAGATAAATACTGATGAATACTTTCCAGGTTATGGAAATGTATATTTTCATAGCTTATACTACTGCCGCATATTCTGTCAGAATGTAAATTATTTAACAGAGGGATGTAGTTATTAGAAAGTCTGGAAATGTGAACATTGCAAGGTGTAGACTTGCTGTTAGTCACAAAGTAGACTAGATCTGTGCTAGAAATCCTCTATTAAAATAGGATGTGTTTATATGCATACCAGAAGCCCTCTTTTAGCGATGCCACATAAACCCTCAATTGTAAATTTAATTTCAGTGAGGGCCCAATAAAGGCAATATGAGACATAGCTTCTTGCCACTATGAACTGTGTCTGTGCTTGGTAGGAGCTGCCTGTACAGCTCTCTTCTGTGGTTGTACTGCTGAATATTTTTCAGGTCTAAAAGACTTTCAGCATCCTTTCAGCACCATAGAATGCTTTAAACAGAAATATACGGAATTAAGATAGTCAAAAGAAAAATAAAAAATGTGAGTGTAGCTTTTTGGTAGGGATGTGCCGGATATTTATTGATGGTCTCAAATTGCAGGATTCTTTTGTGGGGTGTGGCAATAATATGTTTTGGTAACTTCATGCTCTACTGTTCTCAACTTCTTTAACCCACAAGCTATGATGCTTTAAAGTGAATCACAGTTTAAGAAGGATTAAAAGCTCTTCATGAAGCCCTCTATATATAGATATATGGTTATCTATAGTGCATACCCTCGTATTTTGTTCTCAGCTATTGTACTTTCATGATTTTATTTGAGCAGATGCAGTTATGCTATCTATATAATAAGGAAGGCGCTTCTTAAATCTAAGTAATAGGTAGTGAAGGGTTAAAAATCTAAGGTCCTATTAATGTAGAGAAGCGCTGACACAAGTTCTTCAGTCTTTTTCCTGACAGAACACCCATCTTTAATTTGCTCCTCTCTTTCCCCATATAACATTGTACATCTGTCCTTGAAAACAGCTCTTGCAGCATGAGCATAGCCACTGGAGTCGATTTAGCAAAGGTTGCTGTCTGTGTCCTAGCAATGCAGGCAGACAGCCTGGAGCTATGACTTATAATCAGCTGAACAGGTATATGAATAATTACTGAAGATAGAAACCTGTGTTAATTGCTGGTTTTAATCTTGTTCTAATAAATTGTAACAGAATCACCCCCCTCCTCTCAGCAACAACATCTCAAAATGAGTATTTTTTCTCAGATTGCAAGTAGTCTAGTAGATTTGGGAACTTCTTTAGTTTTAAGAAGATCTTTGCTAATATTTAAGCATATCAATACTCTCTGAGAGTCCTTTATATCCACTTTAAAGCTTTGAGGCCTTGAAGTATTTGGAGTTGACTGAGACAAGAGTTTGCCGGTTTCTGAAAGCAAAAACTGATATTAAGCTGTTTTTTCTCTTAAAATGATTGTCTACCAAAAGGTTTCTTTAATGAATCTGAGCAAAACCACTTTCCTTTCAGATAATTTCCTTTTTTCTGCAATTGCTGTATGTTTGTTTATCAAAACAGACAAAACTATAAAGAATCCCTCTAGTTCTATCCTGTTGTTGCTAATGCAGTAATCTTCCACAGTGAGTGGGAAAAATTAAGGGATGCTCTTAGAAATTGGTTAGAGTATGGGGAGAGAAGAATGACAGTGACTGCATTTGGTCTTCATCAAGAGCATTTTGCCTTATTAGGCTACTTTGCAAGCTAAACTGCAATTTATCTCACAGTCCGCTAAAAATAACTCTGTATGGCTTTCTGGCAGATTGATATAAAAAGTGTATGATGATGGTACATGGGTTTGTTTAAATACAAAGCTAGAAGCATGAGCTGGCCTCCAAATGATGAATGTCTTTGTATTCCAGAATGGAAGCTTTCCAAGACAGTGATGCATAGCCACCAATTTGTAACTTTTCTTTTAATTTGTGACATTGGACTTTTATCTATTTGATTATTTATATAACCTCTCATATGTTTGATATGGTATCATTTAACATCTGTATGCACTTTCAGTGGTCTTCTGCACTCCACAATTGACTTGGAGAAAGCGACATTCAGTGTTGTTTTCATAGATTTATTTTTTTATTAAAATAATACATTGCATCTCAACTTTCTCATTTGAATGTTCTCACAGCTCACTCACAGCACAGAAAAAGGGCTCTATCATGAACTTTGCTATGTATAGAATGTATACCATGGGTAATGAAGGACATGTGTTCTTTTTAAATCTTTTCATGTTTCATTTATGTCCGACTCAGGATGTTTGTATCACATATTCCTTCTCACAGCTGATACCTTCCATATTTTAGTGGATTGCTTTTAAAAGGCAATAATAAAAAGAATATAAGCAAATAGCCTAGGTTTCCTCTCAAACCCATTTTTAGATTAGAGGCAGCTCACTAGAACGGGACCAAGAGGAGTCCCCATGCAGAGGGGAGGACGACTCAAATTGAGCCAGAAACCCAGAGCAGCCCTGCTCGCAGCACCTGCTCACAGCACCACTTCAACTGGATATGAAGGCATGTATAACCTAGAAGGAAAACACAAAGGAAAACAGTCACTGGGATTGAGTATTTTCATGGAGGGCTTATTCTTTTGAGATCTTAATGAGGAATATTCATACAATTTATATTTCTGGAAAATATTGTGAACAGTCAAAACAGCTCAGATCGGATTTACAATGCCAGGAACAGTCCAGAAGCCCTAGCACGGCTTCTGCTTTCCAAGATTCAGTTTCATTTACTCTTTTGCATCGTATTAGCCCTACACAGCCTCACAAGCTGCTGTTCTGATACTTTTCTGTCTTCTTTCAGTGAGAGACCTGATTAGGTTGCCATCTTCAGAGCTGACTGCTTGTCCCCTTGAACAGTTAATCAGAGAGAGAGAAAGCTTAGCTGTAATTAACCAACAGCTTGCCAGAGGTGGGGCTTCAGCTACAAATGGCCATATGCTCAATAAAAGCAAATATTTTTACTGAGAATATATTCTTAAGTGTCTCAAAAAGCAGCAGAATATGTTTTATTAAAGTGCATACTAAAACTTCCTTAGAAAGAGAGGTAGTAGTCCTCATTGCATTTGAAAGTCTGCTTCGTGTGTAACAAAGTTTTTAGTCCTTTACAGAACATATGAATACTGAAAGATTGGTTTGAAATCTAAAGAACAGTTCATCAGATCCCCCCAAAGTAGTAGAAGGTGAAAAATGTCTAAACTACATGAAGGAGAATTGGGCAGTTTGCAAGATGTGGTATAAAAATATTTAATCAAAAGTTAGTGAAAAATATGGATGTTTTAGAAATCCACTTGATCATACTGAAAAATTGAATATAGTATAGAAAGGTCTTCAGTTAATTTTGATTGCTTTCTGATTTGCTAGAAGAGGTGTCATGAGCTCTAGCCCAGGTGACAAGAGGCAACTGAAAGTGCCATTTGTGCCATACTCCAGTTTACCAAGGAGTTTGAATAGAGGTGTCTAAAAGTTGGAAAAACAATAAAGCTCCTATGTCATGAAAAGCAGGTTTTAAAACATTCATTAGTATTTGTAGCAAAACACATACAGTCAAATAAGGGCAGAGCATCACAGGTGGGGTATGTTGCATCTGTCTTTGGAATTGCTGATGGATAAATCTGTCAGGGTGTTGAGGTGTGAGGGGGCAGCTGCAGTAACTCTGCTGCAGGTGAAATAGTGCTGGAAATATTTTATTTCTGTAAAGCCTCTCTTCTGACTGTCATCCTACATTATGTGGACGTGATTTTTCCTTAGTGTACTTTGTTTTTTATTTCTACATGCTTTGGTTACTTTTGCTTATCAGTTTTCTGTAAAAGTATAGCTGTGAAGAGAACCAAAGATATAAACATAGTGAATGTGCCTTCACTGTGTATTTCTAGGTGGGTTTTTCCCCCCATATTTGGATTGTAATCTTATAGATCATCTTGTTTTTCTGCACGTGGTAAAGACATTTAATCAAAAGAAGGAATGAAGGAAATAGATATTAGAAAATTGCAACATGTATCTTATTAGATGGCTTTAAGGTAGATCTCCTTTTCCAAATATTATGGCAATTGACAGAGGTGTTTTTCATTGCAGTGCCCAAAGGTCTGTCCTGAGCTTCTGCACAGGCTTGAAGGAACAATTTTTTGTAATGGGGTAACAAGAACATGAGCATTTCCATGGTCTTTAAAGTTAAATAGGGTATAAGTCTCTTTCAGAAGGTTCTGAGTGTTTTGGTCCAGTTGCTGTGTGCATTCAAAACAGCATTTGGTGTTTCCAGATGTGTAGTTCAGATCAGAGGGTCCATCAAAACATTTAGGCATAAGCAAACAGTCGTTATGGGCAGCAGGAGAAAAGGAAATGCAGTGTTGTTACATTTTGTAATTTTCCCACCTTTATTTTATAAAGCCTGACACAGAAGGGGACCAAAGGGTATGTACTTTAGTAATAGAATTCTTTGCAATGTAGTAATCTTTGACTTAAATAAGATAGGACTAAACCACGTGAAAGGTTCTTTTTTACTTTGCTTTTAAATACTGAGTTTTTCTTTCACACCTCTTTCTGGATGGAGTTGATTTGATTCGTGGAAAATGGGTTATGCATGAAACACATTTAATGCAGAGTCAAAGAATTTTAATTTTCATTTTTCCAAGTAAGTGGTTGATTTCTGACTGGGATGCAGCCCTTGGATTTATAACAGCTTCAACTGACTCAACCTACTGTGAAACACTAGGAAAAATCGACAAGGCCACTGATCCATGTATTCTGTGTATTTCAACTATGTAATTGTAAGCCTTCTGAGGAGTTTTTTGAATCCTTTGAATCAATAGTAAAATACATACCTATCCAGGGAACTAATTCTTGGGCAAATAACCTGCTCTAAACAAATGTTGTAAGGAACTACCCTGCTGTGTTCAGCAGTGCAGCAAAACTCCGATGAATAAAGATTGGTCCCCAAGATAAACCTTTAAATCTTTGGCCACAGAAAATTTGCATTGCTAAAGGATTATATCATGACTCAGTGGGCAATAACTGGTATTACAGCTATTTGAAGAGAATTTCTTTACCCATTTATATTTTCTTTCTCTAAACAACTTGTCTGCTCTTTTCTCTGCACACCTCTCATAATGAAATTACAGTAGAACATGGTGATGTACCCCCTTGTACAGCCTACTTGATACTGAAGCATCCAAATGGGTGATTTGATCTCCACTCCTCTTCAGCCTCTCCTTCTTTTCATGTTGGTGGTATGCATTTTTATTATGGGTGTTGATCTATTTGATTCATTTTTTTTGCAGTATCACCAAAGAGGGGCAAGGCGGGAGAGAAGCAATAATTACACTCAAAGGCTATCTCACTTGAACTGCTTGGAGATAAGCATCGTGCTGTTTATGTTCAGCAATCAAAGGCACCTGAACATATGAATCTGTTCACATCATTATCTGTTCACCATAAAAAATTGGTGTTCCATGGGTGTGCAGGTCTGTTGCATCATCACTACTTAATAAGGACAGACTTCTGACTTTTTAAAAATACACTGCAGGAAGAAGTGTCTTTGGCATGGAGAGCAAAGAGCAGTACCATAGGAATGTGGTTTGTTTCTATGCTAAGTGGTGACTGACAGGATGGAGATTTGGGAAGTTTCTCATCAGTAATATTGTTTTGCATTGACAGTGTATGTTAAACGGACAAACGTTACCTCCTGTTTTGAGGTAAACAGGAGTTCTCTGAAATTCTTTCAACTCTTCTCCTTACTCAGCTAGAGGCGGTCCAAATAAGCATCTCCTTTTTCCTCCCTGAAAAACTCAGTGATGTCCCACCCTGTCTCCCCTCCGCTGGGGGCTGAGTGTCCCGATGGCCCCGGGAGTGTGGCTGCTCAGGATGTGAGTGGCCAGGCACAACATCAGACAGGGGGATCCCTGGGGCCTCAAGAGAGCCACACAAAGCACAGCCAAAGAGTCTGCTCTCCCACTCCTGCACATAAAAGGTACCTCCCAGTAAGGACCTGCTTTTCCCAGTAGTACATGTCTTCAGTGAGTCTTGTTAATAGTTATCACTGCCTGAGATAACCTTCCTTGTGATGTAATTTGACATACTGCTGTCAGAGGGACTTAAACATAGTAATCTTTAAAAATGATTGGGAATTTGCCCTAGAGAAAAAACTGTTATGATTAATTTCTACAAATGATAAACCACTCCTTCTTCAAAATACTGCAAGCTATGAAGTGTGATTTAATCCATTTAACTACAGAGCCTGATGCTTCTGACAACTGTGACTCAAATGTCATCACAGAAAGTGATATTTCAAGTGGCAGGGTGGGATTAGAAACCTGCTGAAGATTTGTCAAAGGAGAAGTAAGTACATAATTTTTAGATAAGTGATTTGTCTAATCTAAACCACTTCCTCTGAAAAGACAGGCAGCTTAAAAGAGAAACTTACACTGTTACACTAGAAACAGCAATTTAATTGCAGAGAGGTACTACTTATGATTGTAGTTAGAAAAACTATTACCCCAGGATACTGGGGTATATGTTTTTTATACAGAAACAACAAAATTACCTTTTACGCCTCAGAAATAATTTCATTGAGAAATTAATTTCATTAATTTGTATGAGGAAGGAGCCAGTCTTGATACCTGGGACCTTGTGACTGCCTGACATGTTCTTGTTACTGCTTTGTGGGGTTTTTTTCAAAATATAAAATAATACCATGATAGCTTATGAACAGTGTGAAAATTCTGTAAATGCAGTAAAACCTGAAACAAGCACAGAAATGTTCATTCTGTGTCTATCTAGAGTTCACGTAGCATTATAATCAATTATAAATTTCATTCACATCCACCACGTCTAAACTCAGTGCAGTTACATTAGTAGGGAATTTGGTCCTTATTTTGGATTATCGACATACTTATAATTGCTTTGACAGTCCTCTAAAACCTGTGCTTCCTATTATCTATTCTGTCAGGCTAGCTGTATAATTTACACCTCCGTAAAGTTTCTGTCCACTCTGAAAGGCAATGAAAAAATTGTATGAGGTTCTGTACTTTTCTTTTGTGTGACTGAATCTCAAGTCTGATCAACTGCAATGGAAACTAAATTTTGTGTAGGAGTTTGTTCCAGCAGCCCCGTGGGCCCACCTGGATCTCTGAGGACCCAGCTGAAGGCTCTCCTGTGCTGTAGGGACTGTCTGCTACGGGCGCTGGCCCAGCGCTGAGTCCTGAACCACCTGAAACAGCCATATTGTTTAGTGCTCCTTCGGTCACGCTTGTGCAGCTCCGAGATTGCACAAAATATTGTGGAGGGTTTGATTTGCAGTTCTGCTTGGTCTGTTGGCTGTGGAGAGAAAGCAAAGCCTGTCTGACAGGCTGACCTTGAGATCCTGCGCCAGGAGTGGAAGTTAGGTGAAAGCACACATACCTCTTACCTGTTTGTAGTGGATTCCCTGGGGGAAAAAACCCGAACATGAAATCTGACAATGCTTTTTTGTGGAATCATTTTTCAGAGAAGACCTGCTCTTTGATATCTGTGATAGTTTGCTGCTCCGATCTGTCATGTTGCCGACTCTCTCTGCTAAGGTGATTGCGAAGCACAGTTAAGCGACTGTAAGCATGGCAAGGGAAGCTGAGGCCATTTTTTCACTGAAAGGAATTTTGCTGGAGAGCCATTATTTTTTCAAGTCCTCCTTTTTTGTTGTTTGTGTTTTGTTTGGTTTTCGCTGGAGCCTGCCGGCTGCCCTCCCTGCGAGAGTGCTGGGTGCGCCTTTAAGAGGTGGAGGTGCCTTTGTGCAGGTTGTGCGGGAAGGAAGTGGCTCTGCACGGCGGAGGCTGGCAGGAAAAGGCTGGTGCTCGGCTGGCCACAACTTAAACTGCCAGTTTTCCCTCTGAGAGGGAGCAAAGAATTGTCACATTAGCTTCCTGATTTTTTTGGTGGTTTGTTTTTTGTTTTTTTTTTTTTCCTTTGACACTATCAGCTGAAACGCTGACCACTACAGGCTGCGTTGTGGCACAGCTGGACATGTGAAAGTTGTTTAAAACTCTTTCATGGGCAGCGCTGAACTGGCAGTGGCGTGGGAACGGGTGATGCGCTGGGAGCAGTGGGCGGCCGGCAGAGGTGAAGACCTGAACTCCTAAAGACACCCCGAGCAAACAGCCCGAGCGAGGCTGTCCCGCAGGTGACAGCTGTTCCAGCTGGCACCCCCCGCCCTCCTGCCTCAGTTTCCCCCGGGCAGGGAAGGATGCGCTGTGGCCCCGCCGGGCGGGAGTGCTGCGCCCGCCGCTGGGCACCCTCGGCACCGCCGCTGGGCACCCTCGGCACCACCATCGGCACCGCCGCCCCTCCGGGCCCGGCCCGGCCCGACCCGGCCCGCAGGTACCTCCTGCCCCGGGCGGGGCGGCGGCCGGTCCGTAAGGAAACTCCCGGACCGCGGGGGCCGCCCGCCCCGGGCGCTGCTTCGCCGCCGAGGCTGCCCTGGACGCTAATTAGCATGACTAGTTTGATGGATTTAGTCAACAGCATTCAGCAAACAGGGTAGGGGGGAAACAACGGTGTAAGATTTCCCAAATATCAAGACTTTTCAGCCCCGGCGCCCTTAATGGTTTGTTACGCGGGCTCGAACAAGTGTTGCTTCCAATTAATTGATCGAGGGGATTTATTTTAGTATTTTGGCTGGGTGCCAGAGACAGAGGCTTTGTCCTAGCGTTTTAAGCACCACCCCTCCTTGCAAGTTTGAAATGTGAGCTGCCTGGGTGGTTTTTTTTTTTTCCTCCTCTCTCTTTCTCTCTCTTCCTTCTGGCAAAGTGGCTGTGGCTGTATGTGTGTGTGTGTGTGTGCGTGCACGAGTATGAGAGAAGGAGGGAGAGGTGTAATGGGAAAGCAAGACATGGATCACTAGAGACAGAAAAGAGAACCATCAATATCAATAACATGCAGCTGAGGTGAGATTTTTCTGAGTGTTTGATTTTCTTAAAACCCTTTCAGAAGATTTAAAGCAGCCTTCTGCCATGCTGTATGCTGAAGACGTACTTCTGAGCAATGTCATAGGGATGCTTACATGTCTGTCGCCGTTTTAGGTCTGTTCGCGTACGTGTGAAGTTTTAAAGCTTAACCTGATTCTCTTTATTGTCTCTAGAGGGTTGTAGCTTGAGCACAAATAGCCTGTTGGCAAGTACGGCATGAGCCCATTAGCAAGACTCCATCTGTGATTGGTTTTGCCTGGAAACCGGGAGACAAGCAATGAATAATTGATGTGTGTTGTGCAGTAGCTGGACAGGCAAAGAGAGGAGAGAGAGAGAGGGAGAAACAGAGCAGGGTGCCCTCTGAGGGGGAGAGCGAACAAGCTTGAAAATAGCTACTGGCTGCCTTGTGCTGAGATGAAGGCAACCCCGGCTGTCTTTGTTCTGCACTGGCTGGTTTCTGCCTAGAAGTGTTTGCAGACATATGTGGCCTCTCTGCAGCAGGAGAGGCAGGCGCGCAGAGGAGGGGCGGCAGAGGAAGCCCAGGCTTGTGAATGGGATGTAACTCGGGGGTAAGTTGGTTTCGGGGGGGGCGGGGGCTGTGCGTGTGTGAGCGGGGACGCGTGTTGGTGTGTGCTCGCCCCGGGGCGAGCGCGGCGTGTGCCCGGGTATGTGTGTGTGTGCCCGTGTGTGTGTGCCCGTGTGTGTGCCGGGGTGCGAGCGAGCGGGTGCATTGTGGGTACGGCCGGCGGTGCTGTCAGCGATGGCAGCGGGGCTGCGCCCTGCCCGGGCCATCGCCCTGCCCGGGCCATCGCAGCCGCCCGCCCCAGACCCAGGCTGGGCTTAAAGCGCCCTCATTTCGAGGGGGGAGGGAGGGGTGAACCCTTTGAATCCGGCAAGAATCTCGCTTACTGTATCTGCAGTCATAAAACCAAAAGGCAACAGCAATTATCAGGGGCCTTTCCTTGCAACTTTAGCCTGTCTGGCACTGTCAGAACGTGACAAGCTGTTCTGCAAACAGCAGTGACAATACTGCTGCCACCATTTCATTTTTGCTGTCTTTATAGAAAGACCTTGCCATGCAGAACTCACATCTGTGGCAAGTGGTTTCATAGAAGATCTCAAAGAAGTGTTGGTATCAATGGCAGTCTCAGGTATTCCAGTTGATAAGTTTTTTGCCCCTTGTGTTGAGCAGTAACAAGTGTCTTGTTTATTTCTTTTCCTGTATAAAAAGTAAAAAGATAATTTGCATATGATTTCTGGAGTTTTTAGGAAGTTTCAAACTAGTGATGTCAGACTTCCCAAGAAGTCGGTTTATTATTTAGTTTAGTTAGTTCCATTAATGCAAGTAATGTCTTAAAACTGAATAAAATAGCGTATATCAACGTACACCAAAAGCAAAATGCAAGGGATTTATACAGCTTCAGTGTTTGCAAGTCAGACATTGACAGCAGTCTGTTGGGGGCAGAGACTTGCTATTGTAGATAACAGCTCTTCAATCAGTAAAATCGCTGTGTAAGGTGAAATAGACTTTGCCTAAAGTGGCGTCAGTGATTCCAGGTCCACTGAAGCCACTGTCAAAACAAGTGTTGACTTCAGTCATATAAACTGCTTGCCCTGAGTTCAGGTGAGCCTGTTATAAGATCCAGTTGAAAAACCCTTACTATCTGTCAACTTTTGATAAAGTAACTGCTCTCTGTAGACATCTCAGGGGTGAACTGCTCCGTTTGAACCCACATTTATGACAACAACTTAACTTGGCAGGAGATTATGTTTGTTGTGCAAATCTGTAGATTTTGGACAGAAAACTTACTGTGGAGACAGTTTCTTTCAAGAAGTTGTGTCTCAGTCAGTTGAAGCTAATCAGGTCATTAGGCTGGGGTGACCTAAGAGGAGCAATTAGCATGGCTGAAACACTACAGGGAAATGGAAGTACATAAAATTAAAATTCAGCTAAAATTGCTCTAAGTTACCTAATATTTCCAGTATTTTTTCCTCCAGTTGGAAGTTTATTACAGGTCTAATGGTAAGAAAGTAATTATCAGCATCTAATCATGCATAAAAGTAGAAGCTCCTCTTGAGCAAAAGCATGTTTCCTCCATGCTGTCACCAATCTGCTTAGCAGGATTTTGTTCCTCTTTTTGCTTAGCACTTAAATTGAGATGGCAGCTAAAGTGCAGTAGAACTTGTGAACAAAAGTTTGGTTTTATGTAAATATATTTCAGAAGAACTCAGTAACACTTCAGTTTAAGTTTTAAGTTATCAGAAGAATGCTACCAAAGGGTCCATTTCGAATTTAAGGTTAAAGATTGATTAAAAAAAAATACTTAACGTTCATTTGGTTCCCACCCACCCCACTTTTACCCCTTTCTGGTGGAGCCATCAGAAGATCCCTGGGGAAATATGTCTGAAAATGCAGTGAAAATTTACTACTGAAGAGTTCTTCAGAATGGGCAAGGTAGAGTTTCATGTTAGCAGTTGAAAATAGTGGTCATAAGAGAGGTTTGAAACTTAGTCGTAAGCCTTTAATCCTGTGTAGATCGCAGTAGAATGAGTGCAGGTGTCAAATCTGTGTCAATGTCTCTATGATCCTGGCAGAAATGTTGCTCTCTTCATGTTTCAGTGAAACACATGCACTCCATTGATATTACTTGGGCTGAAAGTAGCATTCAGTCCTTGGGCCCTTAGCTGGATGAGAGCTCCAGGAACACCCAAGAAAGCTTGTCCCCATGCAGTGGGCAGGGGACAGCTGTTGGTTACAAGGCAAAGAAGCAGAGCATGTAAATGAACAATGAGAGAATAACAGAGGATACTTTGGGCTCAATTAACAATTTGTTGTTGTTGTAACAGGTACTGTATTAGTTATGGTGAGATAGTTCACAGAGAATAGTCTGGCAAAACAGGCCTTGTGTTGCTGTAAGAGTTAGTATAGCAATTCTTTTCAGAGAATCTCTCAGTCCAATGCCCCAACCCCCCAAAATACAAGATGTGTAACTAAGACAAGAGAAGAGTGTTTTTCTGTGTCACAAGGTAAGCTGAGGACACAGAAGTTCCCACATTATCCTCAGTTGTCACTGGGACTGTGACAATGAGAGGCTGCTTTCTCACGAGCATTACACCAGCAAAAGGGATATTGCTGACCAACAGCAACCAAAAATCTTACTAGAGTGCAGCCAACAGGAAACTGTCACTCCATGGGATTTTACAAATGTAACTTTTTTTTTCTCTCACAGTGAAAGAATAGACTGTACGTTATATTAAAAAACAGCAGAAGAGCTAATCAAGGAAGGAGCTCATCAAGGAAAAACAATCCCAAAACCTTATCATGTGGAACATTGATAAAATGATGTTCCAGAGATCTCAGTGAAGATGCCCTCTGGTTTTGTTCCTCTCTTTTTGAGAACAGAGACTGCCACAGTAAATACCTTCCTCTGAGGCTGCTTTGGCAAGGGAAACTTCTGTTTTCTCTTGGGTGGAACAAGCAGAAGAAGCTGCACTTAACAGACTGCCGTGAAACTGCTTGTAAGCAGCTGGGAGAGTAAGGCTTTTGCTCAAGGAAAAATGGAAGGTGGGGAAAAGTGGCTTCCTCCCAGTGTTATTTAGCTATTACTGCACTGTAGTTCAGAGCTATCCAGCTAGAGCTGGGTGATATAGTCGAAGTCTCAGAAGCCTGGCTGAGCATGTGGATTAGCTGTGCAGGCTGAGAGGATGGTTTACTATCTCTGATACCTGGCAGGATACAGCACATGCTGCAGCACAGACATATCCTGAGGGTTTTAAGTGTAGCAAATGACCCCGCTGCCTGTCCTCCAAATTTCCTAGAGTTTGCTGTGGCGATTTTCCTTGTACTACCGCCTTTGCAGAAAAAACCAGAAAATTCTACAAGAAAACACTAGACATGGCATCTGTTTCACTGTAGTGTGGTATTATTGATGTTTTCTTTGGAATAACCAAAACAAACAAATCCTTATAATAGCTAAAAGTTATCACACTTGAAAGAATGTATTAATATCACTTGGCTCTTCTAACAGCAAGATAAGAATCAAAATTCCCTGGGTATAGCTGCTTCTAAAATACTATAGCAAAACAATGTTTAGGTATATAAAACAGTTGTTCGAGAAGTAACTAAAAATCAACTTCTTCAATATCAGAACAATTTAGATTTACTGAACAAAGCCTTTTAAACTAGCATGTAAAAGGATGAGCTAGCCTTCAAATGAATTGGATGTTTCAGTAATTATCAGAGGCACACCAATGCAAAATAAGGCAACGCAGTAATAGCTTTCAAGGCATGGTGTAGAGTGCACATCCATTTATCATCAGGGAGGAAGCAGCCAGCCAGTCTGGCACATATGTAGCTCTTTCACTGAGAATACAGCAAGGAAACAAGAGAAACCCAGAATGAACACAGACAGGTTTTTTATTTCTATTTTTAATTGGAAGTTACTTGAAGAATTTTCTCCTTAAAATCAAGACAAGGTATAGTTATAAAATAAAATTACTGACATTAGGACAGTAAGTATTTCAGCAGTGTGGAAGGCTACCACTCAACCTACCTATACATTTCTCCAGTTATTGACGTGGATCATTCTCAAATATCTTGCATTCTCTGGAGTGTATTACTAGTCCTGAGTCTTAACTTGTTGAAAGCTACTCTCTTCTGCATACTCTCTTTCTACAAGGCACTAATGAGAATATTCAATATTCATTCTATTGACAGTAATCCAGTGCAACCCATGACAGTTTTACCTGTTTCAGAAAGAAAAAAAAGTTAATTTTGTTCTCAGTTGTTTTTATTAATACCAATAAAATGTTCTGACACCCAGATAAGCTGCTAATTCTTTGTTATTTATTATAACTGAAGTACAGCTCTCACCAGTTTGATGAATAACGGTTAATATTTGTTTACAAACTTCTAATCCTCAAACTGAATTTTGTTGTTAGTACTTGGTGTTCTTTGTACCTCCCCAGCACCCTTTGTATCTCTTAAATCCCTTAAATTTCAGGAGGTAGACAAACTGGACTCTGTGTTGATGTCCTGGAAGCAGACAAAATCCCACAATTGTTGGTTAATACAAGCTCATTAGAATGCTATTCAAATATAATGTTGTAGTACCTGGATAGGTTCATTCTTTCTTGTGCTTATCATTAAAACTATTTGTATTGGAGTTTCAAAATCATTCTGACCTAACTTAGTTACAAATGAACTGAGTAGAGCTTCAGCAGAAGTAAAACTAGGGCAGATGGGAAGAACTGGGATGCTCATAAAAATCACTCCTTGACTACCTTTTCTTAGTCAAGCCCAAGAAGGTAATAGAGAGAGCTAACAGGAGATTGCCACAGGACTCTCTTCAATTCTCAGTTAGTTCTGCTAACCAGTTTTACTGACCTAGTGTTTGCTTTTGCTGTTTAATATATTTAACATTTTATTAACAACCTTCTTTCTGCATTAGTATGTAGTAGGGAAAGAAAAAATACTGGGTTGTTTTTTTTTTTGCTGCTTAGTACCACTTACTTATCCATATTCTAGGCCAGACTTCAAAGAAGAGTGTTAACAGTACTTTTACTGTCTTATCTACTGACACTATCCAACTGTTTTAGAAAGTTGAGGTTTTCAAGCATCAGCCTAACAGCACAGCTTTCAGAGGAGCCTGTCATGATTTACTTATTCATACAGATTGCAGTGGCTTATGTAGTCTTGATCCTGCTTGATCTGCCAGCACTATTTGCTTCTATTGATCACAGGCTGTTACTTGACTGCCTTGAGCAGCTTGTAGGTCTCCCTGGTTCTGTTAACGGGGTCTGCTATGGATACTTCTCAGCATTTTCATTTTGTTGCTGTCAATAGTTTTAACTCCAAAGTTCCTGCTCAGACAGATATGCCACAGAGTTGTGTCACACCCTTTGTGTTTTTTGGTAAGTTTGGAGGCACCTTAGTGAACTGTGGTGCTGTAATTGGGGTTCTGTCCTGATTTGGCCGTTAGCTCTGATTTATGATGCATGTTTGGCAGTGTGCCTGGCTGTCATGTTAGGTTGTAAGTATGTAAAAACTCCTCCTATCCTAGGTGAAATAAAATTGCATATTTTTGGAAATAACCACGAGTTCTTCATGTTCTTACACACCTCTGCATCCATATGCATCCCTACTCGTTTTTTTAGCAATAGGGCAATTGAGAGGTTAGTCTGGAAGAAACTTATGAACCATGTCCTCATCTTGCACATAGACAGACAAGTGCTGTTAAATTGTCCTGTTCCAGTCAACTTTCCAAATGGCTATATATGTTTTCTAATTATTCCTCAGGGTGGAAATACTGTAATTCCTTAATGGGCTTATTTACCTGGAAGATCCTTGAAATAATTTGTGGCTGTCAAGAGGTATGCTTCATTAGACAAAAGTTGCATTAGAATAAAGTTAAAAACAAAAACGTTCATTTAAGTTTATATATGTTCTTAGTCCACTAGTAATGAAAGATTTTAATCTTTTTACTAAGTGACTTTACATCTTGTGAATATACTTCCAAGCTCTTTGCAAAATAGAAGCATAGATGGTCCTTGTGTAATTTTTGTTTCTGGCTGTAGTATGTCTGACCTTCTTTTGAACATGCAATTAAGCTTCTGTCATTGTTTGTGACACCTTGTATCATTTTCATAGAAATACAGCCCCACAGATGGTGTTTGAGCTGACAGAGCAGCTAGTCATGGACTGGCTTCTTAAAGAAGTATTTGAGATGGAGAATTATGAGGACCAAATGGTTTTTACTTCTAAAGAACACATTTAATACATGATGACCCACTCTTTCCATCTTTCTATGTTGACACATCTAGTAATGTTAGGATGCTGGCTGTCTGGCTTGCCTGACATTCAGCAAACTTCCTCTTTGTATCTATAAAAAATATCAGGGGTGATTATTCTCTCATAGAGAGAGTTTGGGACTTTGGAGAGTTAGTCGATCATTAGTATGTTAGACCCCAAAATCTTGGATTTAGTATTTTGCAATAAGCAGAACAGAAGATACAGTTTATAATTTCTGCTAAGTTTAAGAGTAGGTTTTAAGAAATGAGAAGGAAGTTTTAAAATCCCATCTTAAGTATTGACTTTAAAAGGCTTGCTTGAAGCACCCATGAATCATGTTGCAAAGGCAAAAATGTCCTTCTTGTTAAATGACTGTAATCTAAAATGTTATAGAGAGCTAAATGATTTATTGATGTCTATTTTTGAGGCATTTACCTGCACCTGTAGCCAGCCCATTCCATTTATTTTGGCTTGCTGACAAATTAGCAAGCTATTTGTATGTCAGATTTGGTCAGTAGTCAGCTCCCACCCCCTTACATATTGAACAGCTTTTAATTTAATTGTTTGTGGTATTGCCAATTTATTATCCATACAGATGTCACTTAGAGGAGCTCTTTTACATAGAAAAAAGAAAAAACAGAAGTTTTATTTGTGACTATTCTCATAATGCCTTGTAGAAAGAGAGTATGCAGAAGAGAGCAGCTTTCAAGCCTTTTCCATGCACAGAGGCAAAAATCTATGCAATACCTTCCTTTCCATTAGTTTGGAATGTCAAATGTTAGGTTTCATATTTAATGGCTGAAATAAGGTAAGCTCTGTGATTGTCATTTTATCTAGACACCTTTCAGGAGTAAGCAATCCAAATTACATGTTGGAGTTTCAGCTGCATATATATGTTGCATAAATACTCTTAGGTGGAGTTGAAGTGAGTGGTGCATTGGTGTGCTTGAATAGGTTTTGTGGGGGGTCTAAGGCAAAATTACTGGGTCTTACTAAATTGTTTTAACTGTTGGCTTGGATCTTCCTCACGGTGAGAACTTGAGTGCTACTTTTCAAAGTCAGAGTGCCACATTGTTACACACAGGCACTTGCAGGTTGCCTGACCTGAGCTACCAGGATGTCCCCGGCCCTGCTGCTCCTCTGTCAGCAGCTGCACAGCCATGCTTCCCAGATGAAGAGGACTGATGAAATCAGTGGTTTGGTTATGTTTTCTTAACCTTAATTAGTCTGATCTTGCACTCTGAGCTTTAGGTAAGATAGGAACTTTGGGGGTCGATACAGCCCAAAGGACTTCCATGTCATGCCAGCGTGCCCGGTGCTGGCCTTCCTGGCCACCTGATTCTGCTGCAGCTCCCTGGAACTGCAGCTGGGGGCAAGACAACCATTTTTTTCTCCTCTCAAACAGCTCCATGGTTGCTAGTTAACATTGTTGGCACTGTACAGCTTGAAATGTTTTATGGTCTTACATCTACTTAACCTTTAGTGTTTTCTGTCAACATCTATCATGACCTGGTGGCCTATGGTTAGTAAAATGTGCCCTTGCAGGCTGCCAGATACTGTAATGGAATTAGGCCTTTAAAATTATCAGACCTGTCAAAGGAGTTTATAATCCTGTGAGAGCTTTAAGTGGTTTCTTACCTCCGCTTGGACACACATTTGACCTGGTTGAAGTGTTTTTACTTGCCTGTTTTGTTTTTGCATTCTATTAATACTTCTAAAACTGGGGGAGGGCGAGGGGAGGAAAAAAATTAGTTTCTTTGGCATCTTTATGAGGAGTCTCCTCAGTTCTGTCCCAGATATCTTTTTTTTTCTTTTCTTTTTTTTTCGCTCTCTTGCACTTGTAGATTAAAGTCTGCAGGTATTTCTGTGGGAACTTGTTCCATTAAGCAAGGGAATAAGGATGCTTTGTTATGTGCATTAGTGAGTGAGTGTGCACTGAGGGCTGATACAAGTCAGGAGGGAATGTAAGGCTTGATTCGGGGAGGTCAGACTCAACTAAGTGCTCACAGAAGGTGCTGAACCTATGGAAACAAATGTCCTCTGCAGAGTGAGTGTGGGAAGGACAATAACAGTGCAATTACTCATATTTACCACCTTTGTGCAGAGGATAGTGCTAGATTTTGAGATGGTTTACCATTTGCTAGTTAGTTTTCAGTTAACCGTGGGAAATGCTGAAAGTAATGTCATAGCATCTTAGTGGTTCTCTGTGCAATTACAGGACAGTGACTGGTGGTCATTAACACTGTGAGTTAATTAACACAGAACTATTACATGTATCCATGTATGTCATATCCAATAGAAATTGAAACGTGCGGTAGAGGAGGCAATTTGAGCGTGTCACATGCAACCTGTAGCCAAGTTTGGCAAGTCACCTTATCCAAGCCTGATTCCTGAGTCCCATTTCAGAGCAGTTTCCTGTCTTTGTGAGGTGCTTGTGTGTGAGCCTTTTTAAAGAATGAGCCAACTTTGGCTTCTGAAGTGGTGCCATGCTGACTCAGTTTCTTAGCACCAGCAGGATGATACAAGGTGAGCAAAGAGAATAAAGCCAGTAAAATGCTATTCCAAAATAAAGCAAATAAAATGGTGTCTTATATGAAACTTCATACGTAAGTGATAAAGGGAAACACACAGCAACCATTTCATTTGCAAGGAAAAACCCTTTTATTACAGAGATTTTTTTCTTTTTGGGTCTTCATTCTTCTCATATAGCATAACCAAGCAAGGTAAAAGAAAATGTGGTCCCTGCTGCTAAACTGTGTATAGGCATTAGTCCCATAAATAAAATTATTTTAAAAAAATAGTTTATCTGAGGATGTCTGAGGTGACATTAATTGGAATAGATACTGGAATAGATTCACCTCTTGAGTAAGGAGGACAGATAGACAAACACCCATCCTCCACAGAAAGTAACTCCCGTTACATTTTTTAGAGTAATTGCACTCCATACTAAATCCTGAGCTGGAATGCTCCAAAATCTTGACCCTCTTTTTTTTTTTTTTGTATAAAAATCTCAAAAAACCTCCCAGGACCCCATTGCACTAAGCAGAAGAAATGGAGATATAGGGATGAAGCCAGTCATCAGGCAGCCCTGGAGAGACTCATGAGATGGGCTGTCTCTTCTGATCCAAGAGCCTGAGTATACTGATGGCTAATATTTTTACTTTATGACAGTCCGGTGAATGATCTCCTCAGTTGCTGCTAGCAGATGCAAAAATTATGAGCTTGTGGTAGCAAGACAGATATTTTTTCTGTGCTTGTCTTGAGATATGAGTGGCAGACATGTCAATGACAGTTTTCTTTTTGAATAAAATTGTCCACAGCATTTTGGAAGAGTGCAAAGTAGATTAGAATTAATTCCTTAGTGGAGGGAGAGGAGAAGGACCCTTCTTAGGCAGCAGCTGACTGTTGGTGAAAATTTGGAATTCTTTCTGGGAAATGGATATTTTAAAGATTGCATAGCTACCTGTTCTAAGAGGAAGTACCTTAACTGCTGCTATTTCTACTGTCATGGCAAAGACATGATAATGGTGTGAAAAAAATGAGGAGCAATGAATGTCTCCTCTCAGTACTTACTGTTTATTTACCTGGATCACAAAGACATCTATTTTTTAATATGTTTTTAGTAAACAGCAAGGAAAAAGTGGTTTATGCAGTCAGACAAGCAGCTTTCCACAGTGGCCAGATTCATCAGTTTTGATTCTCTGCTGTGTTCTTCTTAGTGTATAGTCAAGCAAAACTGATGCACTGAAAAATGGGACCTCTGTCATTGTTTAGGTTATTTAATTCTCAGTCTTGATTCCCAGTTGCAATGGTTTCTGTTACCATTTTGTTTACTTTGGGTATCCTGCTTCTCAGTTGAATATCTCCTGTAGTCAGAGACATGTGCCTAGCCCATGTGACCACTCAGTTTCCCCAAGTCACCCAAAACAGTGGGTGAGAGACACTTTAGTTGAAATATGCATTTGGTTTTCCAGCTGTAAGGATGTAGAAAATGGCAAAAGGCATCAGAGTGACCCAAAGCAGATTGAAATGAGGGAATTTATTTGAATGACGCAGAGGCTGATCATAAAATAATACTGTATGAGAGTTAGACATTTCTTGTTTCAGTGGAGTCCTAAGTAATAGCCTGAGTATTCCCTCTGCAGTTCAGTTCTGCCTACCTTCAACTCTGTGTTTAGCACATAATGGCATTTCCCCTAACGTTTTGCTTCTGTGCCTGTTTTTGTGCAGTACTCTGACTGTCAAAATGTCTGTCTGACTGCAATATGGAAGTTCGTGTCTTAGTGTGAAAGTAATATTTATTATTCATTGTCTTTACACTGAAATGTCTCTGTATTTGTTGATCTTCACAAAGCGTGTCAAACAGCTGATAATTTTTAAAAAGTCTCACTTTAAATAGTGCTTGTTACCTTAAACTGAAGGCTTGTTGTGGCTTTCAGTTTTCTATCAGTGGAACCACCATGAACCATCCTTCTAATTAATGCCATTTCAAGCTGTTGTACTGTTTCACTCATAGAATTTGGCAAATTTTTCAAAGTCTTCTTCAGAGGACTTTGGATTGTTAACAGACTGAGGCATTTTAAAGAAATGTTACCAGTTGTCACCCTCTAAAACTGGAGTCTACAGTTGAGTTTTCCCATATGTATTTTCATTGTTTTCCTAATCTGTTTTGAGATCAGTTTTGCAAGAATCAAGGGATCCTACGGGAAAAAAAAATATTTAAGTGGCTCTTTCCAGAAGTTTCTCCTGCAGTTTTCATCGATGATTAAGATATTTCTGGTCTGTCCTTAACTCTCCTTTTTCTTCCTAATTACACTAGAGATTGAAGATTGTGTTACATACTGCATGAGTAGTAATATCTACATGTACAAGTATTGACTGAAGCAGTGAAATAATCCATAAGCAGATTTCCTCCAGTGACAGTAATTTCTCCCTTAAAAACAGGAAGATAGCTCCACCTGGGTAGGGGATAGAATAGACCTGTGTTCTGCTTTAACATACTGTAAATAAGCAGGGAAAAGAGGAAAAAGAGAGAAGAAAAGGTCACCTCACCAACAATTCTTTGGTAGTTTAACATTTTAAATTCAAGTTAAACTTTGACTGCTATAAATTAGCCGCTGGACTGGTAACTTCTGCCTACCTTGTATCACTCCTGTGCATTTTTCCACACAACTGCATATGCTTCCCTTATAGTCTGAGCTCTGAAAATTTATCTGCTCTCCACTGAATTTCATTTTTACATGATGTGAAAGGCATGCATCTTTTGGGAGATAGTTACTTGATTTCAGATATTTCTCTGAAATCTGGAAGAAAGACATTGAGCTACAACAATAGGGAGTTTTCTGGAGTGAGGATGAGATCACCTGGAGTGAGATCTGCACATAAAACTTGTGTGAACTTGGAAATGTCGTTAAGGACTGTGCTTATTTACAACTCTCAATATAGGCAAAAATGCTAGAATAGGTATAGTTATACAATAAAAGTGGTGTTTTGCTGATGCTGCTTGTTTCGCTCAAGAAATCAGTATAGGCTGTGAACAAGCAAGATCACTTTGCTGATACAAACTATTTACAATAGGCACACGTATCAAACCTTTTGAGGGTGGTTGTGCTGGCAGAATATCTGTTGAAATGGTTGCAAGTAGGAGAGGCAAGAACCATACTCCTGGAAGTAACTAAATCTCTCAGTGGTTATCTGAACTTTCCAACCTTTTCACTAAGTGCTGTGTTGTGGATAATGCTCTGTTGCTGTCTCATACTGCACATTCAAACTGGGATTGTGTGTTTAGTTAGTCAGTGTAGTTAGCATTAAAATGTATTGGTAGCTTATAAGGTTTGTTAAGGTGTGTGTTCTAACAAATTTATTTCCAAAGACTCTCTCCTGGATATTTTTCAATATATCTCTCTGAAAGAGTCATCTTTCCCATAGCATAATTTTTCTTTGTCATGAATCATCCCTGAGTAACAGTAAACCTGCCTAATCTACAAATTCTGTAGGGAGTAAAAAAGGCTGGCTTCTAAATACTGGTAATCAGTGAACTACATCAAAATGTTGTTCATTCACTTAGGAGAGTCTTCTCAGCATTATGGAAATATATAAATAAAGGCTTTACTCCTTGAGAGGGTTTTTTAGGATCAGTCTGGTGCAGACCTGTACGTAATTCTTAGGTTTCAGTCCAGAAGAACTTGATCCCATGCTGAGTTTCAGTTTGAGTTTCAGGTTCAAAGAACTATCAAATAGAAATTATGAGCTCAATTTAAGTGGGTTTGACTTTATTGATAGCAGCATCTTCCATGTTCACTGAATTTGCAGTTGCCTAAAAGTGTTGACCAAAACGCATCCCAACCCTTCTTGTTCTTTCAGCAGTCTCTCCTGTGATAATTTCCTGAAGAAGCAGTTTAGCCTGGTTTCAGTATAAAAATACTCAATTCTAGCTCTGAGTGAAAAGTGTTTTTCATGTATTCCCAAGGCTGCTTGTTTTGGGGTGTTTATTTTGGCCTTCCATGCAGTGACCTACTCTTTGGAAAAAAATTGGGACTTGCCAGAGCAAGGCATATTTGCAACTTGAGCAACCCCTGTCTAAACCACATCTGTAAGCTTTTTGTAAATGAATTAAAATGCAGTTATGCCTTTTACACCAAAATTGATGTGCTCCCGTTTTTCCAACCAAATGGTCTTTAACTATGTTTAAAAGATCTGTTCAAAGATAAATATTTCTGCTAATTCTTTTTACAGTGTTGATTTGCTTCTGTAGAAATGTGATCATTTCTTCTTTTCCCTCTTATCTTTTAGGTTTTGACAAATAAACCAGTATTTGGATCAAATGACAATAACATGAGACATCTCTCTATATTCTGGCAATTTCAGTGTGATAATTCTTTCTAGCATTTGATAATTGCTTGTCTGGGATATCATGTTTAGCCTCTCTAAATATCTTGTTAATCCAGCAGTAATTGACTGTTGATGCTGCAGTTAAGAGAAACCAACCTGTTAGCCAAGGTGGGGCTAAAATTGGTCCCCATGTGGAGCCTGTTTGCAGAGCAGTGCATTTCTCTACCTGAGAAAGCTCGTGCTGAACTCAAAAGTGTAACTCATATGTCAGTTCTGATCTGTTCTGTGCACTGTAAGCATGCAGGCAGGTGGCCACAATGACTTTGGTTATATTGCTGTAGGTAGTTTTTCCATCTGAAAATGAGTTGTGTTTTCATCTGCATGCTGGTTAATTGAAATGACAATGTGGAGTAAAAACAAATCAGTAATTTGATTTGGTTTTAGTAAGTGTAGAATTCATCTGGTTATCACAAACTGAATTCTATAATTTTTATTAATGACCATTAAAAGTTTCTGTTTTCATTGGAACAAAAAGTAAGTTCAGGCAAAACTGTAACAGCTGCAATCCTACAAAAAGCTCAGCTTGGGTGAAATGCACTCAGGTCTGGGACCTGCTGTGTGCAAGTAACAGCACTGCAGTCCTGATCCCTGCACACTGCCTTGCTGACATGACTCTCCATACCCACCTCCTCCAAAGATAGTGGTTTTTCCCTCTGTAGAAAGATTCTATATGTCAGGAGGAAAGATGATGTGGGCTCTCTTCGGGCTGCATAACTTAAAGGTGCTGTTAGTAATCCAATTTCAGAATACAGACAGCTAAATAAAGAGTTATAACATCCAAAACAAGCAGGATAGCAGAAGTCCATGAACACAGGAATAACAAAATCCAATACACAAACCGTGGTAGGCAACACACCAGAATTTGATGTCAGTCAGGGTGAGGAAGAACTCCTTAAGTTAAAGAAGATACTAGGTACAAGTGAGGTGATTATAAACTGTCTAATAACAATATTGAAGTTCAGATGTGCTTTTTGCTTTACAAGCTTATATTTGACAAGAGCGTTTATGACTTATTTTGGAAAGCTGAGCTAACAAAACCTATGAAGAGTTGATGTATAAAGTGATATCAAAATTCTGTCTCAGTTTTAAGAACAGGTTTTCAAGACTTCTCTCTTGCTCAGGGAAGGGGCTGGCTAATGTTATGGTCGCTATTTGTGCACGGGCAGATGGGTGAATGTACCTGCCTGACTTTCCTGCGTGACAGCTGTACCCTGCATTTGCTGTTTCAGTATCTCTAGTGCCATATGTTCTTTGTCTTTTAATAAATAGGTGTATAATAGTTAGGACAGATGTGAATTGCAAAATGGCGTAAGCAGAGGAATGATTTGGAACGAGACTCAAATTATTGATCTTGACACCAGTCGTGTTTAATAGTTTATAGTAGAACTGAATTAGTACGTGCTGTACAATTCCTTGCACTGTCCCTGTCAATGGAAGGGTATCTTTAATCAACTTATAATTTTAGTTTCTATCTGTCAGCTTATGACTCATTAGTGTTAGTAATTACATCCTTTTTGAGCTTAGCAACTTGTCTGTTGCTTACTAATACGCTTCAGGAGTGTTGCAGATTAGTTTTGTTGATGGCCTAGTCAGTCTCAACAGCAGAGAGGCTCATGCAACTGTTTTTGTTTTGTTTAATTTAATTTCACCAATACAGACTCATTGAGGTAAATACTGTTTTGAAATGCCTTAGAAAACAATAGTATTAAAAGCATCAAATATAAACATGAAGGAATTCGCATTAAATTACAGAGAAACGGCATCTGGAAATGTAATCATGTAGACAGCTACTTTATAGCAAGAAATCTAAAAACAGTTCCATGATATGTTGTTGAGTAACACAGATTTTGTTCAAAAAGATACCGGGAGTGTGTCAGTAGGCCATTAGTGAAATGGGTAGGACTTTTCACTTTGTGTATGCAGTGGAGAGATGTAGGTTCTCCTATCAGGGAGGAGTTCTTTGATTTTGATTTTCATCCTGAATTCTGAAGTCTAGAAGGTTATTGGTCATTTAGAGAAGAGTATCTTTGAAAACAGTGCCTGCTATTATGTCTGATCATCTTCTTCCTTTTCCTTGTCAGCAATTTACCACATCTAGTTATGAACAAACACAGTTCTTAAACATGAATGGGATTCTCATTATTTGTTATCTGCACCCGATTTCTTTCTTCCCGAGCCTTTGGTGTTAGTGAACATTAGTTCACAATAGTTTCCTGTTCTCATAATGTGGTTTAGAGTAGGCAATCTTAAGATTAAGGAGGATAAATGAGGAACCTTAAAAAAAACTTTTTTAGAGTTGCTTATCAGAGTTTGATTCCCACATTGATAACATAAGCTAAGGATTTATGAATCAAACGCAGTTCTGAACTATGTTCTCCAGTACAGAGAACCTGATTTGTTGCTGCTGCCTGTGTATTTACACTTCTTAAGGTATTAGGAGTAAATAGTGCATCATAAATAAGACACTGGAAGCCAGTTTAGCCTTAGCAAACCTTAGCATCTGTTCCTAGGAAGACAGCAAATAGTTCTACTGGCCCGATTCCACACAGTTTTGAAAGAACAATCCTATGTAAGTTTGCTGGGGGAAGGTAAGGAAATCCCAAGTGAGCTGGGAATACTCTGGAGCGAATTTATGATGGGATTCTCTCCTTTATAACCCACTTGGCTTTCTGGGATGAAACACTGGCATGTCCTCCTTGATGAGCTGCAGTGGTTTACTGGCCCCGTCAAGTTCTATTGCCCATTACAGGAAGCATACGTGTGTGGGACTGGGAGTGCAGAGTGGGGCTGAAAGCCTGACTGAGAGATCTGTAACTTTTACTCTTCCCAGAAACCAAAGGCTTTTTTTGTGATAGGGCAATGTCAGAATCCATGGCCCTAGAAAAGTAGTTGGAATTTTTAACAGATAAAATCCTATCCTTGCAGTAGTTGGTGTCGGTTTCGCCATTCTTCTGAGCACACTCAGGACTTTACTGGGGAGTTCATTGTCTTGTACTTGTTTCTTCCATTCTCCATCAAAGAGGAACTATTGAATAAATTCTCTGCAATTCATATGTGTTTTAGTTTTGACATGATAGCTGATGACTCCTGATATGAATTTTATAATTCAACCTTTAGGTTTAAAATGCTGCCTCAGATGCAAACATAAACTAAGCATGTTATTGAGACCTGCACATACCTCTTGTCTTTTCGCCATATAATCTCTATGCATCATCATGTTTTATTCTTCACATTTTATTAATTTTTTATGAGCTTCATTAGAACTGTAAAGCACAATCTGTTTTCATGTAGATGGTTTTTATGGTGACTAAACATTGGAGAAAAGAAAACAAATAATCGTCCCAATATACATGTTGCCTAGGATGAACAGATTGATTTAAAATGCACTCCTCCAGTGCTTTGTATAGGCATCGAGCTTGTATGATTCAGTTCTTATTTTCTGGCCTTCAGTTTTGCTAATCCTGATTTTCCAGCTTGTCTTTTTTTATTTTGAACTAAACCTGTTTCCTTTTTGACTAATAATGAAGTTTATGGGTGTTGCTTTCATTGTGAAGGTAAACATTGAATAGAATCATTAGGTAAGAATAATTTCTGGGCCTTTTCTGAAGTTAGTATCCTACATTTCAGAAGATTACCCTTTTTTTCTTCCACTTTTGATCTTAGATGTCACATGTGACAAATGTATGAAATGTGCTATACTTTTAAGTATAAGAGCTAACGTTTACTGTCCATTTATGTAATTTATGTTTGCCAATGTCAGTAAGCATGTGTACATATAAATACTTAATTTTACTCTGAGTTCCACTTTGTTCTTGGCTCCATAAATACTTTGTAATAGGGATTTCAATGAGCCTGTGAAGGAGAAAACTAGCAGTAGTAAAAAACATGTATTCATTTCTGAATACTAGAACCATAATTTTGAAACCTTTCTGTCAAGTGTAACTTCCAGGAAGCTTGATGTTTGTTTTATCAATAATACAGTTTTTACTATTTACTCAGTCAGGTGTCTTTGTGTTTCTTCAGTTGTGTTTGCAGATCTCTGAATCTTTTAAGTATTTGCTTAGCTTTTTAAGGCAGAGAAACCAAAACTGTATACCATTATTTCATTAAACAGTGAGCCTTTGACTTAAGTAACAATAATTAAAGCACTGTTGCCACTTCCTTCTCATGTTGCATCTTTCTATTTATTATCAGATATTGATGATTTCATGCAGTTTTTACAGTGCTAGGCCTTTATCCTGAAATGTTGTACAGGTTTAGAACCCCTTCATGTTTTAACCTTGTACAAGTGGTCATTTTCACCAAAGCAAAATGTAGTGTGGTGTCCACTTGTCCATACACTTTTTTTTTGTTCCCAGTCTTATCTTTCTTTAACCCAGAAATGTGCCATCTGCAAATTCTGTCATCCTACTTTTAAACTCTTTTTTCAGAGACTGGATGAATGCATTAAACGCCTTTAATTTTTGATGTGATTTTGATCCCCCCTTGCATGTTAATAATTTGTCATATTCAGAACTGTTGATCCTGTTTGTCTTCACGTTCAGCAGTTTCCAGGGGATGACAGCACAGTTTGTTGCAGATCCCATGATCACCAAGTTTTTTGATAGTCTATTGCCAGACGGTTTGTCCAAGGCTCTTCAAAAGGGCAGTTGAGTTACATGAACAAGCTTCACTTCAGGCCTGTCTTCACTGACACCTTCAGAGAACTGTGCTGGTTTACCTCTCCCATATGTTCAATTCCATGTTTTAAGGTTACCTGATCTGAAACCCTTTAAACTGGGACTCAGCACACCTCAGTTGTTTCACTGTTAAAGAGAGCAGTGGGATTAAATGGCCAGCTAAACTCTGGGCACTGCAGAGAAGGACAGTACTTGTTTCTGTTGCCAGTGCAGAGTGGAAGTAATTCATATCCTCTGTAGTTGTAAGGCACGTGGTACATGAAACTCATGGAGCTCTTGTCTGGCGCTGTAACTGCCCATATTAACAAATACTAATTGCTGCACCTCTCCTTGAACAAGCTTTTCAAATATCTTGTTCATAAGACTCAAATTTCATGTCAGCAATAAAAGCCTTGCAGGCAAAGTAAAAGCAGGGGTTTTGCTGACAGTCTAGTGCAAGTCAGCTGTCTGCCCCTGTGCTTTGTTTTTATAAATATGGTACAGGGCATCATAATCAACAAGGTCAGTTTGAGAAAGCAGATAAAGGAGACAGTATTGTCTGCCTGCTGTTTGCACTGTGCTGGATAGATGGACTCCGGTCATGTTGCCTGTGTGGGGTTTTTTTGTTTGTTTTTTTGTTTTTTTTTTTTAATTCATCATGCTGTACTGTAGTCATTTGCACAAAGAATGCTTTTAAACGAGTAATGAGTGCTTTCCTGTTTGGCAGTTGGTTAAACTGAACTTTGTGTCACAGCTCTTTACGATTCACTCACACAAGACCTAAAATATTCAAGACTGGTAGGGGGGCAAAAAGCTCTGTCTGGCTCATGCTGTTTCTAGGAAAAGGGAGTCTTGGGGCTGAGAGGGGGGAACCCTGCAAAGACCTACAAATTGTGCAGTGTTCTTTCTGTCTATGAATAGTTTCTCTTGTGAGTGAGTGAGGCTGTACTTTTGGACTCACAGACAAAGCAACTTTTGCTACAACTGGCCTTTCTCCAAAGCACACTTTCTGTACTTATTCTATTTATTTTTATTATTTTAAAAATATAATGATAGGTAGCCTGAAAGTGATCTGAGTCAAACATGAAGTGTCCAGTTAGCCTTGACTGTAATTGTATTGCAGATCATCTTTCTGGGCAACAAGGCTCTATTGAGCCGCTCAAGCAGGGAGTGTCTCTCTTCTAGCAGAAATTTTGTGGTCCAGCTTCTCATCTTTCCACTGAGAATTGCCTCATGCTTGCAGAGAAAGTCAGAAGCTGAATCAAATTCGGATTTCAGACTGTTATTATTTACTTTTTACTGCACCTTGTAAATAATGCTATGAAATTACAGTTTCATCCTGAATTAAGAGCATTAATGTAATACACATGCTCACCTCTTATGAGTATATGAACCTCTGCGACCTCAGAACCTGTTTTGAAAAATCAGTTTGAACTTTAACTTCTGAGGCCAGTGGAGATCTAGTTTAGGGTATCATCTTGCTTGGCTTTGGTCGTTTCATCTTACAGCTTATTCCAGATACGAATTGATGTCTTTGTGGTTTAGCCTACCTGACTTTCATGTGAGAATAAACAAATTTTGTTGCAGGTTTTGTGAGAATTCGTTATTTTTGGCTTTAGGAACGCATGTGCAGTAAAATCTAATGAGATGACAGAATTTACTGGTCTTTATAGAAGACTTCTGATGTAATCTGTTTTTAACTACAGGGTGTTCTAATAGCTATTAAAACAAATGAGTGTTACAAGCTTTGCTGATCATTTCTCAAGACATCTGCATTGCAAAGTCCGGTTTTCGGAGCTGTAAAAGTGAAAGGATGTCTCATGAAAAATTGTAATAGCTTGTTAAAAGTGAAAATTGCATTTCAACAAGTTGAGGCAACTTTAAAAAAAAAAAATTAAAATTAAGAGACCCCTTTTGTGCTTGACTTTAAGAATTATCTCTTTGGTTTACAAAGTATCCTTTGGTGGCATCACTGGCAGAAGTAAAAAAGAAAATCTCTGGTCAGTGGGTCTCTGCAGTTATGCTGGTCTTGGATGTGGGAGCAAGTGCTGGGAGGAGCAGAGTACTGAAAGGTTGTAAGCTAGCACTGCTATTAAAAGTGCTTGGGAAATTACATTCTTGTTTTAACAGCTGTAAGTTTAGGATCTGTACTTGGATGCTTAATATGGTCCCACTTCTTCTCTGAGTTGCTTGTCAAGTACTAAGGGAAGATCACTAGCAGACTAACAGTGCTGAAGCTTCACAGTCAGATGTCCCTTGACGTGGGGCAGCTGTTTGATACCCCCTTATACCCATTGACTTGGGGCAACAGTTTGATACCCCCTTTCAAATGAGACACTGACCTTGTTCCCCTTGGCAGGGGATGGGATGTGTGACTTTCAGCCCGATGTGCTGTAACATCCAGGAACTGTTGTTGGTGCCCAGCTAAGGGGACTGGGCTTCAGTGGGTGGGAAGATGCTCAAGATCTCTGGCCCTGCTGGTTTCTGTGAACTAGGCTGGTCAATAAGTGATTGCACTAGGCAGGAAAAGCCCATAGGGAATAAAATCAGTCTGGTTTTGGCATACTAGTGAGGAATGGTGGGAATATTACATATGTTATAATTTGTGGGTGCAACTACAACTTGAACCATCACTGCCACTACAAACAAAACACCTCCCAGGACTTTGTATGAACTGGAATTATGGGATGCACCATAAATGGCTGTGAAGGGGAAAAGGGCTTTTGAAATAAAGGACTTAAAAGATTCCCATCCTACAGTAGCTGAGTTTCATTATTTAGTAACTTGTGTCCAGGGAAGGTTGGTGTTTTGTTGTTTGGTTTGAGTGGGGTGGAGGTTTTTGTTTGTTTGTTTTGTTTCAAATGAAGTGTAGTCAGGAAGAGGCTGAGCTGACCAAGGACAGACCAAAATAAATACCCAGATAGGAACCTTTATTAACATTTTATGCCATATGTATACCAATATTGTAGTACCAGAATTGTTTCAGCAGTTACAAAGGTAATTTTACCACTCAGACTTTGTGAATTTAGAGTGGTTGTCAGAGCATTTTTTGATCAGTCCTACATTGGCAGGTACATTGGAGCTCAATTTTAGGTATATTTCTAATAAAGGGCTTGTCTTACCTATCACAAGGCTGATTTTGGGTCCTTATCCTTTTGTTGGTTTTAACAATTCAGGCTCAAATTTAACAAAGTAAGCATCTAACACTGAAGGAAAAAAAAGAGGGAAAGGAAAAAATGAGGAAGGAAAGAAGGAATACGAGGAGCTGTCTGTAATTATATAAAACTATATATGTATTTCAGAGAGCAGGCTAGGCCGTTTATTAAAAAAAAAAATCTGTTGACCTTTTCCTTCTAGATAGAGTGTTTCTCATTTGGCAAGATGGTGGTCTTTGAGTAGCAAAGTCATCAAGATTCTTTTGCCATTTAAAAAAAAAAAAATCTACACAGAGTTGGCTGAGTTGATACGCAGCTGAATAACTGTGGTTTGCAAGTACTCACAAGGGATCTCCTTGGCTTTAGAAGAGAAAATCTCAGAAGACCTCCTCGTGGCTGACCATGTTTGAACTGCTCCCAGCTTTGACTACTAACCAGCATGTTCAGGCGCCGGCTCGACTTACCAGCTGAGCAGGCAATACCCAGGCAGCACCAGAGCTCTTTGGGAGCTATTACAATTCACACTGAAAACAGAAATTGGTCATATTATCAGTGTCTAGTCATAATGCTTTAGATTTCAGACGCATACTATATCTATCAGAAAAATCACACCATTTACCCTTTCAGATCCCTTGTCCTGTGGTGCCTGTCAGGACATCTGCATGTTCTGCTGTCAAAAGGATGTGATATTTTACTGTAACTGTGTGAAATTGAATACTAATTTATAAGTAGTGGAGTAGTACACAGCCTAAGTAATCAGTTATAGAATTTTATTTTTTTTTTTGTTCTTCACAGTTAATTTTTCTAGTACAAGCAAGCTGTAATATCTGAAACCGTATTGTAAACAATAGAGATGTTGGAATTTACTTGAATAACATGAAACAACATTTCAGTTTTCCTTTGAAGATTAAATATTTGTGGTGCCATGTATTCCATCAGTTCCCTGTTCTCTCCTTGAGCTAACTGGTTAGAAGAGTGCACACAGAGGGGCTGTGGCTGGTATTCTTACAAAAGCACTAAGGGTTAGTCCGACGGATTAGTGGGAAT
This sequence comes from Corapipo altera, assembly GCF_003945725.1. Classification (NCBI taxonomy): domain Eukaryota; kingdom Metazoa; phylum Chordata; class Aves; order Passeriformes; family Pipridae; genus Corapipo; species Corapipo altera. The sequence goes on along the minus strand of NW_020884900.1, from coordinate 6,159,340 downwards.
GGGGGAGACCTCCAGGCTTTAGGCTGCTAGCCCATTACCTGCGAGGTGAATGCCCTTCCCCCCGCCCCAGCACGTGGCCCTGCAACCCCGCAAGGAGCACACAGACCACCAGGGAGGGACAGACGAAAGAGGAAGTTTATTGTGGGGTAGGGGTTTATAAGGCTTTCAGGAGGGTCAAAAGGGGACCAATCACAAGTTCAGGGTCACACAGAAAAAACCATCAGGTGAAGGGTCAACAGCCAATAGAAAGGGGTTAACAAAGGCCAATGGGAAAACCTCAGGACACCTTCCCAGGACACCTTGTGTGGGAGCACAGGGGGTGTTGGGAAGAAGAGGCAATGACTCTGCAAAAAGGTAAAAGCCATTTTAAACCCTGTTTAAACCACCTTAAAAACTTCAGTTTCTGTAACATTTGAACTGTTTTCATTTTCTTCACTAATCCATCTCTGACAGGACTTCTTCCATTCTGCATATGGCAAATCCATTGCCACAGGTTAGCTCAGGTATGTCTGTGTTCTGGCTTGACTTGCAGTTAGTGAAGTGTAAGTTAAATCTAAATGTGGTCCACTTGCTTTCTGAACTACAGTAAGTGCTTAGAATAAGGGGAGAAGAAGGCTTGTATCATCAGCTTTTGGCCAAGTATCCAAAGTGGTTTTGTGTTTTTATACATAAATCTTCTAAAGTTCAGTCATCACGAGTTAGATTTGAATTTGTTTATAACTGAAAATTTGGGTTAATTGTAAATCATCAAAACAACTCAATGTAATTATTCTTTGTCAGAAGAAATCACCATGGGTAACTTCTACACATGTAAAAATACCATAGTCTAACTAAAATAAAATCCTAGGAGTTGGGCAGTTAATATTCTGAATTGTTACATTCCCTCCTGAGTTGATCCAAGCCTTTCTTCAACCTGCAGCCTGCTGCAGCAGTTAGGAAGTTTGGGAAATGAGCATCCTCCTGTTCCAGGGCCTGTTGGAAGCTCATTTCTTTCTGGTCCTTGGTAGACAAGGGGCTCTTAAACTGGGACATGGCAGGTGTGCAGGGGAATAATGGGACAGCTCATAAAACATAAGACTGTTTCAGTTCCCACTGCCCACTCACTCCCATTTTTCACCCACGTTTCCTTCCCTTTTCTGCTCTTCTCTCCCGAGCCAATATGCAGGTCTGGTCTGTCTTGTGTTCTGTTTCCAAACACAAGTTAAAGAGTGCCCTCCTACATTTTGTGTCCATTCCTGTCTGGGTTTTTCGTGCATGGGAATCATGCCCTCACTTACTGGATCCATCCTTTCTTCTGTTTACTCTTATATTTCTTGCACATTTTTTTGATTAAGTCCTCGGTTTATCCAGATGTATGTACCATGTCTTAAACAAGGTATCAAGCAGCTAATCTTTTTCTTGTAGCCACTGTCACTGGATTCTTCTGCCTTATTCTGAGTGTACTTTACTATTAATAGCCAAAGCATTCCTTAATATGGAGGTTTAAATTGAACAAGCTAAATGCAGAACTGTTGAGTCCCCATGGTGCAAATTGTGAGCCAGCACATGATAACATAATATTTTTGATAGTAATTTAGAATGCTATATGATTTCACCAGATTTAGGCACTAACACTCTTAATATTTCATTAGGCAGGTTTTTGTGTGATCCTCATTCTTTCCACCATTACTTTAAAGCCAGGTACAGAGGAGCTGTTTTATTGAGGTTAAGGTATTTGCTGTTATTAGCTATTACTATTTGGTTAGTGCTCATGTCTAAATCAGAATGCCCGTTGTGCTAAGCACTGTGCAAATATCTTTGAAGAGACAGTCTCTGCTCCAAAGGGTGGAGCAGATTTATACTTTAGTTCTTTCACCTTACTACTTAATGCTGCTTTTTTTGCACTTCAGTTACACTTATCTAATGGATATCTATGCCACTTGTGCTTCTCTGTAGTAATAGTAGTGATAATTAGATAACCAGTTTTTATCTGGATCAAATGCAAGTTCCCAAAGAATTAAAAAAAAAAATTACAGTGTATCATCAAATTGGACAAAAACACTGAAAGACTCCAGTGTCCAGTGAGACACTGCTGGGTGGTCCTGTCTAAAAAAGGAATGTTTCCTGTATTTTAAAGGTTTGTTTAGAATTGGGAGTTAATGACTTTATATATAAATAATTATGTAATTAACTTGCCTGCACGTACGTTAGGATTGAGATTGCTGTGTTTTCAGTTCTACATGTGTGGAAGATTATTGTTTGATCTTAAGTTTCTGAGCTGATGTTGCCTGTCCGAACACTGGAAGGGGCTTTTCTGACCCCTGTAAGGTGCATCTGATGAATTAAGCACATTGGAAATGCTTTTTCCATTGCCTAGGATAGATGAAAATACTCTGTGAACTCAGGAGACCATTGGTTAGATCCACTGCAGTTTCTCATCTTTACTAAAAGAGATCTTTACTAAAGACCTTATGACTTTAGTCGTAGAATGTCTGGAACACAGCAGTATCAGTTGCAAGAGATTACAGCTGTCTTTGTTAATTGCCCTGTTGTCACCTCTCATTAGTACAGTTCCTGTACTTTTTTCTACTCTTTCTCCCTCACCTTACTCCACAGGGGTCCAGGTTGTGGGTTTTGCTGGTTGTTTTTTTAAATCAGTATCTGTGTGCAGAAACTTGTTAGTCAGGAATCTGTCTGATAGAAGGTTGTAATTTGTTTCATTATGATACATATAGTAATGTTTGCTGTAAGTCATGTAACATTCTTCCAGTTTTCGCTTATGAAGTCTTTATACCTCTTTTAATGCATCCCTTTTATCTAACAAAGCTGTTCATTTTGGCTTACCCATGTTGTGTTCTGCTATCCTTTTTGATTCCTAGATTTCTACAGGATGAAATACATTTTTGCTTTACAAGGCTTCCTCAAATGTACCTTCTCTATTAGTTTATTCCAGTCTGTAATAGCAGGGGCTTAGTCTGTACTCCATGAAGGCTTTGAGATACTACCTTTTATAAATACTGCAGTGAACTAGACTATTTCACTTCAAAGCTTTGATTGCTTGATCGCAGGTTTCAGCTTTGAACCCTCTTTTCTCTATTTAATGATCTGGCGCAGGTTGCTGGACTGGTGCTGCAGTCATTGCTCCAGGTGTCAAACTGGCTGCAGTCGAGCACGTTCTCAGCACATGCATGTGCATGGAAGTCCACTTAAAAAGGAAGATTTTTAGCCTTTGCCATTTTGTTATTGTTTATGCTCTAGCACTCAGTAGTGTATTTGCTTGGGCAAGAATTTGCAATGAGTTTTTAGAATCTCTGTTTTATTTTCTGCTACATGATCTGTGCTGGTTTTTTCAGCTGCCTTGCAGGAACTCCTCCTGTCAGATTAGCATGGTCTAGTGGTCTGCATCCAGGCTAGGAAAAGAGCCTTTAATCCCACATCTGATGCTGAGTGTATTGATCCTCTCCTCCTCAGGATGCTATGGATGACTGTGAATGTATGTCTTTAATGACTGGCATTATCCTGCTCCAGAGCAGTTCCTCTCGCCTTTCAAGACCCTGGTCTATGAATGTGAAAATCCTGTTTCTAAGTTGATGTCCAAACCCATTCTCTCCTTCTCGGTCTTTTTGTCATCATTTATCCTGAAAAGTCCCTCAGGGAGTGAGGATAGTCTTGGCAGCAAAAATGTGTCAGAAGGGACAGAAATTGTCACATAGACCCACCAGCCAGTAGCCTCAGTGTCCCTCACCCTGGCAGCAACCAGATGCATTTTCACTGTAACTTTAGACAATAACTAGTCTCTCTGGCATTCTAACCTGAGTGTTTTCCCCAAAGGATTAGTTCACTACCTTAGATTCCCTCTTTGTGAAGCTAGGATGATGTTCTCTTCACAGGATTAGGTGAGGATTAGCTAGTGTTTATCAGCGGCTTGCAGATAAAAGAAGTGCTTTGTTTACATGTATATCTTTTAGACTGCATGGTCTTGATCACTTGGCAGTGTTCAAGTCTGCATTAGAAAAACATCTGATTTATGTTACAATAGATGTAGGTTACAATAGAGTTGTTACAGACAGTTACTAAGGTGTGTGTATTTTTAGAAGTGAATCCTGCCTCTAAAACTGAAGCATTTTGCAATTTGGAAATATTCTGTCCTATTATCCTTTTTTAATTATTATTGCTATCTTTAAAATGTTTCGTATTAGTGTTGACACATAGGATTTTTGTGGTCATTCTGGAAATGTCAACAATATTTCTGGCCTAATGACTGTAAGTACTGTATAAATTTATTCTCTGAGGGAAACACAATGCCATCCTTCAAGAGTTATCTTGTGAGACAGGCAGACAATGTCTGCTGTTACCTTCCCACACCAAATATCCCTGGTTCATGAATTATAGTCGCTGGAACCTGAAATTCACAGTGTTTTTCTGCATCTTCTGTAGTTTCTGAAAATAAAGGCTTTGCAGCAGCTGGAATCAGCTGACAGTCTTGTGGAAAATACATCTTGTTCTTCCCTAGCGATATTGGCTCTGTGGGGCTTTCTTAGTAACATGAACAGATATGACTCAGAAGACAGAGGGAGAACGACTATGTTGTGTAGGAAGTTAAAAAATCGAGTTTTTTACCATTTTCTTTTGGCCAACACCACAGTCAAGCTGCACTGCCTGCTTTTTTTTTTTCTTTTATTGTTTTTTTGTTGTTTTTTTTTTCTTCTTGACAGCCAGTAAAACGGGAGCTGGTATCCTGAATTGATCTTAACAGTCAATATGAAATCCTAGAGAGAACAAATGAGATATTCTCAACTGCATATGAAATTTTGAAATGCTGTAGTTTCTAGTTTTCATAGCACCAAACTGCAGGTTGCTAATGCAGACTGTTTATATTGCAATAGACAAGACTAGATTGGGTATTGCATAAAGATATTATTTGAATTGGGCCAAATTTGGACATTTTGGCTTTTGAGGGGCTCTCTTACTTGGAGAGGCTCTAATCAGGAGGAAAATGTAGATACTTGTTCTCAGACTAAAATGCAGGACCAAAAGTATGAGGGAGAGGTGGGGGTACATGATAAAATCCCACCTTCTTGGAACCCAGGTAGTTTACCCATTCTCCCTTCTCGTTAAACACCCAGCACCCTCAGGTCCGTTTCCTTGTTCCCTTTGTCCCTGTTCCCTGGGTTTCTGTTGCTCTTGAGGGTTCTCCTCATCTCTTCCTCCACCCTCATGTTTTCAAAATTACCACAGTCTATTCCCCTTAGAGAAAATTTCCTAACTGCAAACTTGTTCTTTATTTCAAGCCCTTCAAGTAACCAGCTCCTTCCAGAAAACATTCCTGGGTTAGTATCCCTGGGAAATTTTTGCCCATGCCGTCTTGGTTTTGAACTTTTATTGCACTTCTTTCAAGTTGTGGAAGGAGCCAGTTCTTATGTGTTTGTGAAAGGAAATTTATATAGTCCCCAAACAGTAAGTAGCCAGGCACAGTCTCTATGCAATAAATGCACCTCTGTAACCTTTCAGAAATCTTATCTTTAACATATTATCTAATCTTCTGCTCTAATTTCTCTTGGTTTTGACACTCCTAGACTAACATGAAAGTACTTATCAATGTATAAAGGAGAAGTTGTGTTTTGTAACATACACTTAAAATGGTGTGTTAAAAAAGAAAAGATCATATTGGTAGAGGTTGTGTAAATATAATGTAAGAGATCGAGCCTCCCTACCACTAAAATTGTTTGTAGTATTTTCCACCAACTTCAGTAGGAACAGGAGCTAATCCAAAATGGTTCTGATCAAGAACGGAGAATTTTATTTTCCATCTGCTTGGATAGCATCTTACTGTGTGTTTTACTGTAATATTTGATGTTCTGATGTCCATTTTTATTCTTCTTATCCAGATGTTCTGGGAACATGAAGGAAATAGACGTGGTTGCTATTTAGATAGGATGTTTGCTCAGTGCTTTTTTATAAACTGCCTTTTCTACAGGCAGTGAAACAGAATCCCTGCCCCTGTGAAACACTCTGGGGCCTTGAAGTCTTGGGAAATCCTCTGGGTCCCTTGCTGCCCTCCCTCTTCCTCCTTTCTCTTCTCCTTGGTACATGATCCCTTCAGGTTTAGCTTCTGAAAATTATGTTCTTACCCCTCATAATGTTTTGTGGGTATTGCAGTCTTGGATAAACTGTAGGCTCTGTTGGTCATGTAGGGTTGTATTCTAGCCATTTCCCCAGAAAATGCCCCGAGGAGTTGCATACAACTCATTTGAAATGGTTTCCCGTTTGTGTTTGCTACTAATGCTGTGGGGTTGTTCAATCATCCAAATTTTTTTTTTTTTTTAAGGTTTTGAATCATCCTTTTGCACTGCTCTGACAGCTTTGCTGTAGAAAATTGGTGCTAAAATCTGGTTCCGCGTGTCATTAAGACTGTATTACTTCCTCTGTCGTCCCAGTCCTCCGCCTGATCTATTCACAGGAGGCTGGGAAGACTCATGCTGCAGTTCGGCGCAAGATCGGGAAACTGTTCCAGCGTGTGGCATCCACGCTGTGCTGTCTGGCTGGCGTTCTCACCCGCCCACCGCTCCCTCGGCTGCCGCGCCCGGGCCCATTCGCCTTTTCAGTGGCTGAGATAAGATGTCAATGAGAGGGGCGGGAGGGTTAGCAAAGCTGCCTGAGGAGGAATTGATTCTTGTCTGCCTCTCCGAGCAGTCTGTCTGCGCAGCAGCACATGATACGGTTTTGCACAATACCCCACTAATGCCCTAGTCAGCAGCTTCCAAGGGAAGAACAGTACTTGGAAAAAAAAATAAATAATAGCAGTCCTCTGCGAGCCACAGTGAATGCATGTACTAGAGCTAAATTTGGAAAGCTAAAGCTTATTTCATGCAAGATTATTAGAATTATTTGGGTTTCCAAAGGCATGCTCACACGCATGTATGTGTCGCTGGCCAGCTTTTCCACGTGACTCGGCTAGATCCAAATGCAGTTATTTATAGATGGCAAGAGCAGTGATGGCATTATCTTGTAGCACTCCAGTCCTGAAATTATAGCACTTGTGTGCAGGGAGAGGGGGCCAGATGCCCTCTGTGAGAATTTAGTCAGGGTGCTCTTCTGCAAACGTCCATAAGATGAGGGAGTCACAAACAACCCTTTCCCTCTTCCCCACTTCTTTTTTATTTTCAGACAGAGAAAAGAAAGGTATTGAAAAATAAGTCTGGGCTGTGATTACTACTGGCTTCTTCCCTAGGTGCTTGTAAAAAGCAATTAGCCACGTTCATTTTTATACCTCTCCCCTATTCCATAGATAACCTATTTCTACCTATGTAGAATGATAAACATTCCCCTGAAGACAAGGAAACAGCAGTTTCTAATCTGTCTGAAACTAATGTTCGTAGTTAGGTTTTTAAATAAAAGTCTCTTGTTCCAAACCTCCGTGTGTGTGCTTGTAGCTCAGCTGATTGCACTGAGGCGTGAACGTGTCCACTGGAGCCCTGTCTTCAGGTACCACCTGTGCAGAGCGACAGCTGCCTGATTTCCACCTCTGCAGAGTGCCACAGCCTTGCTGCTGGGGCAAGACTCTGAGCCACAGCAAGGATTTCATCTAGCTGAGGGAGAAACAGAAAACCAAATTAAAAAAAAAAAAAAAAGGGAAAAGAAAAAAACCCCAACATTAAAAAGGAAGGAAGAGAAGAAAAAACCTAGTCAAATTTACAGGGTAGTCATAAAAAGAAATGCTTCAGCGTAGCTGGGAGCATACAAGCTACATCAGGGCACGGGCACTGACAGCAGAAGATAGGGCTGACTGAAGGCAGTATTGCTTCTGAACACTTTGTATCATGAAACTACAACTAAAATAATCTGAAGATCAGGGTAGGGTTATTTACATGTTTCTTAGTTTACACCAACTTGAGTTTTCTATGTGGCCCTAATTGTAACAGAGCATAGATGATTTGCATTTTTACTTTACTGGTAATAAATAAAATAAACATGGTGCATGTGGAGTGTTAAAGGGTATTGGAATGCCTTAACAGGGGCATCCATGGCTCACAAAGTCTGCTCCTTTAATACAACGGTGTTTGAGGTGAGAAACGTCCATTAGCCCAATGGACACAGCTAGAAAAAAATGGAACTTTCAGGATACAGAAGCCCTTCTCTTGCTCAGATTAGTTACCAAGTTCCCAGAGCAGCTTGGGAACAATTATTTGGCATTTGACTTTGGGATATTAATTGAATGTTAATTAATTAGGCAGTTCTCAAGAAAAGGTGATTGGTATCAGAGGAGCAGAGCAGGTTGATAGTAAAGGAAGATGACAAGGTTTGTGGAGCTGGTGGGACACAAAGGGGAAAAAAAGAAGTAATGACTTTTTTAAAAAACTAATTCATTAACTGGGCAGTGAGATGGGAAACATCACTGCCTTGAAACTGCAGTGTGTGCTCACATCTGTCTGCCTTGTATTGTTTGAACAGAAATCAGATAAGTTTAAAACTGCTGTAGGCTGAGTTTCTCTTTCCTGATGTCCTTAACTGTTTTCATTTTCAGCACATAGAGATTATTTTATGTAGTTGTAATTTTTCTTTCAGAATGAAGAATGAGATGGAATGATAGGGTTAGAGTGCTTTCAGCTTAGTTCTGTTCAAGTACAAAGTTTGTATAGTATGAAAAATGGTCCTGGAACCCCCAGCTTTGAAAACTAACACTTTTTTCCTTCAGCAGTTCTAAAGAAGTTGGCAAAGTTTGTATTACACTAATCGTATAAAAATAAAAAAATTGAGGACACCTGATAAAACATTATTTTCCTATAAAAATATAAAATAATGTAAAATTAAAGCAAAGAGCAAGAATGCAGAACCAAGAAGCAAAAGATCCCAAAATAGCTTTTGGTCCTTCTGAGTTCTGGCTGTGCAATGTTAACTTTGGAAACACGTTTCTGCTATAAATTTTGGTTGTGTGGTTTTTGTAATTTTTTGTTCCCTCCTTGAAAGCCTCTCCAGATGTTTTACAGTTGCTGTTTGAAAATGTTCCATGGCAGGCACAGAGACTGCGGGCACAGAGCAGTAACCCCTTGATGTGGTGGTTGTGGTTTTTCCTTGCAGAGAGAGGAAGGTGTATGATCCTCTCTGTTCTGGGACTTGTTCTGTCACAAATGGAGTGACCTTCAGCACATCACCTGCTCTCAGTTTCTTTCATCTTTAAAACTCAGCCAGCAAGCTGTGTAGCTGGATGGCCACTTCAGGAGTCTCTGCAGGAGCTCCCCACACTGTAGCTGAGATGTCTTTTTGGAATAATTATGAATACAAGCCAGATTTAAATACTTTTCCAATGCGGACTGCTTGAAATTCCTCTGTTCGCAATCATAGATTTCATTTGATTGCAAAAGACTTCAAGAAGTCATCTATGCCATGCCCCCTTGCCTGAAGAATCAGTTCTCCCTGGATCTTTATCTGACCTTTCCTCTGCATCCTCATTCATGGAAATTCCTCAACTTACCCCCTAGGGTATTAAGGAGCATTAGGATGCTCCTAATATCTAACCTGTGGGGTTTTTATCTCTTTATATATTGGTGTTTCTGCTCTGGGTGTGGTTAACACCTTGTTACTCAGTAAATCAGAATACTGCTGTCAGTCTTTCCTCTTCTAAAAAACAAAAAAGGCTCAAACTAGACCCACCAAAATCCCTAATTCATGCAGTCTTTTTTCCTAATCATTCTGATGACTTTTCTCTGCCTTCTGTGGTTGTACATTGTGGTGGGGTAGAAAGAAAAGAGAATTCTGCATCTTTCAAACTTGAGCTTCCACTCATGCCACTGAGGAGGCTGGTTGAGCATGCTTCAGCAGCACAGCACAGCTCCACTTCTGAGAAGTCCTGCATTCAGAGATGGTTCTCACCCTGTTGGGAAGATGTGCTGTGTCATGCTTTGTACTCGTCCCTGTTGGACATTGTTTCAGATCCAGCTTTTCAAGATGATATCAGTAACAGATTTCTGCAGTGAACTGATGCTTCTTTCCAGCTTGTGCCATCTGTAAATTGACCCAGAATATGTTCTAGCCCTTTATCCATCTGCATCATGAATATCTGAAAATGAATCGTTCAGTAGTTTCAGACTCGGGGCAAACTCCTGCAAAACCCCATCTGATAAAGCTTGTTTCTCTTACTGACTGTTGGTTTAATAGTTTGGTAAGCTTAAGTTTCCAGCCATTTTGTGTTGTAATCAGCTAGACCTTATTTCCCTTGTTCATTTGTAAGAAAGTCACATAAAGCAGCTCTGAAGCCTCGCTAAAATCAAACTAACCTATGCTCAAGGTCTGTTGTCTGCTAATGTAAAGAAGGTACGGAAGTGTGGCATGATTTGTTCCTGACAAATCTATTTTGGTTGTTACTCAGTTTTTACTTTCCTCTTGGTCTTTTTGAATAATTTGGGTTATTTTTCCATGATAGGACCTCCAATTTTACATTTATTCCTTTCTTTTTTTAATAATAGACACTAGATTTTCCCTTTTCCAGACTTCCATTGTCATACTGGATGTGCATGGCTTCCCTGTGTTCAAACTCTCGTTAAATTCATCTGTTGGGTTTCTTCCTAGCATGTTAGTGGTGGTGTTAGCTCAGGAGTTGTTTACAGTAGTAATTGGAGGGCTAAGGATGGATTAAGTGAAACTGAGCCTCTCACCTATAGGTCACTGGTCTGACGGTAGCCAAAGATGGGTTCAAGTGTATCAGTTCTATTTTTCAGATGCCTGTCATATGTGAAATCTGTTAATGACTAGAACTGGCATTACAAAATAAAACCGTACAGCAGTAATGAAAGACACTGTTGTTTGAAATCTAAGCAGTGAAACCAATAATTGGATGAGTAGGAAAACAGGCAGTCTAATGCTATTGGAGTGCATTTCCTTTGGAAAGCCTTATTCAAGATTCACTTGCTGGTGGCCTTTCATCAGCTTTGTCTTCTCTTTATGTAATGGACCATGTTTTTAGATGTAGCAGCTTGGGTAGAGCTTAACCCTAAATGAGATGCTTACGTATTTTATCTGGATCTGTGCAGAGTGTTTTGTGCTTGCCAAATTGAGCCATTGTTGCTATGTTTTGTAATGTATTACTTCAAAGCTAATGTAGTGAATCTGGTGAGATGCTCTGCCAAGTTTTGGTAAGTGTAGAAGGAAATTAGGGAATCCCAGTTCCACTGAAGTCACGGGGCAAGGATAGTGGTATTCAAATCTGTGTCTTCAGCATGTAGCTGTCAAGAGCTTTTGGGGAAGCCTATATATATGTGTCCTGAGAGAGATTCGTGAAGAGCTGAAAATATGCCAAGGCAAGCTGAACCCATATTCAAGACAAGAGTTGGTACGTGGTGTCACTCTCACACAGCAGTCTTGAAAGCACATGCTAGATAACTCTCAGGTTTGCAGAAAGGGTTTTATTGAATAAAACCTTTGTTAATTATGTGATATAACATTCAGACGTTCCCTGTGTTATTTATTTTCCTACAAACCTGTGTGGTTTTTTGTTTTTTAATAATACATAACTGCATGATAGATCCTACTGGGGCAAAGCTGGAATTTCTGCAGGACACAGGTGTAGATATAGTAATGAAGGAGGCATTAGAGATGAAGGACATAACTTGGATATTAGGTGTAGAAATGTGTATTATACCCTGTTTCACAATGTTGAGCTGTGGCTGTTGACTTTGTGTTCCTGTTGTGATTAGCAGGGCAGTTCATGCCTCCCCAAGCAGGGTTTGAGCCAGCTGCCACATTGGCTCTGCTGGGGAATTCAGTTCCATGCGGTTTGCTGTGAGGTTGCTGGGAGTAACACCTTTTAAATCTCTGTGAGTTTGGAGGTCGTACTTCCCACTACTCTACTAGTGGAGCAGGTTTGTGTTGGTACTTTTTGGATGAAATCAGTCCGTTTAATCCAACTTGTTTGCTTGGACTGTTTAAGCTAACATCACTGATTTTACCTGATGGAGAACAGCAATTACAGTCCTCAGCTGCTCCAAAAAAAGTATCCAGCTGGGGTGTAAACCTCCCAGGATGAGGTGGAAGCAAACACCTGGGAATCAGCACTGGCTCTGCCGTGTGCCCCTCTGTGCAAAGTGGGCAACTGCTGGCAGCCAGAGAGGTAGGCCTGGGAGGAGGGGTGGACTCCTTGGGAACTGCTGGGAGTCCGTGTTGAACAGCCAGACTGGTGAGAAATTAATACTTCTATTCTGTAATTGGCTTTGTATGTACTCCTTCTGCGCTCTCAGCATTGAGGCAGGCACTGAGCAGAAGCTTGTGTAATGACAGGGGTGGGGCCCAGCAGTTGCAAGGTTAGGGCATGTAGCGGTACCTCGAAAGGATTGAAGAGGGAGGACAAACACCTGGACTGTGAATCTCTTCTAATGGAGAGATTTTGTTTCCTTTGTGGCCTTGCTTTCCTGCCCTGACCCACAGGTTAGGTAGCCATTGCCAGGCTCTGCTGGGGTGGGTGAAGAGGAGAGCCGCAGGAAAATCAATCCTCAAAATAATTTGTGGTGACTGGTTTCTCCCTCTTTCTGCATTTCTTAGCTTTTTAAAAGCAAGATGGTTTTTAAAACACAAGGAAAACATCCAATTTTCCGTTTCACAAAATTGTAAGCAGAGATTCCATTCTTTTAATGCAACTGACATTGTTTTTCTAATACTGTTAGCACAGTGAGCATTAGGTAGTTAACATTTTCAATGTATTTTTCAAACATGATATAGTCTCCATTTTTCTGTGTAAAAAGAATAACTCTCCTAAATAACCAAGACAGCAGTTATTTCCTCTTCTCTCCTTTGCTTCTCATTGCTCTGCTCCTTCCCTCCTCACCAAATTACCTCACTGGATGTTTTATGAAAACTGTATTTAGATTGCATTCTATACAGAGGAAAGTAGCTCTGTATTCTACTTATCTAGAATTCTCCATGTAAAAGATATGATTTTGTTTCTAAAGGCAATATAAAATTAATGGGTATGATTGATGAAAAATTATGCATTTTCTTACTTATGCTGTAAATATCTTTTCACCCAAATGCATTTCCTTATGAGGCATGAAACCAAACTAGCGAGATGGTGCTGAACAGATAGTTCTCCAAATCAAACTCCTCCTTTTTTCCTAATATTTTCATTGCAGCGAATAAGAAATACGGGTCTGCCAGTCTGCCTATTGAACTATCTACTGCAGCTTAACTGCAGCAAGGAAGCTGTAATCCTATTGTGCTCTTCCAGCAGTCTCCCGGGAAGCAGAAGGCATTGAAATTACTGAGCTGTTGTCCTATCCCCTCCTCACCTGTCTTTGTGGCTGTAAATATAGTGTCTGCCTGTAAATAGCAGTTTGCTGCACCTTTAAGCACGTTCCCTAACAAGAGGCAGCGATTTACTGAGGTGATAAGCTGTAACTAATACTAGGGTATCATAATAGGTAAATAGATTAGCACTATGCTTCTCTGTATTTTGCTTTCTAGGGAGCCGAGTGGCTCATGCACTCGGAGGTGCTTACTGTGGCACTTTGCACCGTGCCGAGTGAAACCAGTCAGTTATGGGATTGCAGCTCTCAGAGCTGCTGTGGATGCAGCTAATGAAATGCATTAGTGAATCTATGGGGTAGCATTGATCATGCACCCTATTTTTTTTCTCCTTTCTGGTCCCTGGCCAGAAAAGGGCTGTAACGGGCTGTACCAATGTTGAATGCCATGGCTATAAAATGTCCTTTGAGCTGCATTGTCAGCATCCATCATGTAATATTTGCAGGTATGCCAGCATCATTTGTTGTCAAGAAGTAGTGAGTGGTGTAGGCAGCCTGGGCTTGATCCATGATATCCCCCAGCTCGAGCTCCTTGGTTTTCTTAATGGAAGGGCCCAGCGTTTACAAAGCAGTTGCGATGCTACTGCTGGGTGATGGGCACTCATGGCTATGAGGGATGGGAAGGTGCCACAGAGTGGGCAGTGGAGGCCTTTGTTTCTGTACTGCCTGGCAGGTTCTCAGCACAAAAGGGCCCTTACAGGAAAGGAACAGTACCAGGGGATGTGGCCGGTCCTAATAATTGTGTCGCAAATCTTGTGATATTTGGCATGTTCTTAAAGACTTGCCTCCTAGAGACAGGGGATTAAATAACAATTGCTTCCTTTCTCTTTCAAGCAAGACTTAGCTCTGTGGTTGCAGAGAAATGCTTGAAATGTGACTCGGGCTGAAGGGAAAAAAAAAAAAATCTTTGCCTTCCAGCCGTCTTTCTCCTCCTTGTCCCCAGGATCCCCGTGTGGACACATTGCGATGTCTTATGATTTTTTCAATGAAAGCATTTAAAACTATTGGAGGCATCCAGGACATAAAGTGTGGCCAACTCTGGGTGTGTGGGAGTATTTATGAGTATTTTAAAAAGAGGTCGGTCACATTCTGTGCTGAGACACTCTTGCCATGTCCGGTCTTCTTCAGAGAATGGAGAAACAAAAATGGGACTGGATAGCAGCAATCTAAATATCTCGGAGTGGATTTTTTTTGTCTTGCTTCCTTAGAGAAACCCCTTGGGCTAGTTGTAATTGAAATTTCTCTTATTTTTAAGTCAGTGTTTCTCCTTTTCACAAATGTGAAAGCCGAGGCTGCTCATTTCTATGTTGGTTTCTTAACGCACTCGTCATTAGCAAATCAGTATTGATTTATTCCTATGAAAATAGATCAATGCTAAAAGTAAAACGCAATCCCATTAAGAATGATACAGGTTTTACAAATGGAGAAAAGTAGGTCAAATATTGCACCAATCATCCCAGAGTGCATCCCTCTAAGCCAAATAAATGTGTGAATACACTTAAACTGTCAGTACATCATTTGATTGCCATTATTATGCATCTTTTGGCATGAGCTGGCAGAGCCCTCTGTGACTGAACAGGGGTTGAAAATGTCAATTTTGGTGTATTAGCCAGGTTGTATTTTACACCTGGGCTGCATAAAAGGCTGCATGGGGGGGGGGGGGGGGGGGGTTGCCCATTTAAAGATTTTTCCTTTACCCTCATTGCAACAGTTGAGTTCAACTTAAGCAGGAAAGCCACATCATTGTATGCAAGGGACATTGTAGCAATGCAGCAGAGGAACACAATTTAAATCTGATCATTAAACTGCCGCAGCAAGAGGCTGCGAGAGACGGTGTGGATGGTCCATCTGCAAAATCTGTGCTCCTGTTGTACAAGGAGGAGGGGCGGAGGGGGAGAAAAAGCAGCTGCTTGGCTGTGCTATGAGAGGGTGAGACTGACTGTTGGCACCATCTGTAGCTGTCCTTTGTGCTTCCTGCTTTATCTGTTCATTATAGTATGATACTGAATTTCTCGTGCTTTGAGTGTAAATGAGTTGAGATACGCCTAATACTGTCAGCATAAAAAGCAGTAACTAAGTACACTAAAGATGAATAGTGTAATCTGTAAATTCATTTTGAGTTTGTTTCATCTTGCTTGAATAGCCCAGGAAGTGATGTTCTCCAGAAGCCAGCTGTACCAGATGTGTGTTGGCGGGGTATATATTCATCTTACCAAGGAAAGAGCAGAGCAGTGGAGGTGGATGAAGCAGGAGAGAAGGGAGGCCACCCCGTATTTTCCAGCAGGGGAGAGCAGACTCCTTTAGAGGGTTCTTGCTTCTACTGAACAGGATAGGGGGGAACTGGTAACTCCTAAGGTGGCTACAAACAGCTTTGTTTTCATTCTGTGCACAAGCACCAACGCAGGGAAGAGAGCGATTATTATACATGGTACATGAGTCGAAATGTCCTGGGGGAGGAAAGGTTGAACCTCTCCATAATGAGTGCTGTGATAGGGATGAGTAAGTTTGCTAGGATTTTTAGCTGCAGTCTCTTACTTTCTAAAAACATGAGTCCTCTCCACTTAACTCATAGAATGAAACCGTCCAGCTTATCTTGAGGACCTCTTTGTTCTTTGGTGGTTTACGTTTCACCTTTATAAATGTGCTTACTGGATGTTGGTAATAATAACTCATTAAGATCTTTTCTTATCTCCAGCTCAACAAAGCAATGCTATCTCATTGGCATAATTCTTTTCTGGGAGTTACTTTCCTTTTTTATCCAGGAGGGTTTGGCTTTTTGTTTGCAGATTCCTGCCCTCAGATCCATTGGGTTGTTGCTTTTTATCTTGCTTGTCAAGTGCACATAGGTGTGCAGAAGGAGCAACTCCCTTCTCCCATCACAGCCTCGTCTAAGATGGATGATTTCGTAGTAATTACACTCGGCTGTGAAAGTGCTCAGCATCCACTATTACTCTGCGACGGCTGCCTTAAGTGTTCGGCAGAACACTTTGTTCCTATTTCTCTGAGCTCAAGTGGCTGTGGTGCAGGGGAAGAAGCCCTGTGAGGCAGGAATTTGTATCTCCAGGCGGCTGGAAAAGGGGGAGGGGGGCCTTTGTCACTGGCACATTAGTAATGATATGCCAGGGATAAAAGGTGAGTATAATTTGATCAAATGCTTGTTGACAGATTCCTTGGCTAATAGAGAAGCAGCTTAGACTGACACACGTTGCTGGAACATTTCACAGAGCTCCGGGGAATGCTTTTTGTAGGCTACATGTGAGGCTGACAATTTCTGAGTGACCATATTTAGTTACATAAAGAAATGGTGTCCCCTTTTTGTCACAGCAGAGCTCTAAAATGCCTCCCTGAACACCACTCTTGACCTTCCGCTTGATAAATGCAATAAAGTTGCTACCTCTTCTTTGTCCAAATGTGTGATTAATTCACAGGAATGGTCCAGGCTCTACGTATTTTTCTTGTGTGGCCATTTAACTTGAGAAAATCCAATTTTTTCTTGTACTGAAAAATCATATTTGTGGGTGTTTTTTGTAAAGCAGGTTCCTGTTTCTCCCCTACAAATACGACTTTATGATTAGTCTCTTTGGAATTTGTTCTAAGTATGTGTGAATAGTACCAGTGAGTAGCTACTGGGAAAAGGAGGTGGTGTACCTGGAAATGATAGTTTGCTACTGCTTATGTTTATGTTATTAAGTGAAAAGACAACCATTAGAAAATTAAGAAATGAAAACAGAAGCCTCGATTTTAGAGAGTTCTGCACTTCTTTCTTTTAAACAAGCAAGCCTAAAATTACATCTAGAGCTCTTCTACGCTAAACCGCCGTGGCAGCTTGGGTTTTGAGTAGTCTTCTGGTTCTCACCTA
This sequence comes from Corapipo altera, assembly GCF_003945725.1. Taxonomy (NCBI): domain Eukaryota; kingdom Metazoa; phylum Chordata; class Aves; order Passeriformes; family Pipridae; genus Corapipo; species Corapipo altera. The sequence goes on along the minus strand of NW_020884900.1, from coordinate 6,142,213 downwards.
CTTGTGCAATCTGTTGATTTGTGTTCGGTTCATAACACCTCAGGAAGGCACTTAGTTAAAAATTAAACATGAAGCATTTTCTTGTTCTGAGGGTTTTGTAAAGGATCCTTTAAAGAAGAAAAAACCCCAAGCACTTCCACTTGAGAACATTTCCTTCAACTTGCAGGATTTTTAAATTAGTCTGCACTTTGTTCCAGTCGAACTCCTGACTGTGTCATCATACCTGGCTGACTTTTTACTGGTGCTACTTCTGATGCTGGAATTAAATAGGCAGCTTTGAAGGCTCAGTCAGGTGTTGCTGGAGGCTTCAGTGGGGTATCTTGGCTGGGTGCACTCTTGGGAACCAGGTTTCATCCACAGTGACTTTCTGGGGCTCTGCTTACTTGCAGAGTAGGTGGTTTCTGTAACAGGACCTGGTCTTTTCTGAGTGTGGGTGCATACGGGAGAGGCCATGTTTTCAGGGATAATGACCCCTTTCATGTCTTCAGAAGAAGTTGCAAGCTTTTCTTCCCTCTAAGAAATCTCTGCATCTTTATAGTTCATAAGCGTGATTTTCCTATAAGCATGGAATTACCCTCATTGACTACAAGATTAGGCACATAATGGAGATTCACATTTAGGGGTTGTGCTGGGTCAAATATAGATTTAAGTGCCTAACTTTGTATCCATGCATCATTCGCCTGTTTATCTATTCAAGACTGGTAGGTCATAGCAGTTTTGGAAATTAATTCCTGCACATGGGTTTCTCTCCAATTAATCTTTTGCAAAAAACCAGCTAAACAGAAAAGAGTTCTTTTCTCCCCTCTGTAAATGATGTCTTCTCTGTTTTTGTTATGTTTCTATTACTGTGAAATGAATTCTTCTGCATCTTTATTCAGCAGTCCCATGTCCTTGCGCCTCATCCATTCTTCGTGTCTACGCTGCTCAGTGCAGACAAGTTCTCTCATGTCTCCTGGGCTGTGCAGAATGTTTGTAACTTGTGTAAAAACTTTGTAATGGTAGTGTAGGGCAATTACAGACTCAGTTTGATAGGATAATAATGTGAGAGGTGGTTCGTGGACAAGCTTTTCACTCCTGGGGTTTGTCTGTTCAGACAGTGACTCCTGTTTCAGTGGCTCTCACCTGCACTCGTTGTACTGATCCTTCAGATGTGTGCTCACTGTCTTTTGTTCTGTTTGCACAGCACTGCTTTCATCCTGGTGTGAGGAGCTGGGACGGCTCTTGCTGCTTCGCCACCAGAAAAGCCGGCAGAACGATCCTCCAGGGAAGCTACCCATGCAACCCCCCATGAACTCTATGAGCTCCATGAAACCCACCCTCTCTCATAGGTGAGTCTGGGCCCAGTCCACAGCAGTTTGTACAGATGCATCGCATGACAGGTCTGTTAATTGAAATGTTTGTTACCATTGACAGAGGTAGCTACGCTGCTTCATGCACTGCTCAGCACTACAGACAACAGGGTATCTGTAATTACAGCAAGTACTAAATAAACTCAGGTTTTGTCTTTGCTGTTGCCCAGTGCATAGTGAAGTAACATGTCCATCTCCAGATTTGGGCTCAGCTCAAGTGGGCTTTCAAACTTCAAGTTGTGCCCTAGAGATAAATTTCTACATCATGTCTCTCATCAGACGCTTGATGTTTATTTATGTACAACTGGCTTTTCTTGATTGTTGAAGACATTTCAGTGATGTTTTGTGTTTTAATCATCGTTGGAAATGTATTGCATACAAAACAGGTGTACAGTGGGCGTAGCCGTAGATCAGAGAATGTCCTTTATAATCTTATATCAGGTGAGGATCACAAAGCACTTGTATTGATTTAGAGAAAATGTGAACATTAAAGGACACTATAAGAAGCTGAAGATGCAAAGCCTTTGATTGCCAAATTAGGTGGAGGAGCACTATTTGTATTTCTTGTCTCCACAGCCTAGGTCAGGGCAAAAGCTGGAGATTAAGTGTAGACAGGGATAAGCATTCATTTCATGCTTTATGTTTCTGGGAGTTTTGTACAAGGCTTTTTTTCCCTCAGCATCACATTAAAGAAACCAGAAATAATATAAATTTGGTTTAGTGTAGAGTATTTTTGTTAGTAAAGGATGATAAGAGTGTGGATGAGGCTAAATTCCTTGTACCTAGATTCCATGGTAGCATAAATAACTTGAACTTTTGTGTTGGAGTGGAGCTTAGGGACATCTTTGTAGCTGTGCATTTGCATGTGTGAATTTGTCGGAAAACCACTTTTGGTTTTGGGGTTGGATTCTTTTTCATTATTTTTGTTGCATTTATCAGAAGACCATGCTATCACTATGCCTTTTGTTTTAGCCCTTGAGAACAGAGTCTTTTTTTTGTAGTGTAATTAATATAAAATCACTGACTTTTCAGAGTACCTGGACTGCTTCTTTTTTCAGTTGCTTATGAAATGACCGACTGTAAACACACTTAACAAAAACAAACAGAAAACTTGATGTTTTAAAATAACCTAATTTTACACTTGGGAGAAGCTTGTCAGAAGACAAAGTGAAATGAGTGGTCAGTCTGCAGAGAAAGTGTGGTTCAGTGTATATGTTCTCTTAGGTATAGTTTTGAGATGCCTGATTCTTATTTGGCCTCTGTTCCCCTAAAGTAAGACCATCTCACAGTGGCTGTGTGCTACATTACTAGATAAAATAGACACAACTCACTTCTTTCATGGCAGTTTTTCACTGAAACTGTCACATGCAAAAAAATAACTACTTTCTTCTGCTAAACCTAAATACCAGCATTCCCAGCAATACCGTGTTGCCCAATATTCTGCCTCGTAGGAGAACATCCTGCCCAGTATCAAGCAGTTTCTGCAAATTTTTCTTGAGTATTGACCTTGAAATCCTTTACTGGGGAAGACACTGGGAATAATTTCTAAATTACTACTCTTTACTTATGAGATGCCCCTCTAAAAAACAGAATTTCTTTGGCATAACTTCTTATCTACAATGGCTGAGCAGCCTCTTAGGGATTTGGAATACCCGCATCACTGTTTTAGTGTGTGCTGTTGTCTTGTCTGTAATTTAGCCATAACCATGACTGCCATATCTCTCAGGTGGTACATTAGAATGAGACATCCTGTGACTCTCCAACTTCTTTTTCCTCCTGGAACTGCTTATTTTCATGGATGTTTTATAATCAGTCTAAAAGACAGTAAGTGAAGTATGCGGTGAAGAAGAATTGAGTTTTCTATTTGTTTTAATTAAACAAAAGATGAAAAGCCATTAAGTGCAATCCCAGTGATGAAGCTGTTGATGAAGCACCATTTGCATTTGCATTAGATTACATTTCGGTCAAAAGCTTAGTATTAAAGTTCACAGTATCTTATCTCTAATTCACAAGGCTTTTCTGTTAATTCAAACAAAAAAAAAGTATGCTTCGGATTTCCTACAAAAAATGAATGTAGCCAGCTACTTCAAGTTTTGTAAAAGAACTAGATATTAAAGTAGAACAATCAAGAGCATATTCAAGAACGTTACTTAATAGAGGCCGTATAGGATATATGTTAGCTGCTGAATATCACTAAACACAAATAAATTCTTCCCCTGTCATCAGACAGTCTTGAGTACTTCACACAGAGATTTTTCTGCTCTTTTACTAGCAACAAAATTGCCGAGAATTCTAGTCAGGGACTAGAATCCTGATGTACCTGGCACTACAGAAACACAGTGCTTAGTCCTGAAGTTGAAACAGGGCTCGACTATTTAAAATAAATTCTGACTCAATAATGTATCACAAGAATCTAAATCTGAGGATTCATATTTAATAAACTGTGGGCACTTAAACTATTGAGAATTCAAGTCTGGCCTATTTTTAAGGACAATCTTTGATTTTTAGAAAGTTAATTGAATTATGAGAAAAATGTGAAATAGACTGATTAGGGAGTGCTTTGATAGTGTTACTAATGGTCAAATGCACTTACAGAGAGCAGAACAGAAGCCATACAAGGATGTGCACACATGCAACAAATGCTTTTAGAGTAGAGACTGTATTGTGCTAATTTCTTTCTAAATTTAGTTTTTCATTAACAGAATTATCAAGTCTTGCATATAGGGAAAAAAATCAGCTAAATACCTGCTGGTTTATGTAGGGCAGTTGGTTGGACTGCAAACCCCTGCGTTTTATGAACAGAATGAGCACTCAATTCTCAAAAAGAACCCCCCCAATCTTAGGAGTTTTTTAAAGTCAGTGCAGTGTATTAGTTAGCTCAAACTTGAATGTGAGGTTTTTATTTACTGATTTGTATGGGTAAACTTCACTCCTGCATTGAAAGATCATATAAGACCTATCTCCTTAATCTTGTATAACTTCTAATTAAAGTCCGACTTAATGAATTTACGGGGAACTTAAGGAGAGCCATTAGTCTTGGGGCTAGCCCTACTGCACAAGAGTGAAATTTCATGCTTTCTAGCTTGCAGGGAGTAATGTAATTTCTTTTTGTTGTAGTTTTCCAATCTGACATAATGTCTGTAATAAGAGATACTAATCAGGGTGGCTGATTTTTTACTTTTCAATGAATTTAAGGTCTTTGGCAAATGTTGTTATGTAAGTACAAATTATTGTCATTACACACCTCCCTTTGCTTTGATGAAGTTCCTACTTAACACTTTATTGCATTAAGTTGTGGCCCTTTACATGTGGATCAAATTCAGTCTTGGTTGAAAGAGTTGCAGTTTCAATCAATCCCAGTGGGAATTGCACCCTAGTTCATTTTCAGGTCCATCTGACCCAGGCAAGCCCTAGGGCCTTCTCATTCCTTGCACAGCTTGTAGTAAAGCTTACTTTGTCAACAAAACCACCTGGAAAGAGACAGCTGTTATTTGCAGTTTGGTATGTTGTCATGAGCATCTGTAGGGTTCTTACTGTCTTCACTCTTCCTCCAAATTTCAGTCTTCTGTACTAATTGCCAGCTGTCATGCAATTAGTGACCAAAGGGTGGTAATGTCTGTATAGGGCAGTCAAGATTGATGAAAAATACAAAGATAAAATTATTTTTATCACAAATTACTTAGTGCCAGAGGTTTAGAGAAAATTGAACAGTAGATCAAATTAAGTAGTAATTCAATATTATGGTAGGTGCTTTATTTATTATCATTACTGTTTCATGTTCAGGCAATCATCATAAATACCTTTTATTGGCTAGACCTGCTTCACAAAGGTGCTTGGTTTTAGTGTTTTGTCCCTTTTTTCTTCCAATTTAAACTTTGCTAAGAGCTGAACTTTCAAACATTGGTAGGAGCTCTTGAAAAAGAATGGTAATTCTCTGTCTGAATTTTTACTGGGTGGTTGAGACTGGCTTTTGCATTGTTAGGAACCAGAAGTGAACTGGTTATGACATACCAGTAGAAACAATGTCAGAATTTCTATAAAGGCTGTTGCCTTTTCAGTTTTGCCCTCATAGGTGGTTTTGACCAACAGTGATAGTCACTTTAAAAATGTCTGGATGAGAAAAATGGTTAAAGCGAAAGGTTGGGTGGAGCATATACAGACTTATGTAAAAACAAGTATCGTGTGCATGTCTTATACATCGATTTGAAGTAGGGATTGCTTCATTATGTCATGTGGCTGTGGCATACAGGGAAAATCTTTGCAAAAGAATTCATAACTCCTTAGGTGAAAGATAGGATTGTTTCAAAGCCTTTTCATCTTTCTCTTTGTGAAGTTGTGAACTAAATATAATTAGGGACTGAACAGATGGTAAATCCTAATATAAGAGAATATACCCAGTAAAGGAACCTGTTTTACTTCTGTTTCTGCAAGAGGAGCTTCACTGTTTTGTCTGTCTTCCTTTCTGTCCTTCAGTGTTTAAATTCACCATCAGAAAAAAATAAGGGAAAAGTTCAGAAACAAGAAATTTTTTCCTCTACATGTTGTATATACTAGACAAAGTTTTACGGTTTTGGTTTGTGATTTACTTTAATTAAAAAGTGTAAGCTGATATTTTTATAAATCCTGACCAAAACTAGGCAAATATTATTAAGGTATGTCTGCTGACTGAGGCAAAATCTGATCTTCTGAGGCTTCATGGTGTCTATGTTAGTTTTTAAAATATGGTAACTAGCAGCTTTGAACAGACAGGTATCGTTTCCATGTTTGGGCCATACTGAACATCCAATTCCTGAAAATGTCTGGTTGATTGTGTTTACTGTGTAGTAATAATCACAACAGTATCATGCTCTTTTGCGTGAGGTCTGCTCTCAAAAGCACATGATTTGTGCTTAGTCTACATGATTATCCTCTTTGACTGTATTGGGAAGGTTCCCTCTGTCACTTGTTCTCAAGGAAACCAACTCATTTGTGTGGCACTGGAGTTAAAAATCATTCAGCTCTGGCAGCACCCCTGGTTTTTAACCGTTTTGGCTGTCAGCGTGATAACTGCATGGTGACACTGAAAGCTATATTTTGCCTATCTCTTTGTTGCAAAACTCATTAAAATCATTGGGAGTCTTAACTCGATTGAATACCTTTGGATAGGGAGCATCAGAACTAGGTCAGTGCCCTTCAACCTCTGCAGCATCAGGTCCACGTGTGAGGTTTAGCAGTCCTTTCCACGCACAGAAGGGCTGGGGGAGGGACAGCCCGTGGTTCAGCACAGGGGGAGTTCAGTGTGAGTAGCTGTTTTCTGGGTACCCACGCTGTTAGCATCGCACTCCAGCCTGCCTGCCAGGAGGTGACATGGCTTCTAAGCAGGGAGGGAGTTTACAGTCTGGCAACGTTTTCAGTGGAGTGAAAAAAAATCGTTATTGACGCAAATACCTTGTCTTTTTTAAAAGATTTTTGATTTTTTTTGGATAATTTAGCAACAGGAACATAGATGTGTATTTTGTGTAAAACCTGTAATTTTTCTTGATGCCTTTTCTTTACGTGTATGTTATTCATTCACTTAGATGAAAATGTCACCCTCCACAGGATTTCTCTGTAAATAGATTAGAAAAGGCATGAATTCCCTATACTCAATTTTGTCAATTTTTATATTCCTGATGTTCCCGTGCATCTGGGTTCTCACGTCCCTCAGAATCTCAGTGGGAAGAAAAGGAAATAGTTATTACTATTTGCAGTGATGGAGCGCTTTTCTAATGGTTTCCCTAAAATACAATGGGTTAGCGATTCGTGCTAAGACACTCCTGACTGGTTTTCGCTGCAGATGACAACAAAGCCTGCTCCAGAGACAGAGCACATCAGCAACCTGGGCAGATGGGTCGGTGACATTAATTAGATACTGGTAGTGCCTTTAGCAGGAATCGGTGGTTTCTTCCCATGAAAGGGCTGTTCCAGGGATGAGAAACAGCGCACCACCCGGTGCACCTTCTGAATGTCCTCATCTCCACCGAGCTGGGAATGCGCGGAAGGTACCACAGCCTGTTCGTGCTCTCGGTCCCCACTTACCGCGTCAGGGGAGATGCGATGTGACGGTTTGTTTGCCCGTGTCACTGTGTCACCGACAGCATTTCCAACCTGCTCTGACAGCCAGAGTGCGGAGACGGCTCGGGGAGACGCGTCTCAGACCTGCCCTGTGTGTGCGGAGCGCGGCAGTCCCGCACCGCCCGGGTCCCTGCCCTGCCCGGCCCCGCTCCGTGGGCTCGGGGCTGCCCGGCCGCCCCCCGGCACCGACACCGGCCCGGCGCCCTGGGCCCCACCGAGCGCTGCGGGAGCCGCTGCCCTCGGCCGGGCCGCTGCCCCGGCAGGGCTGTCCCCGCTCCCCTGTGCCCGGCCAGCCCCGCAGCCCCCAGCCCGGCTCGCTCCCCGTGAGTTGCGGCGGTGCTCTGCTGCCCCCTCCTCCCTCTCTCCCTCCCTTCCCGCCGTGCCTCTCGAAGAAAGCGGGTTTTTTTCTGTTGTCGGGGAGCGTAAATCAGCTTCATCTAAAATCTCGGAAGTGCAAGTCCATCACATCTTCCTCCGAGCCGCCTGCTACACCTTGCGTGAGTCAGACTGCAGAGCTCCCGGTGCCCTTCTCGCTGTGCGGGGCTGCTCGTGTTTCCCCCTGTCTCAGAGGCAAAAGCAGAAGTGGAATCTGCTCACGCTCTCAGCGGTTCCTTCCCCGGTTGTTGTAGCAGTCGCTGACCTCCAGGCACTATGAATAAACAGCAAAGCTGGGAACAAAAGGAGTCTTCTGGCTGCCATTATCTCACATTAACATAGCAGACGCGCTGCGGTGTGAACAATGCGAGTCTCATTCGCCGATAATCAGCGAGTACCCAGGCATTTGGATTACCAAGGCAACGGGCAATGGTAGAATACTGGGTGGGTGTGTTTTTTATTGTAAAGGAGCAGTCGGATATGGAAACCCAGGTACATTGATAAAGCAGAGCAGAAGGAATGCCTGGTGGCAGGGGGGGGACTAAGGGCTCGGGTTTGCATTCCGACACACGTGAGATAAATAAGACATGGATGAAGCAGGTCTGTGCTGTGAGATGCAATAAAGATTAAACTGCATTTGTCAAGCTGAAAACGATCATAAGATAATTTCAGCATTTTGAAAAAGGTAACAGGTGGCATGTTAATAACAGGGCTGTTACCGGTGGATTTTGTAACTGTAATCTGGGCTGTAGTAATGCATTGCATGGTCTACTTGTGTGACAATAGAACTGGGTGTGATGCTTTAATCTTTTTTCCTTTGATCAGATGGATGCTGTAGTCCCCATGTCAGACAGTGTAACCCCTTCTGCTTCTTCTGAGGCAGCAGTGGGTCTCAGTAGCATTTGTGTTTCTTACCTGCATAGCTGTGATCATTTATTCCACATGTGCAGAAATAAGTTGTGTTATCTCTGTATCTTTGCGTGCACACACACGTGTGCATGGACATGTATGAAATCTGTAGTGCAGCAGGACTGTGTGTGCATGCAGGGGTGATGTGGGTGTTTGCAGGTTCAAAAACTTATGAATTAATCTAATTATTTGGCCTGATGCATTTTTCTAATTTTAGGAGTTTAATTCAGATGCAGTAACACTTGCTAAGCAGCGTGATACTTGCAGGCATGGCTCTAACTGATGACACTGTCTGTAGAGTAAGGCGCCAAGAAGCACAGCAGCAAGTGTGTCACAGACTGATCTGTAGCAACCCAATGTGAAATGGAAGGCAGTGTTCCCGCCTTGTGCAGTCATAAGTCATCCAGGCCTCACAGGCCTTGTCAGAACTATAAAGAAAAAGTTAAGGGCTTTCAGCTTCCAGAGGTACTTTGTATCACCTGCTGAACTGCCAGCTCGATTTTGGCGTCTCAGTGTCCATGCAAGCGGCTGTATTGTGCATATGTGTGTGGCTGCATAAATGGCTATTATAGATGTGTGTGTGTGGATATTTAAAAGAGCAGAGGCAGGGGGTGATAGCCACCTGCTAGCTGCAGGTGCCATCCAAACTACTGAACTGATAAATGGCTTGCTGCTTTCACCTTTTGACTGCTTCACCTGCATCTGCTCACCTAGATGGTTTCAGAATGGTTCTGTGTTCTCACACAGTTTGTCATAAAACAGCATCCTTCTTTTTACAGTGAATTATGAAATTTCTAACCGCTTTACAGTCTTCCTCTTCATGGTACAGGCAGCATCCAGTACTGAAACAGCACTTGAGGTAATTCTTTCTTGATAGGTAAGGAGTAGATATGGATCTTCTGTGCATTTAGAGTTGGAAGAATCAAAGCTTTCCAAAGGTTTAGAGAAATGTATTCATCTAGTTGTGAAGAGTGGAGGGAAGCAACAGACTTGAGAATTGTGATGGGATATATTTTGAAACTGTATTTTCTCTGAAAGATCTGAATACTTGTAGTCATGCCATTAAGAAGTAAGGGAAATAAAGTCTTGCAGAATGCTTCTAAATTGACTTTTCACTTTAACATTACACAAAAACACCCAGTGATTTGGATGGGATTGCGTTTTAGGGGTTTATTTAGTGAAATGTGGGATGGAGTCTTAATTTATACCAATACAATTTAAACTTCAAATAATAATGCTCTGTAGGGGAATATATTTCAGGAAGGTATGAATCACATAGATAGCATCAGTCAAAAGTGAATTCCTGCAAACCATCCAAAGTCAGTACTACTATACAGACTACACCACCCTCTTGTTTTCCTCATCTTGAATGTAAACAGTTTAGGATTACCTGTACACAACATTGGCTTTTAGTTTGTTTCATGTCAGTGTGTGATGTACAGAGGTACTTATTGTTTGTTTCCTTTACAATATATCCTCATGTTTCCTTGCTGACTGTAAGTGGTCTTCATGTCCTTTCTAAATGGAGGTCTCCTTGCTCTGCCAATGAATAGCTTAGAGTGGTTTGCACAGTCTACGAAAAACATGGCACAGGTCAAGGGACAATTTGGTCAAATTTTATAGGTTTTTTTTAATAGTAATGTCTTTAATAGTAGACTGTCAACTAGACTAAAAACTAATTTTCGGTGTTCAAGTTCAAACGCTTTGGTCAAACACTGTAGGTGTATGAAGATGGTGCATGGATCTCAGATGGGGAGGTGTTGGTTTTGCTCCCTTGAATAAAAAACCTCAATGAATAATGAGAAGTTGGTTGTTTCCCTTTAGATTTCTGGGGTTTTTTAAAAAGTAAACAAAAGCAGATCTCCAAAATGTTTTTGATTGCCAGTAAGCAGAAATGAATTTTGGTTTCCATTGTCACAGTGGGTTTTTTTCAAATTAGTAATCAAGGCCAAGGATATTTTCAGTGGACCTTTGACAGAAAAGAAAAAAAATCCATTTGATCTGTTATTTATGAATATGTTGGTGGGGGTTCCTAGCTTATCAAATTGTTAGGTTTACATGGTGCAGTGCAAATACTGATTTTTAACTGCCTTTTTGGTGTCAAACACTACATTGCTCCAGAAAGGACCTAAGCTAGTTTTTTTCCTGTTTTTTTTTCCAATTTCTAATGTTAGGTTCATGATGGTGCCCTAATCAAGAAGGATTGCAAACTGAATCCATATTTGCAATTAAAGCTATGTGAGTGGTGTTCACTCAAGAAATCCAAGTAAAACAAAAACTAAACCTGAGTGAAAGAAGCTAAGCTGCCTAACTTGTGAGATAGTATGGGTGTGAAGCACATGTATTGGTGCTGCAGTTACCCAGGGCTTTATTGCCTGTTCTGACTGTGGGATTTGTGATATTTTTCTGCTACAGATGCATGAGGTTTTAGGGGAAAAGAGAGGAACAAGGAGCCTTGTTTGCAAACAGTTATGATTTCGTTTGTATTAAAGTAGTGTCACCTAGAGGCTCCAACCAAGAATACAGCCAAGGGGTGCTGAGCACCCTGAGCTCACATGCACCCAGAGGCAGAGCAAGGTGCAGACACAGAGAGATGCTGTCGGGCAGGAACAGATCAGGAGCTCCAGTTTTGGGCTGTATTTTGACTGTTCTGATTTTTGGCCATGTGTAATTGCAAAGGGGTGTTTGGCCTGTATAGATCTTTGACACCTCGCTCCTTGTCATGAGGTGCTCTCCTGTCTAGGTGTCCATGGGTGACAAAAGGAGACATGGGAGAAATGACAGTCAGTGTTACACTGGCAATTACCTGCCCATCTTGGCGTCAACTGAGGAAGTTATGATGGAGTCAGTAGATTTAAGGGATTGTGTGAACTCTCTGTGTGTCAGCTACCCATCGGGTGGGATGACTGTGCTTCAGAAACATTAAAGACCCTGACAAAACTGTAAAGCTGGCTTGAGGGTAAGCAACAGAAACTAACCACTGACAGCCCAGTTGCGGGAAACTTGATACCAGTGCTTGGAGTGAAAAGGTTTTTTAAGAAAGTCAACATCTGGTGCTTTTCTGCAGTAGTTGATAGATTTTTAGTGTTTAAAACAGAGATAGATGCTTTATAAAGGTAGTGTTTTAGACACCTGCCCTTCCCAACAAGTGATGTGGAAAATAACTAGGAAATTATAATTCCAGTTTTCACCCTCCTCCACAGCATGTAAAGTATCAGTGCTCTAGGGATGCGTACTTCACTAAACCATCTCCTTCCTAAGCAATGAGGACATGTAAACAGAGTACCAGATACATGTAAAATTGCTTTAATGACAGCATAAACGTATTTAAAATACAGCAAATAATGCCACAAATTATGTATAAACTACAATAATTCACTAGTATTAATTTACTCTACGGAGGTCACTTGTTATTAAGCAACTTTTATTGGAATTAGCTGTCAATCTGTCTGCCATGAAGTCTGTAAGTATTCCTAAGAGGCTGGGTGTCTGCCTGGTTCTGTTTCCCTAGTACTGGGCTTAAGAGAAGCTGTTTAGACCTAACTATCAAGGTACCTCTCCAGCATCATGAGTGTTGTATTACTGGTGGTTTCAGTACATTTGCCAGTAGCTAAAAAATCTTTGCTCATTGCTTGATTGCAGTATTGCTACATCATAGTTGGAGAAGTTATTTCCCTCCTTCTCTTCTTCTTTGCTCTATGGCTTCCTCTGTTGTTTGGCCTTTAATGCTGACCAGTAGTATGTATAGGTTCATTAGCACTATTATAAATTTAGTCAATACTCTTTTAGTGGACTCCAGCTGAGCCTAAACTGACTCACTACCCTCCAGGGTGCAGTGAGAGACTTAATTACCCTTGTACCATTCAACAGGAACAATGTCATGGGCAGCATTTCGCTTTGGCTGAAGAGGTTGAAGCTTCTTTCTCTATTGGCTGCCATTTTCAAGTTTAAAGAAAGGGATTTCAGGATAATTCACAGCTCTGTATAATAACAGTGGAAAGCCACTGCTCGTTTGCAAATGAGAATTGGATTGGTCACGTTTCATTACAGTACTTACACGGATTTTCCTTTGATGGTGGGAGTATTCCTTTGGGTTGTTTTAAGCACAGAAACACAAGTTGAAAGAGGGAAGTGGAGGGACAAGTAATCCTCTAGTTGAGTGGCACATGTTTTAGCACTTCCTACTGCTTGAAATCAAAGAAGCCTTCACGTGATGGAGGAAGGGTAGGTATTGTATCCAGTATGGCAGAAGTCATCCTGAGACACTCATGTAATTGGTGATGGGCCAGAGTATCATCCTGGGGAGTGCAAACCATGAGATTGCCATGTATTTCTCAGCTAAGGTGAAGTTTAAAGGTTGAGGTCTAGGGCAGTAAGTGTAGATGAGGGTATGTAAATTTGTGTTCTGCAAGGCACATCTATCACTATTTCAGTGTTGCTATAATTTCTGATATTAGTAGTGTCTGCGATTTAAAGCTAAGTCCTGTGTTGGATAATGTGGGAGTCATGTTATTCAATGAGCACAGTGAATATTTCTCAACGAATCTGTACCTGGTCTCTTTTTCTGGCTTTTATATGTTGTGCTGGAGGTTTTCGTCATATATCAACAATATGGTTTCTCAAGGTGTCATCCATTTTAACTGTATTAAAGTAAAACTGAGTGATTTATTCTGTATTTATAATTAGGATGAAGTGATTGTATAGTCTTTGAGAAAGCAGTGTAGCCTTCTATTGAACAAATGCTCTGACTCTACCACTGGAAGCTATGGATGAATGATATATGAAATCTCTCTTCTGCCTACCATAAAGGAGAGAAACATGCTTTGGAGGCAAAGAAAGTGAAGTAATAGTTATGACTTGTTAACAGCAGACTAAAGCATGGCTAGCTCAAAGTTTGAGTATGTTTACAAACTATGTATTTGCATTTAGAAGAATCTTCAGTGACTGACTCACTGGTTTGATTCCTGTCTATCTTTACCCTTTTTATTTATTCATACACTTGCAAAATATTTGCCTTGTTCCTCAGGTTTTATTACCTGTCCACAGTACCTCAGTGGGGAATAGAGAGGAATGTCTGCAGTGAGTCCTTTCACTGCTTATGTCATGGAGAGAGCTTCTTTGTAGTCATTCAAGTATACGAACACTCAGTTTTACCATAAATATCCAAACAAATCACAGAGCAGACATCACCAGAAACAGTCAGAGAAGGAAGTAAAGTAGGAGGCATCATTCAGAGCAGGATAAAAGAGGAAGGCTTAATAGCAGTCACAAATTCTGGGTTAGTCATCATTTGTCTCCATGCTGGTGGAGGGGACTTGCTGAAGCATTGCGTCACTTGCAAATATTAGTCACTGAAGCCATTGTCTGAGCCTCTGAATGAGAGGGGCAAGATTTTCAGCTTTCTAAGAGAAAATATTTTAAAGAAACATGGGCTACTAGGACTTAGTGGTTGCAAGGTGTTCGATATCCCCTTATTCACACACTGGTTTGTATGGATATTGTCAATGTAAACATTAGATGTCAGGCATCTTACAGAGAATTACTGTTTTCCATTAGTTTTCTCTAATTATTTGTTAGGGGAAATTATTGTTATCCCTAATTTAATTTTTCATGTGATATTATTGCTTAATTGAATTAGGGTATTTTGAAACAAATAGGTCAGTTCAAATACACAGTTATGTTCTGATACAGTGCTGTTGTGCTGGCCCGGCGTTATGGAATTTGTTCGCAATTTCCTAGTTGTTTGTGAAATGTATTCATTGTTTAATTTTGCCTTACACTGTTGCTGTTGTTATTGTTAGATTATTTGTTACTTGGGACAGAGGCAGTTTTTGTCACATACATGTGCACTCTCTGTGCAATGCAATTCCTATTCTTAAATTATTTACAATAGGTGTTACGGACAGGCTAAAGAATGAGCACATAGGTAGTCCTTGATTTTGGCTCACAGCATAGAAGGAAGGAGAAAGAGTCCAAGCCTGGGCTACTGTCTGGGGACATGGGAGAGTCAGCAGGCTTTGAAACTCATTGATAAAGCACATATATACCCTGTATGGATTCTTCAGACAAGATAACCCTGGATAGAATTTCAGTGATAGCTGGTAGTCCAGACAAAAATGCAGTTCTTGGTATGAAATACAAGTTAATAGTGTTTGAAAATGAAAGCGCAATGTGTGTCTATTAAATGGTGTATATATATATCTAGATGAGGAAAGATCACCTGTGTGTATGTGTACATATACGCAAATAGAAATCTAATTTACAAGTTGATAGTACGAGAATGAGCAGATTTCAAGTGGAATATGTTTTATGGTTATAGGATTAATAGTTATTTTTGCTGGGTTTAACGTATTTCATTAATTACACTAGATGCATACTTATCCTGTGTTCATTTTGAAACCACCAATGCGTTGGGTTTTTTTTATGACAAGAACTGTAAGAAATGTTTGCTTGTATCTGTGGACAAAGCTAATGGAAAAACCCAATCCTCTCATCCACATATTCATCTGAAAGATGTGTTGTATATCTGCAGTTGATTTTCTAGAATGCTGATTAGCTAATACTGTTTTTGGCATGCAGCTTATCCATCGTGTGGGAGAACACTATCTGAATTTCAATTTACTTTTCAAAATGATGTTGAACTGCTATTGCTTTAAAGGCTTTTCTGGTCATTTGGGGACCCACTGCAGACAGTGGAACTGCAGTCTGGTCTCAAAATCTAATTGAATTGATACAAGGCAGCTGAAGCAGTGATTGTTGGAGAGTTTGAGATGAATTGCAAAAATACGTGCTTCTGAGTAACTTAGTGTCCTTGTTCGAAACTCTGCCCCTGAGTTTATTTGTACTTCCACTGCTAACAGACCTTTTTTATGCTAAAAGCCCTATGCTTCGATATAGTTAAGGAATTCATTAGAATAGAATCATAGAATCATAGAATAGATTGGGTTGGAAAAGACCTCCAAGATCATCAAGTCCAACCCCTGATCCAACTCCAGTTACTATATCATGGCACTAAGGGCCACGTCCAATCTCTTTTTAAAAACCTCCAGGGATGGTGAATCCACCACCTCTCTGGGTAGGCCGTTGCAGTGCCATTAGTTCTATGTGGTTTGATATGATCACGTTGCTATTAAAGAAACTTCATGCCTCTGAGAGTACTAGGCTAATAATGGAAAGAGGAGTGGAGAGTTAAGGTAATGTCAGATGTTAATCCTGAACGTTTGTTTTTGCAGTGATGGGTCTTTCCCTTATGATTCTGTTCCCTGGCAACAAAATACCAACCAGCCTCCAGGCTCTTTATCAGTGGTCACCACAGTATGGGGTGTGACTAACACCTCTCAAAGCCAGGTAAGCTTCATCTTTATGC
The DNA here is from genome assembly GCF_003945725.1 of Corapipo altera. Classification (NCBI taxonomy): domain Eukaryota; kingdom Metazoa; phylum Chordata; class Aves; order Passeriformes; family Pipridae; genus Corapipo; species Corapipo altera. The sequence goes on along the minus strand of NW_020884900.1, from coordinate 6,126,121 downwards.
TTCCTCCCCTCTAGCTACACGTTTTTGCTAATGTTTGTAAAATGGAAAGCTTTTTGGAAAATCCTCTTGGGATTAATAGCAGTGTCTGTCTTCTTTGTTGTACATGGTGCATTTTTCTCCAAGTCATGTCCACTTTGGTGGCATCAGAAAGGAGGTGTCTGAGAGCCTGCATCAGTTACTCCTTTAGCTTCATGCAAATGTCATGCTTGGGTTTAGCTTGAATTTTGCACTATGTGGTTTCAACACTAAAAGCATGGGTTTGGGGTAATCCCAAACCTCTTGGGAATTTCAGATTGCACGTGAATAGTTGTTATATTAAAAAAAAAATTAGCTAGATTCACCAAATGACAGTTGTTGATTTTACATGGTGCTGTGTATTGTAGTTGTGGGCTGGTGAAATTTAGTACCAAGTCTACCCCCACACTGGGTTGCTAACTACCAGCATTAGGCTGTGTTCTTTCCAGTCTCTCCCTGTTAAGTCTGCCTGACTTTGCAAAAATATTTCAATGTACATTGGAACAGAAGCATGAGCTCCTGGCTTCCAAGTGAGAGCCATACTTCCTGGTTATTTACTTGGTTCTCTCTGCTCTTAACTCTCTTTTTGTTCTGTGTTGTATGTTGAATTATACCATACAAAAAGAAGCAACTTTTATGAAGAAGTTGCCAATTATTTGTGATAGTGTGCGCTCTGAGGGATGTGGCACAAATTAAGCTCTCAGACAGTCTGGCCTTTTCTTACACCATAGATGAAGTGCTCAAAACAGAACACCATCTTTAATGAGTGCAAATTGTACATAACTCTAACCTGTCTTTTCTGCCTTCTTCAAACCAAGTGACAGTAGATCCCATACAAAATTTTCCAATTTTTTTTTTGTTATTATTTTAATTTTGGTAAGAAATTTGAAAACGAAACGGTTATGGAATGAGCTATTTGAAAAAGAAATTATTCAGAGGCCTAGTCATACAGATACTCACATGGCAGTTATGTAAGCACTGGTGGTGGCATAATCTTTCTTCCAAAAAATAACAAGAGGAAACATTTACAGGACCTATAACATGATTTATTATTGTTGATTTCTTTTAATACATTAAAAGAAAAGGTATCCCATCTGGAAGAGAAACACTTGAGTAAGCACAGTGGTCCATATATTGGCCAGAAAAAGGAAAATGTAGTTTCTTGTGGAAATCTTTCTCACTTAAAAAGGCAAAAGGAAAGAATAAAAAAAATTTACTCAGAGTTTTGTTCTATTATAAGAAAACTGAAATATTATTTGAACTCTTCATGGTACTTCAGAGGAATGCGCAACAGAAGGAAAAAAATGTTTTGGCACAAAGAAAGAAAATGCTTCTTCAGAGTCACTGCAAGGGAGCAGTGAAACTCTGGAATGTGACTCTTGGTTGTAGCTATTCAGAGCAGATTGAAATAAATGTCAGGGTTTCCTGTAAGTCTTCATTCTCATCGAGGGAACTGAATGAGCTGGGCTCACCAATTTCTTTTCACAAATGCCTGAAGCTGATGACTTAGTCTTCTGTAAAAATCATGACCACTAAGTTTCTTTTCAAGTAGGAGGTAGATTTCTGTGCAGTTGATCCATGAACAGCCATGCTTACGTCTCAATGGAAATCATAGCAACTTGGGAAAAAAAATTCTTCGAACAAGCAAAATAAGTCCTTTTAAAAAACAGAACAGAGGACTCTTTTATAAGAAGCAATAAAAACAACCAGTAGACTTCTGTACACTTTAGTGAGAGTTAAATTCAAGATTCTTTCACAGTTTTCACATCTGTAGTAGCCTTTGCAGTATGCTAGTGGAACTGAATACTTCCAGGTTATTTCAAAGGCCTGCATCAGACAAACAAGCAAATACAAAGCAAAAACCCAAACAAAAAGCCCTGAAGAAACCCATACCACAAAAGAAAAGTCATATCCTTTCTCATAGTCAGGTGCATGGTCAGAGCATCGTTCTAGCAGATCTTTTTCATCAAATCTTTTCATAAACATGTTAGGGTTCCATCCAGTTTGGTTTGTTTGGAAATGGGAAAAGGAGACATCACCAGGTATGTGCACTAGGCATCAATGAGGTTTATACCAATAAGAGTTCAGAGTACAGGGTTGTTAATGTTTTAATTTAACTACCACAGCAAATTAACTTAATTTACTTGAAGTAATTCAAGGTACAGACCCTTATTCTCATGTTTTCTTCTCACAGGTGCTGGGAAATCCAATGGCAAATGCTAACAACCCTATGAACCCAGCAGGAAATCCCATGGCTTCTGGGATGACAACCAGCAACCCTGGAATCAACTCCCCTCAGTTTGCTGGACAGCAGCAACAGTTTTCAGCCAAGGCAGGCTCCACTCAGCCATACATACAGCAGGGCATGTATGGGCGACCCAATTATCCTGGGAGTGGAGGCTTTGGTGGCAGGTAAGATTTACTTGTGTGAGGCGGAAAATGGATGTAAGTAGTTGATGAAGCTTGTTTTAGTGACCTGGCAGACGCGTCATGGGCTTATTTTAATTATATAAAGTCTCAGTAGCTATTTTATGCTGGTTAAGTGAAGTACATACTGGTTTTACAGCATTGGAAATCAGCTACCTGAACTGCAAAGAAATTCATCACCGTAAATGGAAATGGCTTAGGTCAATCAATTAGCTCTAATAAACCCCCAAAATAAAGTTTTAATTAAGGGAGATTGTTAAACAGACCACAGGCTTAGGAATGATTAACATTTAATAAGGCCAGGATGTGAAAGGTATTGATGGTATAATTTCTTTATGCATACAGAGGAGTAAGTTTGGGCACTGGGCAAAGGAGGTTCCTGTGCAACAGAATATTTCTGCCCAAAGACTTACTCCACAACAGGAATTTGAAAAGAATTGGGAACAAAGATGTTTGTTAAGAAAGATGGTCGTGCTGTGTATTTATTTTGGGAAATGAATGCTGCATTAGTCAAATAAGCAAAAACTAATAGTCTGGTGTTAGTTACATTTTGACTTTCTGTGTCTGTACTTTGTAAATAAGGGTGGTAAGGGCACTTAACTGAAACCACTGTTTATGGTCCCACTACAAAGCCTGCTGAAAAGACTGCTGCTGTTTGTATAGTCAGTCTAGTGTGAAGAGTATAAGCCCAGGACTCAGGGAACTTACCTCTTCTTTCATCTCTGCCACCAATCTATTGAGTGACCTTGAACAAGTCAGAAAGTTTCTTTAGCTTTGTATTAACATCTCTAAAATGGGCACAGTGTACTGGCCCATATTTATAAAGATATTTGATATCTTGGAGTGGGAAAGGCATGGTTTAGCTTAGTTTATCTTATGATCAATAGAGGAGATGGGTAGGAATTGTGAAATACATTGTGTGGTATCCTGCAGAGTTGATTGCGTTGGGTCTCTCCTGGCCTTTCTGCTAAGGTTCAGGGAGAAATGCTTTTACTATATTGAGAACACTTGCCATAATTCACCACTGAGGCAGATGAACGTGCTGTAGTGTAGGGAGCTCTCTGTTCATGCTGCTCTGAAGTCTGCCCCTACACTACTGGGAAACGGAGCATTAACTTTCAGGAGTTCAGTTCTACTTTGCAATAAGCTACAGGGCTGTGAAGCAGTTCACTGCCCCCAAAACAACTGATGGCAGTGCCTCGCAATTCCAGTGGCAGCCCTATGACTAGTGCACCTGGACAACACTTGTGTCTCCTGTACTCACCTAATTACCCCTCCTGCTGGCTTTCATTAGTCATTGATAGGTGGTTTTGGAACAATTCCAGGTGAGGACCACACCACCATTCAAAACAAAATCCACCGGCACATCTTAATTCTGTCTTTCTTTCTTTCCTTTTATTTCTTTTCTTCCCTGTTAGTTATCCTGGAGGCCCAAATACCCCTGCAGGAATGGGGATCCCCCCCCACACGAGGCCACCAGCTGATTTCACCCAACCAGCTGCAGCTGCTGCTGCTGCTGCAGTTGCAGCTGCAGCTGCTACAGCGACAGCTACAGCTACGGCCACTGTGGCAGCCCTTCAGGAAACACAGAATAAGGACATGAACCAGTATGGACCGGTAAGAGAGTAACTCTTATGTTTTCATACCTGCCTGATCTGGACCATTACAGGGAATTGGACTGTCCGTCTTCCTGTCGTGTTTGTTAGGGTGCCTACTCTATTTTTATTTTTTTGTGCATGAGCATGGTTATAAATGCTTATGAGAAACTGCTGGAATGTGTGTATGTAGGTATGAGTCAGTGTCCTGTGTTTTTTGTGATCAATCTTGCCTAACTGTATTTTGTAGTTTAGGGGTTGCCCCTTAAAAAAAAAATTGAAGATTACCCGAAATTACAGCTGCATCTGACATGATATATTATTGCTGCCTTTACCAGCTCTCTAAATTTGAGAACCTAGTGAAATGTTCCAGAATCTTGAAATAGGTTTTGTAGTGCTTGGATAATTGTTTATTTTGCTGACTACAGTTGTTTGGTTGGGGTTTTTCCCTTCAAACAAGAAAACAACAGTAGAAGAGAGGTTTGCTTATAATAATATTTTCTGTAAGAGCAGCTATGCAAGACATGCATGTTATGGTGATCCATAACTTCTAGCATGTCGTGACCTCATGTAACCATTTTTTTCTTAAAATAAACAAGGATTTGATCAATTCAGGTTTTTTCCTCCTTAGCTTTTTTACCTCTCTGAGTTCTGAAGTATATGGGTCCAGGTGCCAGGTGATGTGAAGCACAGTGTCTTAGAAACTGTAGTGTTATGCTGTATTTACACAGCCAACTTCCTAACCTGTTACCTTACAGTACTAGACAAACCAATTGAAAAGATTTAATTTCTCACTTTAGACTTATGTCTGTCTTCTACAATTCCAGTTGAATTTTTATTATAAATAACATCACTGCCCGTCAAATGCTGGAGAACATTGAAAGAAAATGCGACATAAATCCTTGCCTTCTTCCCTCCCCCAAAAACACGTTCAACTCCCTCTTCCCATTTTATAAATGCATGTCGCATTTTATTCTTTTTTTTTTTTTTCTTCTTCTTCCGTTGAAGGTTTGTTCCTCTTTCCAGATGGGTCCAACTCAGGCTTACAACAACCAGTTTATGAACCAGCCTGGTCCTCGTGGTCCTGCTTCTATGCCAGGCAACATGAACCCAGCAAGCATGGGAGCTGGAATGACACCTTCCAGCATGAGCGGGCCACCCATGGGCATGAACCAGCCTCGGCCTCCTGGAATGAGTCCCTTCAGCACCCATGGGCAGAGGATGCCTCAGCAAGCCTACCCAGGCCCTCGCCCCCAGTCTTTGCCTATACAGGGCATAAAGAGACCGTACCCAGGAGAGGTAATAAAATAAATTGTATTTTGTGTACACTGTTATTTTGACTGAAATTGCAACACGTGGGTAATGTGTGGTACGCATCCCTTTAAGACAGGTGCATCTTTGTTCCAGCCTTGGTAGGAGTGCAGCCACTGAAATATAAGCAGCAGCAGCTCTTCCTTTTTAGCTTCTAAAGTATTCAGGTTGGCCCTTGCTATGTTAGTCAAGATGACAGTCAACTCAAGAAAGGCCCCAAACCAGCTGAGTGCTCAAAATGTCACTGTAAGATTCTCGTGGTGCCTTCGCAGACCTTAAACAGACTTCCATCACAGGAGTGGATTCATTTAGTATGAAAACTTAAAAAGGACACTGAAGGTAAAATACTTAATTTGAGCCCAACATATGATCTATGTTTTCTTGGATGGTTTTATTTTTCTAAAGAAATAACAGGACAGACATTGTATAAGCACCAATAGTAATAACATTTATTTTAAAGACCAATTGCTTTCTAAACTTCTTGAGTGTTGATTTTCATGGTCACTGAGATGAATATAAATAATGTTGAACTCAAATCCCTGTTTGTCAGCATTTATCTAATGCAAGTTTATTTGGAGTGTGATAAGTTACTGTGCTCTTGTAGGAGATCTGAATAACTTTGTAGGCAAAATTACATTACAATTGACTTGTAATATGACCTTAGGGTCAAAATTTTAAAGAAATTTAGACAACCAAAGATGTAGGCAAACAAGCTTTTGAAATTAAAAAGTACCAATGTGTTTTACTCTTCAAATCAGTGTGAATCAGGCAGTAGATGCTTTTGAGAATCCCAGCAGCTCTCAGCATCTGTGTACGCCTACATGTTTATATAAATCTAGCCACCACTTAGTAACTTCAGAGATCATTTCCTGTGAAATTCTATATTCAACTGAGACTTCAGCAACAGGTGTCGAGCTTGGAATATTGTGATATTGCGCTGACAATAATTATGGTAGTAAGAGTTTATAGAAAACACAACAGCAAAGAGTACCATGGCATACAGAAAATATAGAAAACATTTCTTACTGAGCTACATTTCTTTCCTGATCTGCAGACTACTTTTTTCTAATTAAAAATTTATTCAGAAATAAAAAAGGGATGTGCTTTTGCAGGAGTTGCTTCTCTGGGAAGGCTTTTCACTCTGTAGATACTGCCATTTATTTACAACTAAGTTAAGGAAACACAGGATGTGGCTTGTTCAGATAAGTTTTGTCTTCAGATTTAATACTTTAAGGATGACTTTAAATCTCTTTTTGCTGCTTCAGAAGCAGGTTTTTCACTGTAAGTGAATATGATCATGTTTCCAACAAGTCAGTTCTGAACCATGCCATAAACATTACATGCTTGCTGGCCTGAAATTTTGCAGTTGATATTTGCCTATCAGTTTTTGAAAGCTTCGTTTATGGCAAATTCTTATCAACAAGTTAATTTTTCTAATTAACATTTTATTACCTTTAAAGTTCTAGTTTTCATGACTTTGATTCCAAAAGCACAGCACAGTCCTAGCTAGCACTAGCAAAGTGTTTATGACTAGTAATAACTTCTCTTTACTTGTTAAGGTATTGCTAAATACTCTAGCACGACAGCAGCATAGCAGTTGGGTTGAAAAGACAGACGTGGGCAACACAGTTTCTATTCTCTTGCCTGTTTCAGGATTTTTTATTTTGTTACTTTTTCTTTTTGTGCTTCCATTCTACATCTGGAAAAGGAGCCCCAGGCTTGGGGGTGGTAGCAGAAACACAGAAATTTTGTGAACGTTCCATCTGGTTGTAATTCTGGTTTCTTCAAACACAGTGCCCTTTGACAGCACTGCAAGGCTGAGTGTGTGTGTGTGTGTGTGTGTGTGTGTGTGTGTGTGTATGTGTGTTAAGGTACATGGTTGTTCTTACCCCACTTTGGTTTGCGAGGTTTTTAAGCTTTTGAGGAGTATTGAGGTTTTCATTTGTTTTGATTCCACTAATGAATGTATACTAATAATCAGTACAAGAAAACTGCTTGCATAAAACATGTTTTTGTCTTCTTTTATCCCTGTCATGAAATAGCCGAATTATGGAAACCAGCAATATGGACCAAATAGCCAGTTTCCAAACCAGCCTGGTCAGTACCCCACTCCCAACCCTCCAAGACCCCTTACATCTCCCAACTATCCTGGACAGAGGATGCCAAGCCAGCAAAACACAGGGCAGTACCCTCCCCCAACAGTCAACATGGGGCAGTATTACAAGGTAAGAATTCTTAGATTATCTTGTTGCGTTCTGGTGGCCGTTTGTTGAATGAAGTCACATTAATGACTTCATAGATACCACTTTTACATAATTAAAGGAAAGAGAAAAAAACCACAGCGTTTTTACTAATGTTTTGGCTATCACAGAATCAAGTCAATCAGCCAAGTTGCATTGCAACTTAAGAGCAGTTCATAAAGAAAATTGAATGTTGCTGCAGCTCATTAGAGGGTTTTACAAGAAAACGTTGGTTTTACTTCAAAAATAGCTTGTTAAAAAAAAGTACCTAATGGGATTCAGGTGTACTATTTTCACCTATTTGTGGTACCCTGCAAGAATACAGCTTTGAAAATTTGTAATAAACATGTACCACATTGCAGCATTCCAGTTTTGGACCTACAGTGGTCGCTGTTGGATTAAGCAGGACCAAACTTAAAGCTGTTCCAGTTGTAGATTTCATCTTTGAACTGAAGTTTCTGTTACTTTCTCCAACCTCTTCCTCCTTTTTTCCTCAGTCTTTTCCCTCTGTGCTGCTTGTTTTGGGCAAGAACTAGAATTCTTAAAATGTTGCCTAAAACCGGTTTGTGGATACATCTTGAGCACTGTGTATTCTCCAAACTAAGGTTGTACTGAGGGCCTGCTGAGGTGTGCTGCCTTTGAAATGCACACAAAGGTGATCTGTTGCACACAGGTACTCCAGTGAGTATAAAATGGGGAGGACCATTGATGTTCTGACCTGCTTAAAGCATTAGCTGTTGAAGTATTTGTACTACATTCTGATTTTGAGTGTAGAGTGGAAAAATCTAAGTTGCACATTGGTGTTGAATTGGAATAGTTTGGTGTGATTCACAAAGAAAACACCATTGAAAAAAAAAAGCAAAACTGTTTTCCAGAGAGCATCTGTTCTGTGTGCATCCACACTGTCCACTGTGGTACCCAAAGGAATGCCTGTTGCATCATGGAAGCTTTTGCAGTACACTACCAGGAAGAACACAAGCAGGAGACAGATCCTCTATACTATAATTCCAGTGCAGTCACTTACACTAAAATAACAGCAGAAGATCACTGAAGTTTATAAGTGGCAGATTTTTAAATACATTTTATCTGTGTTTGTGTTAGATGGGTTTAAGTTTTTTGATTTACAGGATAGTTCTAACAGAGAATCTGTTGTCTTTCCAATGTATCCCCTATTTTGTATTCAAATATCGACTGCTCTGGAAACATTTAGGGAAAAAGAGCTCTTTTTAATAAGGGAGATTATCCTGGGTGGGGGAAAATTCCAGTTTGCCACAGACAGAACCTGAACCTTTAAATTGTAGTGATTGTGGAGATAGTAGCTGTATGTGTTAAAGGAAAAAACCAAAGATGACTGGGAATTTAAATGCTTACGATTTTAGAAGGCACCTTTCTTCTTAAGTGCTTTCAAGTATCCTAGTCTAGCAGAGCAGCACTTAGTTGCAGAGTCATATTTGAAGTCAGGATGATTTGACTGTCTGTAAAGGTTTTCATCTTCTGACACTCTTATGTGTTTCTGCTTATGGTACATGAACTATTACAGGAGAGTGCCATGCAGCTGCAGTTTTGTTTAATGTCAGCTTCCTTCACATCAGGGTTATTGGTTTATTCTGTTAACTGCAACCACCCCCTTAATTACAAGAAACAAAACCAACAGTGTTTTAATATGTAGCTACTATTTATATTTAATTATCCTTTTTCTATTAGTTTGTCTTATCCAGCAACAAACTAGGGACAGAATCAAATTGTAGGTACACAGAATAAAAACCATCCCCTGACCCCCAGAACTTCAATTCTGAATAGATGACTTGGATAGGGGTGGAAGAAAGGATAGATGGAAGTAAAAGGGACACAGACTGTCTAATTGTGTGTCTTTGGATTTTGTTTTTCGTGTAGGCTTCTGTGCCCTGAGGCTATTTTGGGAGGAAGGCAGAGATATAAAGGGCTGGGTGGGCTGTGGTGGTGTGGAAAAACTGAAGTGAATGACTGGCTGGTTTTGGAAAGGGAGCGTTCAGATGAATGCAGAAAGGCTTTTGGCAGCCTTGCTTGTATCTGGTCATTGCCTGAGTTAAGCTGGCTGGTCTGCTGGTTTCAGTTCCTGCTTTGCTCTCCTAATGGGCCTCTTCCCTGAAGGCCTCATGGGACATCCTGTGGTTTCTTGTCCAGAAACAGAGGGGCCTCCCTCCCTTGTTTGTAGTGTTTGGTGTTTGATAACAGTGCTGCTCACAAGGCTTATTGTTCTTATTTTAAGACTGCAATAACAATGTGATGTTATTTATTTTCTAGCCATCAAGGCCTGTACCTGTGGCAAATTACCCTCATTCACCTGTTCCAGGAAACCCCACACCACCTATGACACCAGGGAGCAATATTCCTCCATACCTGTCACCTAACCAGGATGTCAAACCGCCATTCCCACCTGATATTAAACCAAATATCAATGCTTTACCACCGCCTCCAAGTGAGTAGCAAACAGAATACCCCCACAGTCATTTATTGTTCCTCTGTTCTCTGCCCCATACCCTTCAGAGTCTGGAAACTAGCTCTGATTGCTGCTCTGGGAGAGGCTCAAGTTGTAAGTTATAATACGTGGCACGTGCGGTATAGGCTCACTAGAGCCAGGGGACAGAAAAGAGAAAGATTGCCATCCCCTCTTAAAAAGGAATATCAGAAGAGTTCTTCCAGGTCAAATTTGTAAGGGTTTTGCTCCTGAACTACTCCTTTGATACACTTCTTGAGGATAAAACAGTTGTTTTCAGGCTGTGCTATGAGTGCTTTGTAGGCTTGTTTATTGTATGAACTTTCATTGTGGTCTGTTTTGTTCAAGGGCAAAGCCATTCATTGAACGACACTGCAGAATAGTGTAAAATGTGAATATTTATAGCAGTGTCTCTATTGTAATCCGTGCAGGCTTCTTAAGAATATTCAGTAGTATGCCAAAAATTGATATATGTTCTTTTCAAAGCCACTCAGCATCACAGCTACATTTGACTGGGAACAGGGCAGGAATAACAAGATCTCTCTGACTAGATGCTAGCACGAGATGTTTCAGGTTTTGAAGTGACTGATGAACAACAGGGGATATCATTTACTAGGGAGCTGTGAAAACCTTTATGTTTTCTGTAAAATAACTGCTGCTGCATTAGCACTTTGCAGCTCTGTTTGGAGTTCAGGATAGCTGAAAAATCAAGTAGAAGAAGGTGGCCTGCAGTATTATTTGGGCAAGAACACAACATTTAAAGCCATTTGGACTTCACAGATCAGCTGTAAGTTACCACAAAACCTCCTTTATGGGCTCAGGTAGTAATTGAATACAGTGTCTTTGATCATCAGATACTTTCAGCTGATGAAACTGTTGAAACAAATTGGGTAATGTTGATCCCAGTTCAAAGCAGGGAAAACAAGCATTATCACAGTTTGACATAATAAAGAGATTTGTTGTCAGTCTTCTGCCAACAGAGTAAGCCTGGACACAGAACCTATGCTGTAATAAAAACCAAGAATTCTTGCCGTGCCTGGTTTGTGGCTGGAATGCTAAGGTCCTAATGTGAAGCGTGGGAGCATAGAAGACTGCTTTGCCATTGTCATCAGTTTGAGCCTTGTCACTTGCATCACTTAGATGACGTAGTCACTTGTGGTTTTCTTTTCTGTGTGTGTAAGCCTGCTAAGTTAGACCCAGTAGCAGATCACTGTGCAAATTGTCACTATTCTGTATAAATGTACACATTATTATTGCACTGCAGATGCTAAAGGGAAAGTTCACGCTTTCTCTCCCTCTTCGATCCCAGCCAACCACAACGATGAGCTGCGTCTGACGTTTCCCGTGAGAGATGGGGTCGTCCTGGAGCCCTTCCGGCTGGAACACAACCTGGCAGTCAGTAACCATGTCTTTCACTTACGGCCAACTGTCCATCAGACGCTGATGTGGAGGTAAGCTCAGCCTTGCTGCAAAGAAGTCTTGCATCCTGTGGTGGAGGAGTGGCCATGAATTTCAGGGCCATGGAGGTTTGCCATGAATTTCGCTTCAGAAGTTGTAGATTGGATGGGGAGGATGTCCTTTTGACTCCCCAGTACTCTCAGCTGTCATTTTCCAGAGACAACACATTCTAAAATGCTTCATAATATATATTATATCTCCTTGCTGGTAGCACATACCATTCAGTGTCCAAAAAAATCACTACAGCTGTTCCATCCTTTCTGATCTGTGCGGAACGGGAGTACAGTGCACGTGACCCGACCCACACGAGTATGAACTTCCATTTAGGAGTGTCTGAAGGTGCTTTGTGGCCTCTGAAATATTAATTGCAGGAGTAGCTATGCTTAAATTAAATGGTGCAAACTATCTGATAATGAAAAATAACCCACTAATGAAGGACCTAATTCCCCCTATTCCTAAATTCCCCCTATTTTCTTACTCCACAAGAACAGCTCAGAAATATCAGAACATAGCTTTCCACCAACAAAGGCCTCTGGTTTTCACTTAGTGAGTTCTTATTTTCAGCACAGAAGAATAGTTTTCCTTGGTGGTACTTTCCTGCATTTAATGTAGATCTGTGTAAGTGATTCCAAGTTATGTTTTGGTTCCTCCATGCTCACGAAAGTGCCTTAGATCAAATGACAATCAGAGCCTTAATTTTTTTTAATCTATATATTTTCAAATACTACGGAATAATCATCTCTCCTCATTCTGTTTTTCTCAGAAAGTATCTCAGTGTTTATCCTGCCTGATGATTACATTGTTTGAGCCTTTCTCCGCGCACTGTGGAGGCTGGTTAATTGCTTGGGATCTTTCATGGAAGTTATTTCCCTGTGAGAATCTTCTTCCCACTGACTGGAATCCACTTGAGACTTCTGTTCTCATGGTGTGGAGGGCAGAGGTGGGCAGAGAGGTGCACTCACTTCCCTGCCCTGGGGACGAATTCTGGCTCTGAAGCTGAGGCTTGATGCAGAGTGCAGGAGTCCTTGTGCCTTGGTGCCCCCTCTACCCTGAGGTAGCCTGGGTGTTGGGAGGAAGGGAGATTGCAGGCAGACCACATCCAATAATTAACACCTAACTTTAAGGTCAGTTATTGCTTGCTTGCATTTCATTATTGTGGAGTACTCGCAGCAGAGGGATTTTTGGCAGTTATTTGCCAGTTCCTATTAATAAGTAATCACTACTGGGGATTGTGCTGGCTCATTCAGTAGATTTATAGTGCTGCACTGAGGCATGAGGCTGTTTCTTAATATCTCTTCTTTCTTTCTTCCTTCACTCACCAAACACATAGCCTTTATTTAAACTTATTTTAATGAAGACTCATAGGTAAACTGTGCTCAGGTCTGCTGTTTTGAAAAGCTTGTTAATAGTGGGGAGAACGGATGGTCCTGTAATGAAGTCATTCCACATTTAACTGGGGGCTGGATGGATGCCAGAAAAATGAATTAGTCACATGTGTGGATGGATTTCGGTTTTTATAGAGAATGGTGGAATCGAGCCAATTCTCAATGTTTTTCTGCCAGTTAAAATATTCGGCAAAACCTCTCACGTGTACACACATAATGAATAGCAATGCAACTATTTCTCTCCCCACTGGGAACTTTTCATGGTTATGAGAAACAGAAAGGTTGAAGGCAGGGAAAATGTCTCCTTGAAGCTGGTTCAGTCTTCACACTGCTCACTTATGAATAACGTCCTGTGGTGGAGACACTGTGTGCTAAGAACATGAGGGTCTCCTGAGCCCTGTCACTGCTCTGTGACATTCAGCAGGCCTGCTCACCCAGTCGGCTTGGGTTTGATGTCAGAGGTACCAAGCCTTGCTTCCCTCCAAGTTTGGATGACTGTGGTGTGTTCTTGTGAGGTGAGAACCTGAGTGGAACTTGCAGAGAAAGCTTTCAAAAAATTGTTAATAAAATATTGAAAAAAAGCCTGAAAAGGCTTCATGTGGATGGATTATGTTGAAAGGTCAGGTAATTTGTATTCTGTAAGTTTCTTTAAAAAAAAAAAACATGTTTGTGTCCAGTGCTAAATCTTGATGTTTTGAAATCCATAAAAGATTATGTTGAGTCAGATTGAAATCTTAGTAAGGAAAATGGCAGTTAAGGTGATGATCTCCTGAATGAGCTGTTCCTCTTGGATCTTACAAAGATATCTTCTTTCAGGAAACATGAAGAAATAAGCACACAGATTTTCAAGTGTGAACGATAAACTCTGAGCTGTCTTTTGCTGTCATGAACCGCAGAATCCTGACATTTTAGTTCAGCTTTCCATGTTCTTTTAAATCTCTTATTTAAATTACTCATTCCTAACACAAGGTTAACATCCATCTATGAAACTGAAGTCATAGTCTGTACCCACTTAATTTGTGATTAACATAATCTCAACCTCTTCCTTTTTTGGAGGCGTTACAGAACTAATTTCTGAGGAGCTAAATAGCATGTGGAAATTATTATTGGAGAGGTGGGAGGAATTCATGCTCTGAAATAAGGTCTAAATTGGGTAGATTTAATCCACAGCTGTGTTAATTTGGAATCACAGAAACTGCGGTTTCAGTGGGGAGTGAGATATAGGGGTCATTTTAGCTTAGTTGATTTACCTGTTCTAAGTCAGGATTAGCTGTACTTGTATTTTGTCTGTCAAGCGTTCATTCAAATGCTCTTTTAAATTCTGAGGTAGTGAAGAATCCAGTTTTCCAGCACACTCCACTGCTGCATACTGTTTTCTTGTTCTTAACACACAAAGGACATACATGATGTTGACATTCTTCTTTCTGCAGAATCACTCCATGGTCTAGGTTTGCAAGGAGGTTTGAGATGTTTCTTTGGAAAGTCCTTCATAAGTGTAAAATATGAACAACTTTGGGGCATGCTTCCATCATTAATTCATCATGACTTGCTTCTGTTAAGGGGCTTTTATGAAGAAAGCATGTTATCTCCTTATTGGCAATAATTCTAGAAAAATAATCTGATTGGGAAAGAAAGAACATTCCCAGCATCAAACGACCTCCCTCTGCAATGTGAAAGCAAAGTTAAAGGAAGATTTATTGGTTGTTGTACAGGTCTGACTTGGAGTTGCAGTTCAAGTGCTATCACCATGAAGACAGACAAATGAACACAAACTGGCCAGCTTCAGTCCAGGTCAGCGTTAATGCAACCCCACTTACCATCGAACGTGGTGACAACAAGACATCTCATAAACCTCTGCACCTAAAGCACGTCTGCCAGCCAGGAAGAAACACGATTCAAATTACAGTCACAGCATGTTGTTGCGTAAGTACCCTGAGCTCACGGCTGCAGCTGCTGATGCTGAGTTTGCTATTTAGAACAGTTTGCAAATGTTGCCTTAGCTGAAGGAACCTTACTCTCATTTTTTACCATATCTTTTTCTGGTAAGGTCCTTATTTAATGATGTTGAAACAGTCAGAGTGCTAATATGAAATTTTTTGCTGCTTAATTATTGGAGAATGTAGTGGTGTCCTTCCAGTGTCTCTGACAATGTTCATGATTTTGGGGAGGAAGGGGGTTTGATCTCCTACCATTTATTGTGTGCTGTGTAACAAGGTGGCTAAAGTGTATTAGTGTAGAAGTAGATTACTGGGATGAAGACTGTTGATGGTACTAATTTCATTAACTTAAGTTATTAAACTGTGTTTGGTTTGTCATGAAAAGATCAACATCATAATTGTTGGTGTTGGTGATGATTTTTCAAATACCTTTTTAGATTAAAAACTCATATTCCATGATGCACTCTCTAGACCATTCAGTTTTCCACTTTCTCCTTTTCCATGGGTTAGTTACCCTTGGGGATGAGTATGGTATTTTTAATGTAGACTGTTCTGCACATCCAGTCTGAGCCTTTGACTGTCCTCATGTCACTGACAATAAAGCAAGCTGCAAGCTCTCACAAGGTCACTGTGTGAGGCACGTTGACAATAAGCCATCCACTCATTTTGCTTTACTTCACACTGATGTTTCCCTGCATAATATCATTTATTTGATGGCTGAGAGCAGGAGCAGCATCCTGTGAATCCACAACGAGCTCTGTGTTGGGGAAGAAGGTTCAGTTGATTCCAGGCACATCAGTCGCAGATTGTTTTCGTAACTTCCAGCGTAGTCTGAGGGCAGACAGGTAGGCTAGACTGTGTCAAACAATCCAGGGTTTTAAAATAAACCCTGATGTCAGAGATTAGTGTGTCAGCCCTATGTATTCTGAATATTAAGGAGGGAGAAGATGCAGAAAATCTTTGCATTTTTAAAGCCCTTGTATACCCTAAGCATGGGGCAACATCCTGCGCAGTGTGCAGAGTATCCATAAGGAAGCGTGTGTGCACAGAAGAGCAGAACCAGCTTTCATATTTGAGCTCTCACGGAAGCCAAGTGTCCAAGGGAAGAGTGCAGCTCTGTTCAGGAGTGTATTTAACATGTGTGTTTGGTTCTTTTCCTAACAAAATGTGTTTTCTTGCAGTCACACTTGTTCGTGTTGCAGTTGGTACACCGGCCATCAGTTCGCTCTGTACTTCAAGGTCTTCTAAAGAAACGCCTCCTCCCAGCAGAACATTGTATCACCAAGAGTGAGTTTGCATTTTGTGTGGGTGATGACTTTGCAAAATGTCTGTGTTCAGTTGCGATAAGCTATGTCTACGCAAGATTTACTTGTTTATTGATAACCTTAAGCTGTAATTGTCTAGAATTTCCAAAACATGATGTGGGTAGATGACATCCTTGGTATCCTCAAATGTTAAGGGCTATTTGGGTGGGGGTAGCAAAGTTCCAAGAACACAAGCATAGTCCCTATTCCAGGAGAATCTCTGCTTTTCCCCCATATTTGTTTTTGACCTACCTAAAAGACAGATTTATTCTTTATCTATTTTAGGGCTGCTTTTAGTGCTTGTATGGCACTTTATTTGTTTGAGGCTTTAGCTGATATGCATGTCTGTGATGACGTGTCTGTTCAAGAGAATGTTTCAAATTACACAGAAGACAGCTCTGTCAATAAATTGTTCATTAAATTGTCCCTTAAATGTTGAAATGTTGGTCTTTCGGATTTGTATGTTAGAATTTACAGTGTGCTTGTGCTTTCTCACACATACAAATACCTTCTTCCTAAACAGTAAAGAGGAACTTCAGTAGCGTGGCAGCTTCCTCTGGCAACGCAACACTAAATGGGGAAGATGGAGTAGAGCAAACTGCTATTAAAGTGTCTCTGAAGTGTCCGATCACATTCCGGCGGATTCAGCTCCCAGCAAGGGGTCACGATTGCAAGCATGTACAAGTGAGTAGGTGCCAGTGGCCTGGCAGTATTCCCTCAGCCATGTGTTGTTATTACAGTACCTTTAGCTTGGTTATCATGTGAGAGTGCCTGATGAAATGGCATTTATCTTTGGCAGCCTAAATAATTAACTATATTTATATGTTTGGTGTAGAGGAAGAAAGTAAGCTATCTGGTTTAGTTTTCATGTCAGTTTTGCTTTTGTCTAACTGATTCATTTAATACAGTATTCTCCCTTTGTTTCCTTTTGTTTTGTTTTGTTTCTTTTTCTCCTTGTTACTTTCTGCTACTTAGTGCTTTGATCTGGAATCTTACTTGCAACTGAACTGTGAAAGAGGAACTTGGAGGTGTCCAGTATGCAAGTAAGTGCAACCATACTTCATGAAATGCAGTTGTACACAATTTGACCAAATTGAGATAATTTTAAAAGTCAAGAAGGGGAGAAAAAGGAAGTGCTAGGAAATAAGGTGTATATGCCACATTTACTTGAGAGCATGAAATCCAATGAGAATTTTTGCAATATTTCACCACCCTTGATTATTAGAAATTTAAAAAGAGATAATGAAGTATTTTCTCACAAAATATGTAACCTGCAGGCTCTCATTACAGGCTGTCAGTGGGTTGTGTAGAGTTCAAAAGAGGCTCAAATATTTACATTGGTAAGGCAGATACCTACATAAACAAATGAACTACAAGTTTGTCTTCTCCTAAATTATGAAATATAAGCAACTACTAGACAACAACATGCCATGGCAAAAGAAGGGATAGTCTATTTTAAAGTTATTTTTGTATAATTTTAATTTGTAATCCCCAAATTACTGAACTTAAATATGTAGATAGTGTTCAGCATCCAGCTAAACATTCAGTAAGGATGCCAAATAACTGTCTCAGGTACTGAGCTTTGAGTCATATAGATATGCAGTAAACGGCAGTGTTCAAGGAGAAGGGGAATTTTGGAGACTGCAACAGTTCCCAGTAATTAGGTAGGAAATTAATTTGGATCCTCCAAGGTAAAAGTCAACATCAAGTGCAAATTAAAGTGAGAGCAGAAAGCAGGAAGGATGCTATTCCAGAATAAGGCTGATTTTAAAAAAAGGTAACAAATTTCCAAAGAACAGAAGTTTGGAATTGTTGCTTAAAGGAAAAGAGGGATGCATACCTTTGGCATAATTTCAGCCTTATGTTTTGACCAGAGAGCTGGTATATGCAGAAGAAATGGAACAAAAAGCTTTGAAGTGGTTACAGACTGTCCGTCCTTATGTTTAACTGGGCACAAAAAACTGTGGAATGTTTGGAGGCCAGTTCAGTGTCTGTGACCTACTGAGCCCAGTCCTCAGTGTTAGGAGTGTGTGCCAGCCTCAGCTGAGAAGCCAGGGCTCTTTAGCTCGAGCAGCTGTAGCTGTAACAGCTTGTACTTGGTCTCCACAAGTCTCCAGTTCTGTGGACATGGCAGGCTGGAGATGAGCTTGTTTCCATGGCTATCCATGACTGATACATATCCTAACATACAGGTGCTTTCTCTGAACTACCCAAACCTTTTCTGTCTTAAGTTTGGCTAAAAATATCACAAGAATTGGATGTCTTGCTTTCTTAATTCATGTATTCATACATCCAGGCTAAATTTTTGTCCCGTTTCTCTAAGCATGAACACCTGCATTCAGATCTAAGTGCCTACATAAATAAATCATTTCTGGTTTTGTTTTGTTCTGTCCCCATCTGTGCCAATTTTAAGTAAAATAGCTATAATACGTAGTTACTTTGAAGCCATAGTACTGTGTAGCTCAAAAAAAAGAGAAAGATGTAATTTAAAAAATAGTACTAACTGATGTTCACAGGAGAGATCTGCTATGTTTGAAAAGACTTTAACTTTGCAATGTATTTCACTAACAAAAATTACTTACAGAGTGTGAACAGCTTGTGAACACATACAAGTAGATGTCTCCTTATCTCATTTGTTTGATGTAAATTCTATTATCCTGGTAATGCAAGTGCAGAACTAAAATTGTTTGCCCAAAATCATTCTTGGATGATATATTACATAATCAGCCTGCTAATTTCATCACTAATCTATCCTTCTTTCATCCCTAGCGATATTCTAACCTGAGATTTGGGGTTTTTTCTCCTTTTTAGTAAAACTGCTCTTCTGGAGGGCTTGGAGGTTGACCAGTATATGTGGGGTATTCTGAACGCTATACAAAAGTAAGTGATCTTACTCATTTCTGATATCCAAGACTAGGCAACTAGGAGATATGTTAATGAGTACTGAGACAACCACACCAGAATAAATCTTGGTGATTGAACTTGAATGTTCTATTGCGTGGCTCTTTGGTGGAGCTGGTGATACAGTGAATCAGATTCCATCTACTTCATAGGTCTTGTTTGGGTTGTCTCTTGATGGCAGCCTCACCAATGAGGCAGAGGGAAGAGCAAGAATGGAAGATTTACTGCTTTCTCATATTTACAAGCAGTCCCTCTGATTCACAGGTGGCAGACCACATCAATATGTTTGGATTTCATTGTATGGATAAACACAGAAATGTGCTCTCACAGTTGCCTTTTTTATGACTTGCTTTCGGCACACATTTGAGGAATAAAAGATCTTAAGGTTGTATTCTACCAGAGCATTTCAGAACATTGGTGATCATGCAGTTTCTTATGGAAACTTCAGCAGAATTGATTTCAAAAAATGCAATTCATATGCTAAATTTTTCACGTTATTTTACAGCTCCGAGTTTGAAGAAGTTACCATTGATCCAACTTGCAGTTGGAGGCCGGTCCCTATAAAGTCAGATATTCACATCAAAGATGACCCAGATGGCATTCCCTCAAAAAGATTTAAGACCATGAGTCCAAGCCAGATGATCATGCCAAATGTAATGGAGATGATTGCAGCTTTGGGTCCTGGCCCATCACCTTACCCATCCCTACCCCCTCCTCCAGGAGGCAACAACTCCACTGAATATGGTAACCAAGGTTAGTTTTACAGATTTATGCACCCAGGTGGTCACTCTAGAAATCAGTGACTCAGTCAGCCTTGTGATTCAGGTATGTCAGTGCATCTTCTCAGAGATGCATAAGGAAAAACATATGGCTGCGTTTCTGGAATTCTGCATTAGTCTTTTCAGTTAAAATTCATCTGTTTAAAGAAAAATATATTTTAGTAAAGTAGTATGTTTTAGTAATGTATTTTAGTAATATATTTTAGTATTTAGTTATTTTGTATTTTAAGTATTAGGTGCTTGTCATATTTATAGCCATGCAGCCCTCCCTGAATCAACAGACATTGTATGTTACCTTATATATTCATGGCCTGCCACAATATACATATTTCCACATTTTTTCTATGCTTTTTCCTTCTGTTCCACCCTGAAGTGAAGACTCCTAGTACTACATAAGTTAGAAAGTAGAGACCTGACCCATTAACCCAGCTACTTGGGCCACTGAGGTTAACTTATGACCATGTGGGTGACATCCAGTAGGCCACACAGAAAATGGATGACTTTCAAAGACCTTTTAGTTGCTTTGCAAACACCTTTGCATTAGAAAATTACTTTTTAGTTTCTCTACCCATGTGCTGCCAGATTGAGAAACAGGGAACTGAACACAGGCAGTGGAGATAGGTTTTCAAATTACTGGTATGTTGTGAATAACTCAATTATAGTGACAATTCTGAAAATATGAAACCAGAGACTGTTTCTTTTGCAAGTAATATGATATGACTCAGTTCAGCTCTGGGAAAAGACCAACTGTTCACACCATCAGAATCCCCAAATTGATTACAAGGTGATACATGTGCTTTTTGCAGGCGTTGAAGAAAAATATGGATTACATGAAAAATACCGTTAATTTGCTCCAATGACTCAAAACTGATGACAGATGATAAAACTTCTAAGGTTTTCAAACAGATGAATGATTACTATAACAAAGCCAAGAGCACTGAATCACAATTTTTTCACTTGTTTGGTAGGAGTGAAGTGCAGTCAGAGCATGAGAACAGAGCCATCTCTTCTTCACTGAGTTTCTGGCTCATAATCAGGAGCGGACAGGGTAGTCACGTACAGTGTGGGGTTTAGGGTTTGTGTAATGATTGCTGCCTAGGCTGTTATTTTGCTGCCTTCCCCTGTGGATCCTGTAGCAGAGGCAGTCATTGCTTCTCAGAGCCCTGAGTCATCAATGGCAGGTGAAACCCACGCTCTCCTATTTCCCCTGCAACAGGCATATCAGTGCAGCACACCAGGTTATCCTAAATGTCTTAGAGATCTCTCCCTCAGCATGTGGCACAACTCTTGTCACAGAGAAGGGCATGCTGCCTTATATCTTCATTCTCCACCAATATGTGCACTTTAGTGATTGCAAATAGATAACTGTTCTTTAAAGCAATGTAGTAGTAGTAGTAGTAGTACTGTGGTTTATATTTGTTTATTTCAGTTTGATAGGAACCATACTGAAGCTTAATTTGCAAATATAACAAATACTCAGTAATAAAAAGACCACATTCCAGCTGTCTGCTAATTAATTATTCCTGATGCAAGGCAAGACCAGCTATGTTCTGTGAGACTCATCCAGTTTGCAGATTAACAAAATGAGAATTAGTAAGGCTCTGCAGTATTTACATGATAGATCAAAGTCCTGATATCTTTGAGGAGTACTCTTACATGGCTAATGACTTCTATTCCTCCAAGATTAAACTTCTGCTTGTGAAGCTGTACTGAAGAGCAAATGATGCAGCTACTTCAGTTTGTCAAACTCCCTTCTGGAGTTGAATATTTAAAACTGCTGTACTTCAACTGACAAACTGCAGGCTCTCTGTGCAAGCTCCAAAGCTATTCTGTTGTTTCAGAGCTCAGTATCATCCAGTTCAGTTGCTTTTATGAAATAGCAAAGTGGTTTTACTTCAGTTTTTTGCAGTCCGTAGCAAATAAACCACTGGTATCTGAGTTGGAAGTGTTAAGAGAGGGATCTCGACAGAAAAAATATGGAGAGTAAAATGCCTGTATTGGGATACATGCTTGCTTTAGAATTTAAATGAAGATCATTGGGCTGAGGTGGTGTGGCTTGTTTCAGGATGGTAGATGGGGCTATGTGTGTGTAAATTTAGACAGTCATGTGAATTTTATTGGGGTTGTGGGAGCAAGGAGAATTACATCACAGACTCCAATTAGATGTGAAGGCCTGTACTGTGCTATCTTAATGGAAGTTGCCTGTTTATCCCACAGAAGAAGAGGTAAAATAGATGCTGTACTATGAACTGCCACTGTGGCATCTTCCAGATTCACTTCTGTCAATTATTTTCATCAGAAACTGAAGCAATGCTACAATCTTACTGAGTGTGTAGAAGCAGAGACATAAATAAGACAGGTGTCCTATAATTAATTTGGGACTTGGGCAGTCAGTCTCAGTTACACTGAGGTGTTTCCAAATGCAAATATCCCATAGAATTTAATATCCTGTTTTACTTCTCGGCATGGTTAAGTTTACGTGGTGACTTGACAGTAGTTTTTCAAAATGTCAGCAGTTTTCAGTTAGTTACAACACATACATGAGTTATTGCAGGAGCCAGTATTTGAAAGCTGAGTGTCCTTTCTCCTCCCTGTTCCCCCAGCTCTCTTGGCAGTGGGGAGCACGGCGTAGTCACGTTCAGCATCGTGGTTGCCCTGTGCTGTGCAGCGAGAGCATCGCACCACACAGCTTTTAGAGGATACTCCGAGTGATCAATGTTGGGAAACAAATCACATCTGTTTCTCTTTCAGGCAACAGTTACCAAGGTCATGGCAATTTTGACTTCCCACATGGGAATCCTGGTGGCACATCTATGAATGACTTCATGCATGGGCCACAGCTGTCGCATCCCCCCGACATGCCAAGCAGCATGGCAGCTCTCGACAAGCCTCTCAGTCACCCCATGCAGGAATCTGTAAGTAATGGTGCTGTGCACGTAGATTTGCCTTTGTGGGGATAAGGAGCTCTCATCCAGCTAACGGACTTCCCTTATGAACTGCTTTTACTTTTGTGGATTCCTCACTTTGGAAGTTTGTGAAGGAGAATAGTCCTGAGAAATGCCGGAAATGCTGTTTTTTAGTTTCTGGCTGTTCTGAGTATTTGGAGAAGCATTTCTGCACTTTTTGAATTGTCAATGAAGCGTGTTTATCTGGAAGAAAGAACCTGCCTTGGTGTGTTTGTATTAATCATTGTGCTGTGTGCTGACACATGAAAAAACCTGTACTTCATTCCCTAGGCCAGCAGGTCTGTGAATATCCATCTCCAGGAGACACCTTGTTAAAACAAGACATTGGCTGACTTCAAAGCAGGGACAATACCTTCCCTGGCTTTTATCGTGAGGGCAAAATTTGCATGAAAGCATTTTGAGAGGGAATTCTACCCCTCAAGTAGCATGAAAGGCACCTTTACGTTGTTGGGAAGAGGACAAGCCTGTAGATTTCAGGGAGAGATGCTGCCTCTGGTCTGAGAGTATCAATATAAGAGACTAAAAAATAGAGATTCCTCGGGTCTCAGATGGTGAGGCAGAACTGTGCCTTGGAAAAGCAGCTTGCTCAGAGCACTGAGTTTTCTGTACAGAACTTTATATATCTCCAGAAAATGCAGTACTGCAGTAGCTAGGTGTTAGAAAAGCTACCAGCAGCATTTAGCTCTTAGGCATAGCTAGTCATCTATTTTAACTCTGTGTGTGGGGTGTGTATACATCCTTTTATGTTCATTTAAGTTACAGGGCAGGGGCTTTAAAGTGTGCTGTTACTGCACAGGAAGGATGTTTAACTTGACAAGTCATCTGTGCTGTGTCTTTAGTGAATCCTGGAAAGTACAATTTCAGAATGTAATGAGGAAATGTGGTAGCAGATGCTCAGCAAAAGCCTACTCAGTCAATGTCTCCTCTAGCTGGCAGTGGGTTTTCCAAGGAGGATGGTGAGAAATAAAAGAGAGTGGAGAAGAGAGTTCTTAGTATAATTTGGAGAGAGCCCAAGTATCAAGACTATCTGCAAAGGAAGAGTCCGGAAACTGTAATGACTTTACCACTTCACAGGATAATAAAGGAGAACAAACATGCTGTCAACTTAATTTCACATTGGCAAATTCCACATACACAGCTTATCTGGTCTGAATTCTCTACATCAGAACCGACATCCAGTATTAGAATATAGTAGTGAGAGGAAATACTACCAACCTGAGCCACTCACAGCTGCTTTGCTTTGAATCAAAACCACGGGGAATTATTCTTTGCTTCCCATCACCTAACACCTATATCTCTTGACTTCATCAGTTAACTGCTATACCTTTGCTGTAGTAGTTGCACCTACCTGAAGTGGTTGAATGTGAAAGTGAAGAACTTGTGGCTTTCTGAAAATAGGACTGCTTACAATTGATAGCAGAGGTGGAAGTTTCTCAAGGCTATGCATATTCCAGAGCTGTGGGAGTGTATTTGGGTAAATGTTAATAGACTTATGGTTCTGTGGGCCAATCTGCAGCAAATCTGATGCTTGGTTACGATAGGTGACAATTAAAGAAAACCTTTGCCTCACTTCTCCCTCATCTGTCGTGATACTCAAGCTATACCATCTGGGAACAGGAAGTAGTGCTAAAGCAAATTCCATCTAGATGATGGAAGTGGCTGATTTTCTGTAATGAGGATCAGGTTTCAAACCTTTTAGCACAGGAGAATTAGATTGACCTTGTCACTGTGGCTGTGCAGTCTTCAGTCCATGCTTGAGGCCTCTTAGTGCTCCCACACAGCCTTTTTGGTATATGAAATCTCTGCTTTCCTCTTTCTCTCTTACTCTCTTGCTTTTGTTCTTCTGTCACAAAAATGAACTGTTTGTCTGTAGTAGACAGTCAGGAAAGGCGTCTTTAAGATCACTGCTTTTAGAGAAATGCACGCCATTAACGCATTCCTAAATGTCTTTGGACAGACATCTTCATACAGATATAACTATGAACACACTGTATGATTGAACCAGGGTTTTAAGGTGTTACCTGTGCTGTTGACTGGCCTTCTGTCTTTCATTTTTGCACATTTAGTAGGTTTTAGTAGTTTGCACATACTATTCACTTTGGCCATTACATGTTTACAAGGTGAGTCAGGATCAGATGTTTGGTCCCTTTAGACCTGACGTCTCTCTTGCTGGAGCTGAATGCTGCTGAGAAAGTTCCTAATTTTCCTATTATGAAGATTTATGTGGTGGTCCCTACATAATGGTAGGCAGAGAAAGTCGATCCCTCCATAGTCCATAGGTCACTCCAGGAAATGCAGATGTTTGCTCAGTGTAGGTAGAGCTGGGTAACCATGGCTGAATCAGTCAGAACTTCCTTCTCCCAACACTGCTGTTCCACTCCTGTGGAAGAAGGAACAAAGCAAGACCTGAACAGAAGGAATAGCAGCATAATAGAGTATTGTGAGAGCTATAGAACAGATGCTACCTTGCAACAGTGCAAGATTGCTACAGAGTAGCTGCCACAATAGCACAGTGTTTGTTTTTAGAAATTGTAAACAAGTTTTAGACAAAGGAGAATTCAGAGTTAGCTCTAGTTTAGTGCTCATTGCAGACAGTGTAAGGTACATGACTGAGCAATGGATGATCACACCATAGTTTCATTTACACAGTGAGGTGATGTGAGCTGGTGCCACTGTAAAAAGTCATCGCTCTTGTTTCTATTTTCACTTTTCCTCCCTCTCACACCAGCATGAGTGTTACTGCAGCCATGGAGTGATCTGGACCCACATACTGATGTGATTGAAAACTAAATCAGGAGCAGGGTGGGGAAATTCAGTGCATGTCTCTAAGGATGCACCTTGCATACGGTGACAAAGCCATGCATGGAAAAAGTGCCCAAGAACATCAGGGCAGGCAGGATGGTATCTTTTAGTGGTTTTCCTGGCTAGCACAGCAAAAGAGTTGATAAAGCTATGACCCTGGCAATGGAGAGAGATATAAACCATCGACTAAACCTGGTCATTTTTTTCCCCCACTATCAATTTTCTCCAGACACAGAAAGAATATTGTTGTGCAGCTGGCAGGCCCTGTTGCTCTGAGCTGTACATCTCAGCACTCCTAGAGGTCACTGTTGGGCTGTAGAGTTGTGTTGATCTGTACTGTTAAGCTGAAGATGTAGTTGTCTGCTATAAGCTTTTCTTTTATAGATTGTAAATGTTTTAAGAGTGCCATAGTTTATGCCTCTAAAAACAACTCTGGAGTTAACCTTGCTTTGTAAGCCAAGGTAACTTTGTTAGACTCTGCATTCATAGTGCGGGTTAGTGTTTTCAAAATAAAATTGTGGGAGTTGCAGCTGCAAGCTAAACATGCACAAAATATGTTGATTAAAATGTGTTTGCACCACAGCAAGTTTATCATTAGTTACTGAATGCAAATGCAAAGATGTTGTGGTCCTGAGCATTTTGCTTTTTCCAGGTAGGCTGGTGTAGTTGGTGGCCAAAGTCAGATGGATTCTGAACCTACAGTGGCTCTTTAAAGATTATAGTGGCCCTAATAACAACAGTTATCCAAGGGCCCAAGTGACTGCCTTATCGACTAAATATTTGTGTGTGTGTATACATATATATATAAAATCATTTCCTGTATAAACTAGAATTTCTAACCTCCTTATTTGTTTTGAAATTTGTCTGAGAACATATTAATGCCTCCTGGTTTAAATAATTATTGACATAAACGTGCCAATATGACTCTTCCTTTGTGCATTCAGGGATTTAAGAGACTGTCTTAAATTGTTTTTTACTTTTTGTTATTATAAACTTTCTTAATTTCCACACTTTCTGTTGCACGTATCCTCAGTGAGTGAGGAAGGAAACAGTACTATCTGGAGAGACATCTGCTTACACTTGGACTTTTGTATAGTTTTTAGGCTGCAAATTCATTTAAATTAAGGTATAGTCTGTGGGCAGATTTCGTACAAATTTACCCCTAAGGTAACAATGATGTCGTAGAATATTTTTCAAGTAGTCAAACTGTGACTCTAATGGAGAGATGTGTATCAGTACTTAAGACCCAAATGCTGTGTTACCGATAGAATCCTGCTCTTTCCACAAACCTTTGTAATACCAAAGTATTGAAAAGGACCCCTGTTTTGCCGAGTACTGACTATCCCAAAGGATCAGTATTCACAATTCAGTTTTTTTAAGAGTGGTGAAATGTCTTTTTTTAAATGCTTATTTCTCTATTTTTTTTTTGTGGGAACATTTTAATTAAGTTTTGTAATAACCTCCCTTTTGCTTTCCAAAACTGAAGACTGAGGTTAAGATAACCTTGCAGTTTACTGTGATATGAGAGGATGAATACTGACATAGCATTTTGCTGGTTTCTGTTGGCTTGGCTGGATGATTTTCATGCTGTTGTTGTATGTATTTGTTCTTTTATTTCAGCTCCACTTTGTGGCAATATGTAGCATTCCTCAAAAAATGTCTACATTTTTTGTTTCTCCATACACCCAATTAACATGAGATATCTGATTCCAAAGTGTTCAGACACTTCTTTCTCATGGCGCCAAGGTCAAGCCCCAGAGAATCCACTAGCATTAAATATGACATGCAGCAGAAGGAAAAATTGGGCTTGTGCATTTTTATTGCTTCTCTGTCATGTGAGAAAGACTTTGCCCCCCATTCTTCAATAACGGGGTTTGGAAGATGCATGTGGTTTGGTAGTTTATTCCCCACAGGAAACAAAAAAGAATGCTAAGCTTTTGCTGGAGGACTCATCCATGGCATGAATACAGAAGAGCAGTGTGATCATTAGATCGGTGTAAGCCAAGGCAGTGTACTTGGCAGTCAGCAGGTGAGCAGCCACCTACAGCAGCTTGGCTGATGGTGGGGGGTGCGCTACCTGAGCCCACTCAGTTTTGTCAGCCATCAGAACCCATGAATATCAGCGAGGAAAACCTTCAGCCCTTAAAAGGGGTGTTGCATTCTGAAAAGAAAAGGAGGGGAGGAGTGGGGAAGGGCCGGTGTTTGCAAGATGTTTGTAGTGAGCTGAAACAGGAATAGGTTGCGGTGTCAGGAAGCTACAGAATAAGGGAGCTGAGCAGAAATTATGCATTTTCTTGGTTAATGAGTTTCCAGGCATAGGGATCATTATTCAACAAATTCCCCATTCATTCACAGAATATTTTAGGGCAAAAGCATCTGCCTTGCTAATGCTGAACAGCACCCATAAGCCCCCTTCCCTTCTCTTTGGGGTTCATTGTTTTGCATCTTCAAGCACAGTTTTCCACATTACAAGGAAGCAAACCAACAGCACAAATCCAGTGTGTTTTTTCCCCCTTGCAGACAACCTCATAAAAGCTGAAACACTTCCTCTAGCATTGGGATATGGAGTTTTCCAATTGCGCTTTTTCATTTCTTTTTAGGTTTTTTTGGTTTGTCGGTTTTGTTGGGGTTTTTTTGTTGTGTGTGTTGTTTTTTAATTCATTTCTTTTTATAACATGCAGTTACAGAGTCAGGCACGCGAGCACTGTACCTTGTGGCCTCACTTTCTTTTCCTGCTTTTTTCCTCCTCCGCAGATCCCTCATCCCGGCAGCACTGATCAGTCCCATACTTCCATGCAGCAAGGTTTGCACGTCCCTCACCCCAGCAGCCAGTCAGGGCAGCCATTACATCACAGCGGGCCTCCTACCCAGCAGTCCCGGCAGCCACCCCCGGCCGCTTCTAGCAACCATCCACACAGTGACCTGACCTTTAATCCCTCCTCAGCCTTAGAGGGTCAGGCTGGTGGACAGGGAGCACCCGACATGCCGGAGCCCTCGCTGGATGTAAGTCTGTGTCATACTCTCATCTGCCTGCCATAGCGTGTGCTTCGCATCGCGGCGGGAGGGCGGGGTGGGCGTGGGGATGGGGAGCCGCTTCCACAGCACATGCCATCCTCTCATGCTTTGGTACATGGGCACAGGTGCTGCAGCCAAGGTGACAGGGCGCTCCTGGCTTGCTGGGAGAACGGTTCTGGTTGGAGCAGCTGCGTGGTGCGCGAGCCATGAGCCTCTTCCTAGCACCAAGGCAGGCATCTCTTCAGGCAGCAGCTCAGGCACCGGGCTGTGAGCCACGTCGTCCTTTCCCCCTCGTCACTGGTTGGGCTGTGCTCATCTAGACCCTGAAGCCATCGCGGTGCCTGACTAAGAGGAAGGACACAGCTGTGTGTGGCTCTGACTGTGGCGTTGCTGTGCCAGGCGAGCTGTGTGCCGAGCCCTGTGGCGTGCCCTGGCCAGCGGGAGGGGGATCTCTGTTGGCTCACCCTGTGGTACTGTCCCTGCTCCCTGCAGCCAAAAACAGTCTGTGCCATCCATACCGGCCCCTGCAGGTGGCTCAGCAGCACAAGTTCTTCCTCCCAATAGGCCACACAAGAAAGTAAATAAGGGCGTCTTCTCCCTCCTCAGTTGCTATGGGAGGCAGCTCACAACTAAATAAAGATAAGTCTAGTTTTAAGGCCAAAGGTAGTCTTCCGTCTCTTAACATCTGTTCAGTGGAGTTGGAAATTAATTATCTGAGGTATCTCTCTGGTTAACCATCTTCCTCCCAGAATATAAATTCCTTAGCGTCTAGGATTGGATTTTTGTTTGAGTCATGCATTCCTGTTTGTGTATCTTCTGTCTGTTCTGAAGTCTGCTACTGCACAGTGAATTTTCTTAGAGAAATGTTTGCTTCTGTGCTCTGATTTGTATCTGTATTTGCTGTTGCTGTATGCTTACATCTTCTGAGTCACATAGGAGCACTGGGCTGGGAAGTAACCTCACAGAGAGGAGGGAAGGAGTTAGGGGACAGATAGAAGCTCCAGGATGCTACAGGAACAGTGATCAGTAAAGTAACTTCTGCTGTTTCACACAAAATGGTCACGTGCACATCTTTTGGGAACAATAATTCATGTGGCATTTAAGAGTCCTGAACCCTTAAGAACCCCGTATGAGCAATACTAATAGGTGAAATAAAACTTGTCTTTCTTTCCTTCAAATATTTAAGAAACATAAAGTATGCTGTTATGGGTCAGGCACCCATTCCTCACTGAAAAGCAAAGCACAAAAACCTGTACAGTTATGACAGTACTGTGGTTATCACTGATGGAGGATTGCTGATTTCTTAAGGGAGGCAAGTGCTGTACAGTGTGGGGACTATAGTTACTGGAAATTCCTGTGAGCTCAGTCATGATCAGATGGATTATTTGAATGGTTTAACTTCCTGCAGCTGTGTTTGGAACCAGGCTGAATAAAGTCCCATGCAGCAAAGCAAACAGGGGACTGTACTATGGACAACTTGGTCCACTCCCTACTGACACAGTCGTGTTAATTTTGTAGGAATTCAATGTGATGCAGTCTAAGATTTAACCTGTCTACCTCCTGTAGATACAGATACACGAGGTCTGCACTTGTACTTCAGACAGCAGTCTTCAGACTCAAATCACCGGTTAGACCTCTTGAATTTGCACTTCAGGAGCACTGGGTACACCTCTCCAAATTCTGCCCCTAAGTCTAACAGATTCCTGTAGCTTCTGCCCCCACTGTCCCCTCACAGCCTCTGGTGCCTCTCTGTCTCTCATCCCTGCTGCAGCACAGCACCCTCAGCATCCAGCAAGTCCTTCCTGAGGTCTCTCTTTCTCACACCAGCTGGGCAGGAGGCAGGTTGTGCCACCTGGCCCTCTGACTGAGGAAAGCTGAGGTCACCCTCAAAACTTAAAAGACTTCATCTTTGCAGATTCTGAGCGTATCATCACCTTTCTTAAAAAAAAAATATTTAAAAAAAACCCCTTGTATACAGGAATGAGTCTCAGAGACATTAAATTTTTAAGAATTGAGTTGTAAAATTGTAGGACAAATTCAATAATTTTTTACTTTCTCCACACTTGGTGAGGCTGCAGTTTTCTTTTGGACTTCTCTACAAGGTATTCATAAAAAATTATGATAGGAGGTGAAGTACATTTGAAAACCTTACATCTTTAGTCTAGTATAATGACAGTAGCATTTTTACCATGAATAAAAGGAGGCAGTGTTTTAAGAAACACATTCCTTCTGGGAGACTCTATTATGTAAATTTGACATTGCATTTTTTTCAAAATACTTAAAAAACAGTAAACTTTTTTCTACATTTCATGTTTAGCTAATTGAAAAATATGTTCATCCATATAATGTTAGAAGATGAAGTTGCATTTGCACAAGAGTATGCACAAGAGTAATAGAAACATATAAATACAATATTTATATGCTAAATGTGAAGCAGTCAAGCTTTTGGTTTTATAGTATTTGAAAACATAGAACAATTTAAAATTAATTTTTCGTACTTATTACTAAGTTTGTTAAAGCAGTCCATATTCTTTTGCCTTCAACACGCAACAGCATATAAAGGGGGTTTATTGCAAACTCTTCCCTGCCATTTTTTATATATGACACTTTTACTCCTGACTAGGAAATGGTGAGATGCATTATAAAGCAGAAAACATTGATGCACAACCAGGAGTTATGATGTGCTTGTCATCTGTCAGATCAAAAAGAATCTGCGTGATAGTTGGAGAAACAAAATTTTCTACTTGAAATACAGTGTTAATAAAAATAAAAATTGAAGCCCCACAACTATACCTTTTGATCCTTTAAAGCATTGTGTACATTAGTGCATCTTCTGTTGGATGGAGTGTTATGCCTGTGACCCTTTAAAATGTCTGGAATTGCATGTAATGCTGTAGTCAGGTAAGCACTTCAACCACTGTAAACTCCCTGCCATAAAGGAAAAGGACTCACCCAGCTGCCTTGCCATTCCTCTCCCCATACTCCTCCTCAACTGTTTTTTTACCACTCTCCTCGGTTTGTTGGTTGGTTGGGGTTTTTTTTCCTGGACTAGTTTTAACCCTGGGTGAGTTCCTTTCTGCAGCTCTGCCCCAGAGCTTACGTCAGTCCACTGAGGAGTTGCAGGGTGGCTGAGGTGAGGAAAAGACAGGGCTGCCTCCTTCTGTAGGGATGCAGGCTTTGGGTGGTCATCACTCTGATGTGTGCAAGTCTTTGCAAAGACCAGTCTTTGCTGATCTGCCTTAAAGTTCAAATATGTATTACTTAGACTGCCTGTTTCAATATTGTTTTATATAAAACATACATAGTGAGCATCTATCCAGAAGTTTTTGTCAGCATTGTTAGCCAGGAAATATGCTTTGTTTAATGATGAACTTTGTGATGGGGAGGTTGATTGAGAAACCCTAACTGAGCTGATAATGTAATGCACAGATGAAAACTGAGTCATACAGACTGTCACAAACAAGTGGATACACTATCATCTTAGGGTGTTAGGTTTGTGATGCTGCCTTCTGATTTATTTTTTATGATATATTGTTATGAAAACCAGTTTCCAGGAATATGTGGTGTTTAATCCCTTTTTTTCTCTCAGTTTTATTTCTGTTATCTGTAATTTTCCTTTTATCTTTGTATTTTATAGCTGCTTCCAGAACTCACAAATCCAGATGAGCTGCTTTCATACCTGGATCCTCCTGATTTGCCAAGCAATAGCAATGATGACCTTCTGTCTCTCTTTGAGAACAACTGAAACCATATGTTTTCTCCCATCCCTTTCACTTGTTCACACGTGTGTGGCTGCACAGCAAGGAATCTTAACACTCCTTTTCCACAAGAGAAGAAAAAAAAAAACTCACAACTTGATCCAATGGTGCACTCCCTGCTTTCTTCATCTCAGAACTGCTTTTGTTAGCTTCAAAGACTGCGAAAGTGACGGGAGAAAATAATACAAAAATTAAATAAATGCAGTAATCTCCGAGTCTGCCATGCTACATGTGACAAAGAAGCATAGACAGTTGTGCAGCTATTGGAAACCCCATTTGGTGTTCATCCTTGAGAGAGAGAGTTATGTGATAAACATAGTGTGAAGTATCTTGGCAAAACCGAATCTTGGCAAGGGAAGAAAAGGCAACAAAATGGAACTGTCTTTAATTGACCAGTCTCAGAGTGTCCTTACAATGCTTTGTTCTTCCATTTTTTTGAAACTGTATCTCCTTCTACCCCACCTCTCCTCTGCCCCCCTCCAGCCACAGGTTTGCATTGGAGTGATTGTCCTGGCCACACACAAAAAGAAAAAAAAACACACGTAAAGCTCAAAAAAGCACAAATCCTACAGTCAAGTGGCAAAGATAGGGAAGATATACAGGCCTGTTAGAGGGAGCCAACAGTTTAGTTAATGCAACTTCAGTAGCAGAGTCCTGAGAATCTCCAGGCTGCAGCTGTGGGTGTCGGTATTTCTGCAAGCGCAGGGATCTTAACCACCTCTTTGCAGAGGATTCCTCTGGCCAAGCACACATATTGGAAACACCCAGGAAAAATTAAAAAAAAAGTTTGCAATGTGTAGGGATTTTTTTGTGGTTTTGGTTTCAAATCAGTACCGTTTCTGGCTGCATTAACATCCAGCTGTAGAGATTGCTGTAACAGATCTTTTTGCCATGTATACCATCTGTAATGGAAAAGAGAGGGAGGGGGGATGCAAACCAAACTGTTCCTGATTATTACCTACAGCCTTCAGTGCCCCAAGAGTTCGTGTCACTGTCTGTACTGCACAATGCATAGTAAGACAAGCTGGGTTGAAGGCAGCGAGGAAATCATTGCAGGATGGAGGGAGAGTAATATCACCTATCTGCATAATTATTTTTAATAATCAGCTTGAGAAGGGGCATTGACATTGGACAGACATTTTGCAGCTTCATTTTTGTTTTACTTTGTGTTCTGTTTTCGTGACTGTTACAGATACTTCGGCCTTTTCCTTTTCTCCTCCTTCAGTTTCTTTTTTTAAACTTTGGCTGCTGGAATGAGCTCTTTCTCCTGAAGGACCGGGAGTGGGGAGAATAAGTAACTGTTCAGTAGGTTGCTACTGCCCTCAAGAGACCCTGCTGCCACAATCACTGTCTTGCCCCTGTGATCTGTGCTTCTCGTGTGGTTGCTGCTCCTGCATGAGCTTCATATTGCTTCTGTGCCCATTTCTGTGCTCTTTGTCTCTCTCTCTCTTTCTCTCTCTTATAAATGATGTACAGTAGCTGTGTAAGAAGTGCATGTGTGCCAACTTTGCCCTCGTGGTGCAACATTTCAGCTTTTGCCCACTGTACAGTTATTGGTTTTGTTTCTTTTTGTTACTAAAGCAAATTTGACCCTGCTCCTTTTTCTCTTCCCAAATCCAATCAAACACCTTTCGTTTGCTCGCCACAATACGTTTTAAACTGAAGTGCCAGGCAAAATTTTGTTTGTTCCTGTCAGTTTGACTAGATAGCTTCCTAGCCCTCTGTGTTTAGTTTGCAACGCTGTAAATGGCATGCTCTGTGCTTACGACTCTGGATTTGCTTTCCTCACCAAAGTCACATTTGTAAATTCTTTGTGGTTTTTGTTTTATTTTGCTCTTTTTGTTAACGTTTCCCACTACTGCTGTACATGCGTCGTGATATATATATGCTAGTCAGCAGCACCTTGCTGTAGATATTAAAGGAAATGGCGGTTTAGTTCTTTTATTTTCCAGTAGGAGTATTGAATCTGTCAAACGTATTATGTAGAGATGGTCCCACACTTATATTTTTCCTCTTTCAAGTTTTTTTAAGAAAAGCGCTGTTCATTATGCAAAATCAATTATTTTAAGAATTGCTATTGTAAATATCTTTGTGAATATTTTAGTATCGTCTTTGATAATATTCAACATTTTCATGATCTGGTTATACTTTTGCTGGTGTTTTTAAATACCTTGTCTGAAGAAAAAATATGGGTCCTTTTTTAAAACAGAAAATTGAGGGTTCTTTAACAGAATAAGGGAGTTGGGTTTTTGTTTGGGTTTTTTTGCCCCCCCCCATTTTCTTTTTATAAGTTAGCCCAAATTTCATATCCATTTATGTGTGAACAAATTGATAAATCAGGCAGTACCTGGATAGTCAGGGCCCAGCTCTGTCGTGGAAACATAATAATAAGTGATTGCCTTGGGAAAAAGAAAGCCCAACTAACTGACCGATGTTCATTGGCTGTGGGTGATCATGAGCTGGTAATGGCAGAGGTTTTGTTTGTTTGCCCAAGTGAGCAAAACGTCTTGGACCAGCTGTCTGACCAGGTAAAGATGCACTAAGGCAAGCAGCACATCTGTAAGGTACCATATTTATGTCACTGTACTGGTTCTTTGGTCTCTGAAACTGGGGCACAGTAACACTTTGGGATGTTGGTGGGTGGGGGAGGGAAACAGTATAGTATATTTTATTCTGCTTAGAAGTGTCTTTTTTCTTATGTAGGCTTGACAACCTGTAGAGGATCTCTGCAGAATATTAAAGATACCTTGGTGTAATACATGGTAACATGGTTGTGGTGTGGTCCTGCTATCACACAATTCCTAGGAAAGATCGTTCTTCAGTTGCGGATACAGATGTGTTTTGTAGCCATTTTACTGTAGTAGTTTCCCCCTGTTTTTTCCTGCATTTTTTATATAGGTATTGAGGTCATTTGCAGGGGTGGCTGATGATAAACTGACTTTGTGCCCTTAGAGTTTGGGGTTTTTTGTTTGGGGGGTAAGTTTCTTAAGCCATAGGTTTGGGAATAAAGAAGATTTCTCACTGTTAGTTGGAACTGGTTGCTCAGATTTTTTTAATTGATTCTATTTAATGTTCCATTCTCCACTGATTCCTGAGCAGCTAAGTTAGTCACCTGAAATGAATTTTCTCTTAAACACAACATTAGTATTTTAAACCAGGTATGTTAAGGATTGATCTTTTGCTAACTGGTAGTATTTAAAATGTATCATTTAAAAGTACCTGTTGGAAAGCGTAAAGGGAAAAAAAACCCCATAGATATTAGCAATATGTTTGGAGCAGCGTTGGCATCTGCTTTGTACAGTAATAGATAATTAAAGCGGACAGTTGACACTTTTAACTTACAGAAACGTTTGGTTTCTAAGCAGAACTTAAGAGAGAAAATACAATTTTTACCCGTCACCCAAATGTTGGACATTTGAGACAGTTTTAAAACTTGTCTGTCAGCTAAAATCAGGTACTGTATAGTCAGTATGAAAAAGCTTCTAAATGAAAATTTAGTTATTTTTTTATCTGTTCACTGCCATGTTAAAGTTTAGAGAAAAAAACCTAGCAAATAGGGTAATCACAGTCATTTCTTTTAAAGCTTAATTATTATATGAGATTCCAGTAGTATTTTTATTCTTCTTTTTTTGTTTGTTTACTTTTTAATCGTTTCCCTATGGAAGTTCATCTGGGAAAGAACCCACAGAGATCTACAGTTCTGCTGCCAAGACATTACTAATAGGACTGACAGATACACACCAGTGTCTGCAGCGGAGACTCAAGGGACAGCTGTACATATGTAAATGACAAATAGAGACATGTTAACAGAAATGCATTCATTTTCCTTGGAATGTGCATTGTTTTTATTTCGCAGGAAAATAAAAAGCTTGAAGCTCCATCTTATGTGGAAAATGAATCCTGTTTGTTAGCGTTTGTGGAGTCTCAGCATTTGTTTCACTTTCACTTCTGTAATATACTCTGATCCTTTGTTTTGTTTTGTTTTATCTACATGTAATATTTAGCTTACGTGTACTAGTCTATCACCTGTGTATTTTTAGGGTGCTACAGAAATAATGAAGAAAAATACGGGGATTAAAAAAAATTGTAACCAAATTCATACTTTGTACAATTTTTGATATCACGATCAGAGGGAGAATTAAAAAAAAAAAAAAGTACAATCTGAGGTAACATGCAAAAATGGCCATTGTCTTTGTTTGTACATTGTATGTACAGTACAATGCAATCATTTCATACTTTAAACTGGTCAGAAAAAATAATTGTGATTTTTAGTCTTGCAAAACTGTATGTAGTTAGATGATGTGACAACCTAATATTTATCTAATAAATATGTATTCAGATGAAACCTGTATATTAGGTGTTCATGTGGTTATTTTGTATTTAAAGATCAAATTATTTGACTATTGCTAGACATTTATATACTCTGTTGTAACACTGAAGTATTCTCATTTGCTCATGTTAAATTTTTTTTCCTAAATAAATTTGCAAAATTAAGGTCTGGCTAATTGGCAGCTGCTTTGTAAATTTTCAGTTTCTTTTTGAAACCGCAAACTTCCCCTTTGCCCTCCCTGGTTTGTGTTAATGTGTGAAGTCAGTTATGCAGGATGTACCTTTTTCAGCGAGCTGGACTTGCTGCAGAAAAGGTAAGGTGTTAACCACCCTAGAAGAGACAGAGAATAACACAAAAGATTATGAATGCAAATTTACTGATAAGCAGGGGATCATGCAGCAGAAAGTCCCTGCTGAGCAAGGTATTGGTGACTTGCTGTTCAGCATGCAGGGCACTGCCTGTCTCCTAAACAACTAATAATTACTTTGAAATGAAATCTTTATGTGATATGAATAAGAGGAAAGGAGGGCTTCTCTTTGGTGTTAGCATGTGTGGAGGGGTTAAACATGCAACACCTTTCTTTTAAATTCTCACAAATTTGATACTTTTCTTTCAGTTGGAACCTGTCATTAAAGTGAAATGAGTGACCTTGGAAGATGACTAAAATGAGACAATTTTTTTCTTAATGCATCTCCATCTTAACGTTGAAGTGTTTGGTTTCTAAATGCAGCTTTTGAGTTACAAAGTCTGCTTAATTTATCTACCTGTTCAGCTGTAAGCAGACTAAATCTTGACAGGAAGAATACACACAGGGTCATATCAACAACAGCCATGGCATGCACAGGTCCTGTCCCAGTGGACACCAGTCACTTTGCATCTGAGAACTTGCTTTAAGGAGGTTTACTAAGCATTTCAGTATTTTTGTATGGCATTTTCTGAACCCAGCTTTGAAATGCATTCAAATTCCTAGGAACAACCTAACCTTTTTAGAATATGAGTACCTATGCAAGCATGTGTAGCAATTATTCCACACCTGTTGTTGATTGAGATACACACAAATATATAAATATATATCTGTGTGTATATATACATATATATATAAAAATCTTGACTAGGGATTTATTTTCTCAAAATTGGGAAAAATCATTTGTTTCTGACTCTCAATTTATGCCTTCCTTGCTGGCACTACCCCTTACAATGGACTTTTCAGATAACATAATAAAATAGTGTACTCAGTAGTGAAACAGAAAAAATATTTATCCATTCCAGACAATAATTAATAAATATTTTGGGTTTGGTATTCTCTTTTCCTGGATGCTCCCCAGAAATGTCAGCGAGACATAGTGCAAACCCACTTCAGCACTGTACAGATGGAGTAAAGTACAAAGAGCTCGAGTGATGTCCTAAGCACTGTACATTTTTCAAGCATACTTTGAAGTCTGAGGAGGCTACAACAATTCTGAAAGTGGGGTTTCTCCCAGATGTCACCTGAGGACCTCAGGACAGGTACAGAGTGTGTATCCAGTTGTTCCTGCCATCTCCTGTCCCACATCCTGGCAGTGTGCTCTGTGTGTCGTCAACTCTGCACGTGCTTCCAGACAGCCACCTACACAAGTATCTGTCTGACTTCTGTGTTTTTCCATGTGCTAATCAATTGTTGAACAACTTCAGAACAATCCTATTTCCCTACATTTTTTCTCTACTCTTCCTCATCAGTATGGATCTCTGAATTGTGTTATTTTGTTTGTGCCCATTGTATTCCGTTGCCATACACTTCATTGTGCTTTTTACAGGAGTAAGAGACTGAAACCAGTTAGAAACATGGAAGAGGGACCCCCTGTTTCTTTTCCACTTGGACAGTGGAGATGGGAGTCCTGTGCATAGAGCCACTTGCTTTCCTTTAAAGAAGTAAGCTAGACAGCATATAAAACAGCTGTACAACTCTTACCTGATGCTATATAGAATTCTTTCACTTCTTATCCTTCTCTGTTTGCTTTTAAGAAATGTATTTTTACGTTTGGGTGCCTAGTCTTATGTTTCTACGTATATTTAACCAGAACCCACTTCTCTTTTATCTGCTTAAATTCCAAGTCTGTACAAGTCTTCCTGTATTGTGAACTTCCAGTTATGAACCTTTCTTTCTTACATTTTGAATTATTACCAGTATGTCACTTTATTACAGTTTTCCACTTTCTGAAATCCTACTGACTCTATGTAGGATATTACTACTAATGTCTGTCATTGTCTCAACACGCTATTCAGACTTGTTCTCTCTAAAAAGAACACGGGATTTTTCTTGTATCAGACAGATCACTGAAAGCTTCTGCTGAGATGCCTTGGCTCCATCAGTCTACAGAATTTTCCAGGGGAATATAAAAGTAGTCCACAAGGAACCTAATCAATTATGCAATTTCATTTATAAAGCAAGCAGACAGCAATTAGGTCATGACTCCTACAGGCACATGGCAGGGCACAGGTGGACTGACTGGTTGGTTTGCTGTGTAGTTCATTTGCATTTCTAGAAACTCCTTGCCTAGATTATAATAATTGGTTTTCTGCTATTGAAGTCGAGCCTTCTGTTAAAATCCTTCTCTTTTGCGGACTAGACGAGATCAAGCTCTTTCCCCTGTTTATTGAGTATGTCTGCTTGGTTTGTCCAGTACCTTTCCAAATACTGAACTCACTGTATTTTTTCATAGATCCAGTTACAGTAAAGTCAGCTTCTCCAGAAACATTATTTAACACTTCTAAGTACACTGTTTTCTGTACACCCTTTTGGCTTTATTAAACATCCTAAGAGGTAGATATGGGATTATCAATTATGGTTTTCCCCTAGGTAAGAGTTTTGACCAGTTTCATTTTTAATTGAATCTTTCCAGTTAGTCCACAGCTGTTTTATGATGTCAGATGTTTTGGATTTTGTTAGACTATTCTGGCACATTTATTTTGTCACCTTGTTCTCATATCAACATATTATTTTAAAAACGGGGACAGGTTGCTAATTTTAATAAATTTTAACTAGTTAAAGACCAGAAAAAGCCAAATATTTTTAAAAACATACAAACTGTTGTTAGCATTATATCCTTTCTGTTTTCTTCATTTGGTTTGCAAAAACTATTGAAATTCCCCACACTTATTTAATGAAATTCTGGAGTTGAAGTCTTACTGTGTTTTTAACACATATTTACATTTATTCAACTTTTTTACGTTTCAAAATTATAATCAGTGCTCACTTCCTTATTTCTGTGTTTCTCAGAATGTACATTCTTAAGATATGCAAAATCAGTGAATTTTGAACTTGCCCATTTATCCATCTGATGAGTTTCCAGTGACTGGTGGTAATACCTGGTTCAGAAAGTTATTCAGAATATGTTGCTTCACAGGAAATCCTAGCAGTTTCTCTTTCTAAGTTATGAATGATGGTCCCCCTATGGAAAGAAGCATGACTTCCCTATGGCCACTATCAAACTGATGCCAAAATGTGCTGGAGTGACTGAGTCAGTTAATTAAAAGTTAAGGAAAACTAGACTCCTGACTCTTCTGAATACTAAGAGAATTTCTTACCCTGCACTTTGAAATATTTGAAAAAATGCTTCATTATCCAAAAATTATGTTTGATTGTAAATGTCAGACATGTTAATTTGCATCTGAAAACTTGTGAGCTCAGTTGGAGGGACATTGTGTATTTGGATGTTGGTCATGTGCAATTATGTCATATAAGTGTGTCATAATGTTCCATGCTAGCTAATGTAGTTGTTCTGTTATATGCTGAAGGTAAGAGGTCCTTTCTGTAGAGAAACTGCAACAAAAAAAAGCAGAGAGGAATCTCAGAGATTCTGTATGGTGAGGTTGGTTCCAGCAGAGCTGTTCACTACAAAATAGCTGGTGGAATTTTTTTAGTCTCGTTACATCTGTGAAGCTTTTAATTTCTAGGTGATTCTTGTTCAAACTTAGGCTATCTTGACCAATTTTAGCTTTCAGCTCCTGTTGTTAAGTTTTACAATTAAAAAACATGTCTATGATTATTCTTAGAATTAGTTTAGAGCAGACAGGATGATTCATCTTGTACAAGGTACAGAGGCAGCTGTTTACCTCAAGGAGTCATTGTTCAGGTTTGCACACAAGACAAACTCAAGGAAAACCCAAGGCTTTACCAGGCAGCTGATTAAAATAGAGCTCTTGAGAAACAGTACAGAGCAGAAAGGTCATAAAGACATGACAGTGTAAGGAAAATAAGTGTGTAGAAAGCTGACAAGTATTGGGTAGGGGAAAAGATTAGAAAAAGGGACCAAAATTGAACAAAAGATACATGAGAAAATAATTTTAAAGAATCAAGTACTGTAGTGGGGATGGAGAATGAAAAATATACAGCTGGAAATCTGGAGTGCTGCTGGTGATGTGCTGCGTGGGACCACAGGTCCCACATGGCCCTGGGCCTCTTGTGAACATTGCAACCATTTCCCACTTGAGTTGCAAGTAAAATTAACTTGTAAAATTAATTTTTTACAACTCAACCTAGAATATCTTATTACCACCCTGTCAGTCTTAAAAGGCTAAATGTATGATGCTCTTCCCTTTCTTTCACCTGTTTGCATTCAGTGATTATAGGAAGTGGCTGGTGCACCTCTGGTTTTGCTTTGATCAGTTATGTATTTGTTGCATCACAGAAACAAGACCTGGTCAATGGAGTCACACAGCAAGAGAAAAGATGAGGCATGGCAGGAGCTGGTAGTGGTGAGAGAACACGTAGGTTTCCATGCAAGTGGGTGTTGCAACAGCCTCTTGGGATGGACAGGAAGGCAGTGCAGTGCTGTCTTCCACTCCCCAGGAGGGAGCTCCTGAGAGTCTCCTTTAATGAGTAGCTCCTGTGTAATTCCGTTTTCAGTAAGATCATCCCAAGCTCCAGGCTCATCTTACTCATACACGATGAAGTAGCATGACTAATCAATTCTAAAATTATTTCTGATACTTGTTAACTTATTACTCGTTCCTCAGACCAGAAGTGGTAAATAAACTGAACTGATCCCTGTAAATTTCAAGTTCTGTTACAACTGACATTTCTGTGGTTTAGAAGGTAGAAGAGTTCCCATAACTTTTGCTGTATCTTAATACTGTTTCATAAGTGTGCAGAGTATCTCCCCGCCCACCCACAGGCAAACCACCTATCCACATCCTGGAGCTTTGTGAGGCCACTGGGAGTAATAGCTGCATTTTAAATGTCCTACATGCTTCGCCAGGCTGTTGAGATCTATCTGCAAGTAGCTGTAGTTGTGTATGGATGAACTTCTGGGAAGCTGCAGGCAGCTGCAAGGTACCCTGGGTGCTGTGTAAAGGCACTGTGTAATCTGACATATTAGCAGTGAGTTTCCATGCATTATGCAGGGAGATGGAGTAATGAATTCCAGGCAAGCAATGTCACTCAGAACTTCTGAAACGAAAATGCTAATCACAGCTGTAAAGAGCATGAGTGGATTGAGGTTTTTCTTGTATGACTATTTGCAGGTAATTAGTATGAAGTCATGAGGGGAAACTCCTCCTTTATGTACAATGTGTGCTGGTGAGAAGGTTCACGTAGTGAGCTGAGTTACTACAAGTTCCTAAGAGGAAACCTTGATCGGGGGAAATATTTGTTAGCGTTTTTCTTTATATCTGTAAGTGTACCTGTGTGGCTACTCTGTGCCCTCTGAGCTCTTGTACAGTTTAATTCCACACTGCAATCACTTAGTAAAATAGAAAGGTTTTTCACCATCTCTGCCACTCTAGTCCCCATTCATAAATAAATGCATATCATAGATACAGATCACAGAGATACTTTCCATGTCTTAACTCATCTTCTAGCTTAGTCAAACCTTGAAGAAAAAATTAGGCTGAGTCTTTTGAAGTGCAGCACAACCAGGCTCTGCAGGTGAGAGGTGGGAATGCCCACTGCAAATTCCTGCTCTCCTCACTTAAAATCAAGCTGAGTACCTGTCTGACCTCTCCCTCAGGAAACAGTCCCGATTAGCAGAGTCCTTGAGATAACCATGTCCCAGATGTGCAAGGGTTCTTATAATAATGAATGTTAAAATCGATACCATGGGAATTCCCTGTATCACAGTATCGAGTGATGTTCCTGTGGAATGCACTTTCCTGTGAAATAGGTTGCTGCAGCCTATATTTGAGTTTTTATTTGCATGGTCCAATCATACAGCCCCATGAAGAGCATATCAAAGTGCACCACAGACAAAGGTGAGTTCCATGGAATTCCACTCTTGCAGTTGGTAGGTTGCAAAATGTGGTCTTGCCGCAGCTGCCAAGATAAATCCAACAGCAGCAATTGAAGATTGAATAATACAACTAACCTACATTCCTGTGTCATAAACAAGTAGGTACA
The DNA here is from genome assembly GCF_003945725.1 of Corapipo altera. Taxonomy (NCBI): domain Eukaryota; kingdom Metazoa; phylum Chordata; class Aves; order Passeriformes; family Pipridae; genus Corapipo; species Corapipo altera. The sequence continues at coordinate 6,083,049 of NW_020884900.1, read as the reverse complement.
CAGTCAGAGTCAGGAAGGCATATCACCTTTTTACCGGTGTAGTGTCTGTCTGCTGGGGTAGCACCATTTCAAGACCCTTGAAATCAAAATTCTCAAATTTAGGTCATCTTTCAAGCATTTATTCTTTCTGTTTCTTTAGAAGAGCCACTTAACCACTGTTGTTGTTTCCTGTCCATCTTGGCACAATGGTGGTAATGTTTACTCAGTTACTCAATAGTCTTGTTTACAAAGACTTTTAAGTTGTAAGTAATGTATCAGTATGAAGTTCTGTAATTGCATCATTTAAGGTTCTTTTTCCTGGGCAGAAATTTCTCTGCTATACTACAAGAAGGGTCCTTTCATAGGTGTGTTTCTAAAAATATCTATTTAGAAACTAATTTCAAAAGGGTCCTCCTTGTTTATCCATCTGTAACTTCTATATCATTTTCTGAGATGGGGGGAGAGAGTATGATGAAATCTGTAGGGCAGGTACCCATCTCCCTGACAGCTCTGCTGAAGTACCTTATCTTGGCTTTTGTCTGTGCAACCACACTCCATTGCCTATCTAATCTAGTGCAGGGTGTGCTCGTTTTCCAGCCAAATGTACTTATCTCCTAGCCACATGTTGCAGAATTTCAACAATGAACATATCTTTAAATGGCTATGTTCTAAGGTTCCCTAAAATAATCTGTTTCCTGAGCTAACTCTAAGCCTCACTCAGCAGTGATATAGTGGTCTTTGACAGTTTTGGAGACCTTTTTCTGTCCTCCTTGGAAAGTGACCTCTGTAACTCACAAGTTCCTAGTCAAACTGTCTGCATGAGTTTTAATTCATCTGACTCTGCAGGAGTAGGCCATAACAAGTGATTTAGTAGCTTTATTGCCAAAGCCTAAAGATAATAATTCAGTCCATATTCTCAAATAAAAAAATCACCACTGTGAAAGAGAGTTGTTTTGCCTTCTCACCAAGTCTGCAAGTGAGGAAAACTGCATTGTTTGGTCTACCAAAGACATCTGTGAACTCTTACAAAACAGTTCAAAGCTGTTCTGCCTGTGTTTCCCAAGTGTGAAACAAGATGGTATTTTCTTTTGCTCATCTTTTGTCTTGTTTATTAAATAATAAATCCTTCAGGGCCAGAACTGTCTGTTGTTACAGGTATGCACAGAACACCTAATTTTGATTTGGGCTTCTAGTGGCTACTGCAATTAAAACATTAAAAAAGAGGGTGAGGTTTTTTATGGTCATTAGAGAAAGTCCAAAAATGGACTTGAAGCTGAGAGTATATGACAAACTAAGTAGAAAATTCATAGTGATTTAGCTACTATTGAAAAAAAAAATCACCTTTAGATTATTATTAAAGGAATAGAAAATACCAGCATGGCACTATATGTACAAAGTAAGTAATTGTTCATTCTTATCTTGGATACTTGGTCGCAAAAAAATCCATAAAAGTGGAACAGCTTGGAGAAGGCCAATAAAGATGATCCCAAAGACATGGAAGAGATTTCTTTTAAATAATAACTGAGTTGGCTGTGACTTTTCAGTCTTGAAATGACTGAGAGGAGAAGAGCTGTAGGTCTCCATGACACAGACAGACACCAATCAACTTGCCTCCTCCAACACAAGTAGGGTACAGTAGATGAAGGTAACAGGAGCAGTATTCAAAACAAACAAGTTCTTGATGCTCTGGTCAGCAGGCCTGTGGAAGGGCAGCTTCCAGTTCATTGCCAAGGAACTACTGATGCTAACAGTTAAGATAGGTGCAATGAGTGGATAAGTACACAGGAGAAAAAAAAAGGTTACTACATACCAAAGTCACATCCAGCTTGGGAAGTTCTCTGGAATGAAAGCAGTAGGAGATTGAAAACATACTGGCCTATATTACACCCCTCTGCTGTTTTCACTCTTCCTTAGTCATTCCTTTGAGCATTCAGGACAAGAGGAACCTTTTGACGTAACTTAATATGGTTCTGTAGTTACAAAGCACGATACCTGCTATGGTCATCCCTACAGCATCGGCAGTTCAGGGGTGTGATCTGTGGGTCTCTCTGGAGTGTGTGCCTGAAAAACGGTGTTCATCTAGGATTTCTCACTTGTTTGTAATTGCATGTTGTAGTTCTGCCCTGGTCTTTGTGGTCAGGGCAGTGCCTTGACGGATAGCTTTCTATCATTTCAGTGAATGTCACTGATGAAGGCACTTTTAGCTGCTTGACACAAAGAATTTAAGTGGGATTCAAAGTTTACTGTTCCTCACATAGGGGCTGTCTTTGTATGATTCTGTCATATTGTGTTGCATGGCTGCATTAATCCAACCTTCATTAGAATATTTTATAATACAAGGAATGTGAAAATGACTATTAGAATAACCCTTGATTTTCTTTCCTTTTTTTTTTTTTTTTATAAAAGACATTCTGTGACATTACAAATTCGAAAAACTTTTGGAAGCACTTATATATGGAATCAGGATGGGAACTGGAGAAGGTTTGGAAGTAATATCTGAACGTGACTGAAATGTGTAGTAAGTATTTTCATCTCAGTCACTCAGGAAAAGTTTAAATGATAGGTGTTGTTATTTTCATATAAAAAACTATAACAATATTTCACTATAAACTATAGTGAAACTATGGTAAACTGGACCGCTGTTACTCTCTTTTGTAACCCCTCGGGCAGGTTTCCCGCCAAAGCCAAGGCTGGGCTATGGACCGATGCCGTGGCACCCCGGGGCTCTGCGGTGCCGGGGTGACTCAGGAGCCTCCGCGTGTCCCGACGCGTGTCGGTGCCGCAGCTCCGGGATGCTGCGGGTGAGTAACGCGGCACGGGCAGCCCGTGACTCCCGGTTATCCCAAACCCGTGACGGCCGCACGGCCATCCCCGCCAAGGTGCTCCGCGGACAAGCCCAAAGGCGCTGTGTGTGAAATTACGGAACTTTAGATAAACTTCGCCGTCCCTGTTGATCCCTGGGGTGAGGGGCTGTGAGGAAATGTGCAAAACAACAACCACAACCACAAAAACACCAAACCCAAACAAAACAAACAAAACCCAAACAAACAAAAACAACAAAAAAAAAAAAAAAAGAAGAAAAACAAACAGACAAACCGAGCCCGCTCCGCTGTCCCGCAGCGCCCCTGCCCCTCTCGCCCTGCGCGGCCGCCAGCGGGCGCTGCGGCGCCGCGGCGGAGCCCATAAAGGCCGCGGGGCCGGGCCGGGTGTCCGTGTGTCGGTGCCCGTCCGTCCGTGTGTCAGTGTCTGTCGCCTGCCCGCGGGATGCTGGCGCTGAGCGCCGCCCGCCGCCTGCTTCGCCCGCCCGGGGACCTGCTGCCGCCGCCGGGGCTCTCCTGCATGTGGGCGGCCGGCGCCCGCGGCTGCAGCGGGGCCGGCACCGGGCCGCCGAACCCGGTGGTGTACCTGGACGTGGGCGCCGACAACCAGCCGCTGGGACGCGTGGTGCTGGAGGTAGGGGCGCGGGGCTGCAGCTCGCCCGGGGCCCGGGGCACGCTGCCCGCCGAGCAGAGGGCGGCCGGGCCCCGGGCATGGCGGCCGCGGAGCCGCAAGGTCAGGGCGGGCAGGGCCGGGGCCGCGGGGGGGGCGGGACGGGGGCCCGGGGGTGGCGGGACTCGCCCGCTCGTGGGAGCTGCTGCCCGGCGGAGCTGCTGCCCGGCCGCCCTCGGGGCTCCGCTCCCGGGGAGAGAGGGAGGCGGGACGGCCCCTCCAGGCGGGAAGGGCAGAGCTCGGACCGGGGCTGGTGTGGTGGGGAGCATCAGAGGAAGATGATTTTAAACCATTGAGTGTGAGCTGAAATACTGAAGAAGAATAAGCCTGCTGCCGTCCTGTACCGCTGGCTTGAGAGGAGAGAGCGGGGTCCCAGCGGGCCCTGGAGGTCCCCGCCTTTGGCTGCTCTTGGGGCAGCCGGCTCCTGGAACCCTTCCATCGCACCTCCAGCCTCGTGCAATTTTCCGTGGTGCTCGTTGTTTGATTTTTTTGGTTGTCAGTTTGCTGAGGCGCTGCCTCCTTGAGCTTCCCGCTCCACGTGGAGGGAAAGGTTGGCGCGGCGCTGTTGGGATGAGCAGCAAGCTGAGGTAGCAGCTGGTTCCATCCGTAAAAATCCAGTCTCTGAAGTACTCTGTAAAGAAGTACTTTGTACTCTGTACGTGTGAAGAAGGCCTGAACGGGAACACCGCAGTACACTCTGCTCTTAAAAGCATTATAATAAGCGCCATGTGGTGCACCCTGTGTCCTTAGGGCCGGGTACCTGCCTCAGGTAAATGCATTGAGTATGGGAATGATTGAGGGCTGCGCTCCAGAACCATGCACTGTAGAGGGAATTAAGCTTTTTTCCCAGTGCTCCCCTGCTGAGGGAATTCAGTGTGGCCTTTTGCCTCTAGCACCTTCTTTGGGTCTATTCATAGAGATTTTTTTTTTTAAAAAAAATTAGTCATAAGAGTTCTCTCTAAAAGGGGTTCATTTGAGACTAGAGCCCAGTTTATTTTTATTCATTCAAAGTTGCAGCATATAAATTAATTGGACTCTCCCAGCTAGTGTGCTCTCAGGAGGTATTGTTTCAGGGAGTCACAGGTAAAAATGTTGTTGTGCGAGTACCTTATTCATCAGTGAGATATAGTAAATATCTGGATGGTATTATAAAAAATAACATAAGTGTTTCTGTATTTCTTGCAGCAGCATTTAATTTCCACGTTAAATATTTTTACTGTGCCCAGTTGACAGAAAATCTGAATGCATTGCAGCATTGCCTTGAATCTTTGGCTAAGTTGTGGTTAGATTCAGTTGCAAATTATAGCAATCTGAGGAGGGTTTCCTAGGGAAGGAATATTAAATTCTTGCCACAGCCATACTGTTTCTATGCATTATTTCACAGTTGTATCTGCTGGTGGCTACTGTCAGGATGTGCAGCTGGGTAAAACTTTGGTCTGACTAGTATGGCCACTTTTATATCCCTTTTTAGGATTAGTAAAAAGATCATTATTAATTCAAGTCAGAAGTTTTTGTAGGTTACAATGTCTGTGTAAGTTCATGGGTAGATTTTCATATACAGTTTCTGCTCTACCTCTTTTGCAAATTTCAGCAGCTGACTGTGCTGGGCAGACTTTGGTATCTCCAGTTGTATCCAAACCAGCTTTGATCTTTGGGGTCCATCATAAAGATTTGTCTTAGTTTTTGCTAAAATACCACGTTGACCAATGAAATCATTAGGCACTGCTCAAAGTGTTCTTCATTAACTGGCTAAAAGTTGCATTGAGGGGATATATTTAGCATTACTAGCCAAATGCTTGGGAAGTTTTAAGGTATTCATGTAATTTTGGTGGCTTGTGATTTCAGATAGCTCGTCACTTTGGGAAGAGGGTTAGTTGTACCAGGCTCCCATGTAGAAGTTTTTCTATGTGCGTATGAAAAAGCTGACTTATGAATTTGTTGGTTTATTTTTCTTTAACAGCTGAAAGCCGATGTGGTTCCAAAGACAGCAGGTAAGGCAGCATCTCCAAAATTTCATACTTAACTATTTAATTTTTAGGAACAAGAATATTCTTTTATCCTTCAGAACTATTTCCATCTTCATTTTTTAATCAAGAAATATGACAGGAAGTGCTAGTGGGGAGTTGGAATTTGTTATTCTTTGAAATAGTTTCATTTTGTGATTTGCACTGAGGTAATACAGTTCATATATTGGGTTATCAGTGGTGAATATATATGGTAAAAAACCCACTAGTTTGCTTTAAAATCAATCCCCAGAGCAAGTGGGGAAGGGTAAATCAAAGGGGCAGTGGTCTCTTTTAGCATTTCCAAAGAGCATATGGGGTTTTGTTTTCCTGGTCACTAGCTAATTAGTGCTTTTATGTCACAAAGTTTTCATGGTTTATCACGTTTCCTTCCTCAGCTGCTGATTTAGTCGTTCTGAAAAAAACTTGATATATTTCTTTCAGTTTGTAGTAGATGAATGTCCTTGGAAAAAAAAGGTGTCATCCTCACAATTACTATAGAGAACAGAGGCATAAAAGTCAGAAAATGAAACCTTTGACTCTAGGCAAAGGTGGGGGAGGTCAGGGTATTGGAGTTAAGATATAACAGTAAAATAAAAGGGAGATGAGATGGAAAAGGATTGTGTTTGTACTCTGTTTTTAAGCTAAATAAGCTTTGTTTTCTTAGCTTTATAACAGAGGTTTTTTTAAAGTATCGTAATAACTAATAAATCAGTAATACTTTAAAGATACAGTAAAATTTTTGAAGCATATAAACTTGAGACAGTTAGTCTACATGTGTTTGATTGTATTGCCATATATGATGCAGAATATAATACTTAATGCTTTGTTTTCACAGAAAACTTTAGAGCACTTTGTACTGGTGAAAAAGGTTTTGGGTATAAAGGATCCACTTTTCACAGAGTGATCCCTTCATTTATGTGCCAGGTAATTTTGTTTTCCTTTTGCTATTAAATTTATTTGTATGTTATTTATATACTTTAGAAGCAGACTAGTATACAGAAATGGCTCTGCTCTAGCTTTTGCTAACTACACAATAAAGAAGTGACAGTATGACTTCCATTTCGAATCTTTTTGCAGTGGCTGTTGCTTAGCTCATCTTTTATACAAATAAATGTAAATTTTTTGTAGACTGTCAAAAAAAAGCCTGGCTGAAGGCTTTCTGCTATTGTATAGCAATGTACTATAGTGTGGGGCACAGGTGGCAAAATAGCACTTGTTTGTGAGAAGCAATTATGGGCAGAATGGCAATCAACTTAGTGTTCTAAGGGAACTAAGAAAACAATGTGTCCATTCGTTATTCCAAGTAGAATAATCTTTTCACAATAGAGAATGTGTTTAAAATGGTTTTTTTTCTAATGTCTCTCTAATATGGAGGGGAGGTCAGTTGGGGTCGATTTTTTGGGATGACCCATTTGAGATGGAATTTGTTTCGGTTTAAAGGATGAATCTTTTGCAATTCTGGATAAGATTCCATGTGCATTGACAATTTTTTCTTGAACAGCAGCAACAAAAATAAGAACAAACCTTTCTTAAAGCCTTTTTATCTACTGTGCTTGGCAGATGAGCAGGATGCAGCTGCTGTAGTGCACTGCAATGTGTGACTCCTGGTGGTCCTCTCTTCCCTTAGAAAAAGCTACATTTCAACAACATTACATTGTTGAATAGCTTTGTAAAAATATCCAACATGAAGGTCATAGTAAGCATGCTTTATCTATTAACTGATAACTGTGATGGTTTCCCATCCTTAATTATTTTTTTAAACAAAAAATATATCTGTTGAAACAAGAGGCCCTGATTGTATGACCTGTTTCTCAGAAGAGAAAGGGGACAGGTGTGCTGTAAAGGACCTATTTTCTTGCCTTTTAAATGCAAATTAAGGTTTTGTGATACTGGCAAAGGGACAGAGTTTAGAAGTCTTTCTGGGATCAGAAATACATAAATATGAAAAAAAAAAAGTAGAAATCCTACTTTGAGTTCTACCACTAATTTGTGAAGTTCTGTGTAAGTGTTCTCTTTGCTTTGTCCCCACAAATGGACCCGGAATGAGGATACTAGATGGTTGATTCCTTGGTGTGGTGAGATGATGAATTGATGTTTAGGAATTACTCAGAGGTCGTTGCTGAAGTGGAAATGCTGTCATAGGTCTCAACAATTTTCAAGTGAGAGAAGACAGTAGAGACCTTTCCACTTGTTGAGATGGAGTGTTAATATGATTCAGGCAACTGGTATGGCCTAATTGAAGGCCATCATATCCGGAACCCGGCAGTTTGGATGTGTCCATGTGGCATGCAGAACATAGTTCTGGGACTGCGTAGGAGTGGCTGTAACACCACCTGTAATGGATTACTCAAGATGAGGATGGGACGATGAATGTCACGTGCAATACCTGCTGGGTATGAGTTCTCTGACGACATGGGTGGTGTCACTCCTGGGAGAGGAGATGGCAGGTTGCTGGAACCAGTTTAGGAGCTACCTCTGCGAGTCACTGTTGCTGGGTTTTTTGTTTGGACTGGTTTTTTGTGTCTAACCTAAGACAGGTATCTGTCATCTATTCTGGCAAGCAGCCTGTAGCTGGGAGAAGTTTAAAATAGTCTAGGTGTAACACTTAAACAACAAAACCTAGAAATAGCAAACAGTAATAATGGAGATCCTGATCAGTATTCATACATGTTGGAAGAAAGGAAGGGGAACAAAAGAGTTCTGAGATCTTGCCTATGGTAATGAACCTTGGGTGATTTGGTTTTCAGGCCTTTGAGGTGTTTCTTAAAATTACTGTTGTTTGTTGTATCACATTTGGGAGAAAGGCTTTTTCCCCCTGCTTTTTGCCTGATTCTATCTTCAGCTAGTTAAATGATTTTAAATTGAGTGCCCATACTCATTCTTAACTGGAAGAAAATTTGCTGATGTTGTCACTTCTAAATTAGAACAAGTGTCTATATTTTCAGTAGGATCACTTTCAATGTAAAATAATCCATGTGTGCTTGTAGAGTTAATAACCATTTCTGTTTCAGGGTGGTGACTTCACAAATCATAATGGAACTGGTGGAAAATCCATTTATGGCAGTAGATTTCCAGATGAAAATTTCATACTGAAGCACGTAGGACCTGGTAAATAAACATGTTCTTTCTGCCTTCTGATGACTATAACCTATAATGAAGCATTGTTTATGAAGACGTGTTTTAAAAAATAAGGTTTTTTAGGTTTGTGAGGCACTTGGTAATTGAAGAAGCATCAAGGAGGTTTAACAGTGTGTTGTTCCTGCCATGTTCTTATTTCTGTAGACTGTTGTACAAATAGATGTCAGCCCGTACTGGGCTTACAAATTTTGCAAAGGTGAAATTGCTGCTTTTATTTTCTTCTTTCATAAGTCATAGACTTCAGTTTTTACTTACATGCAGGAGTAAAACAAAGACATCTGGGATTTCTTATTTGCTAGGTAACACGGGCACATCCTTTTAAGCTCAAATTAAAGCCAGAAAAGTAAAGGAAAGACCATACAGAGAAACATCTGATCTAATTCTGTAGTCTCTTTTTTGGCATTTTTACTTCCTCATCCCAGGAGACTACTGCTGCTGTTGAAGCACAGTGGAGCTTATCTGGTGTTAGTCATGTTCAGGACACGTACAACCAATTACATTGCTAACACTCTTGCTGTGGAATAAAGGGAGGCTGGGCAGGAGGGAATAGAATAGTGAAAGGCAAGAAGTTGGCATTAGAAATCATTTGGAGGCAGTGTGAGATTATCACATCTTCTGTCTGTCCAGCCTTAGTCTAAAGGTGCAGTGGCAGTTTGTCTTCTCTGGTGCAAACTTGTTACACCAATCTAATAATCTGCTTCTGTTGTTCTAGGTGTTCTTTCAATGGCCAATGCAGGACCCAATACAAATGGATCCCAGTTCTTCATTTGCACTGCAAAAACTGACTGGTAGGTTCTCAGCCCTGCAGATTAGCCTCCTGAAGTGATGCCTGAATCTGGAGAGTTTGGGGTTTTCTTAGGGTTTTTTTTGTTTGTTTGTTTGATGGGTTTTTCTTGTTTGGTTTGTTTTTATTTCCAAATTACTTGACTCCAATGGAAATAAATTATTTTGTGCTACTTGAGGGAGGAAGGGCTATGAGAGTCACAAGGCCACTATCCCTCAAAGTGCTTCTGAAGTCCAGAGCTAGAAGTATTTCTTGTCACTTGTAGAGCAGTTGTGCCTTTACCATAGAGTCAATCAGCAGGTGAGAGCTGTGAAGAACTGCTAACACCCCTTCACAAAGCTTGGTTTAGTCAGTCTTTGTGCTGTTTTAAGTAAAACTGCCCTTGTGTATTTGTTTTGCAGGCTAGATGGAAAACACGTTGTTTTTGGGCACGTAAAGGAAGGAATGGATGTCGTGAAAAAAATTGAGAGTTTTGGTTCCAAGAGTGGAAAGCCCTCCAAAAAGATTGTCATTACTGACTGTGGCCAGCTGTCCTAACGTTTTGCCCTACCCTTCGTGACGTCGATGCTGTGAAAAATGAATCATAAAAACACCCAAACATTTCTGATTCCATAGGTAGCACCTATAGAACCATGTTTTCTATTTAACTTGGTCCAACTTTTATACTTGTTTTGAATAATACTGATTAAAACCATAAAACAATAAGTGAAGCATGTTTTAACTGCACTACTGTGGTAGTCACACTGATTTGGTAGAGTTCCACTGCGTTTTGCAGGAAGTGGTATGACCACCCAAAGTGTCTTTGATTGCAATGTTGATACTCTTCTTAGTATTTGGATGTTTCAGGTCTTAGAATTGGTGGTGGAGCTGACAGCTATGTGTTCTGTAGTTGGGAGTTAGATATAAATTGAGAAATGCCATGTTGCCTTTGGTGCTAATAAATGCTTATTCTGTTGCTCATCTTATCATTTTGAAACAATACTACTAAACATACTCTCAAGGCTGTCTGCAACAAGACTGTCAGATAATTTCTTTCTGTGTCTCAGTTTAAGTCTATCCAGTAGATTTAATGAGCAGTTGTGGGTTTTTTTAATTAGTTCTGGTTTAATGTTTTTCTTTTCTAATAGTCTCAGACCATTTTTTCAAACTGAACTCTACCTTACCTGTTTCAGTGGAGCAATTTGACTTTTGGGTTAAGTAAATTGCTTTAGGTTGAGTTAGGCTGCTCCTGGAGCTCTACCTGCCAATGAGACCTCAATTGAGCCAAAGGATCTCAGGACATTTTTATTATGCAACAGTGAACTTGAAGTTCTGTTTTGGGATCTGGTTCTGTGAAGAATACAGCTCAGTTCTCAATGTATGGCCTACTTTTGCACTTGTGAGCTTGCTTGAGTGAGAAATAGGTTTGATTGTTCTTTTGTTGTGTTGATCCTACGAAGTCAGCCCACCTTGGGTATTACTTGAATTATAATTTCTTCTCATGTATCATCATCAAAAGTCAAGATTGATCACGAGAGAATCACAAGGCCTAATCAGGGCAGCAAAATCATTCTTGTTGGGGTTGATGCATGAGAAGGAAAGAATTCAGTTGATCAGCTAAACACATTTCGTTTGTATAAACTAGTATGTATGTTTTATGTGGTGTGCTGGAGCAGCAATAAATGTTGGAACCTCACAACATAACCTTTAGAATCACTAAGGCTCTAAGATATTAATGATTGTGAGAAAAATCACATGATTGTTTTGTGCAATAATCTCGTTACTGAAGAGAAAAATAAAATGTGATGGCTTTCTTCAAATGTGAATTTATTTTCATTGCAGTATGATAATATGTGGGTTTAAAACTATTTTGTACTGGATTTTTTTTCCAATGAGGGCTGCATTCATGTGTCTGCAAGGTATCAGAATGTAATTTTGCAAAAAATGGAATTGAAAAGCTTTTTCACTCTACCTGCTTCATCTTTCTTTGTGGTATTTTTTAAATATTAATTTGTGCTGGTTTGGCCTATTTCACTTGGATACAATAATGTTTTGGTTTTTATCCTAATTTGCATACGGAAATTAATTAAATACAGTTCTGCCACAAAAAGAAAAGTCTGGTCCTTTCTTGAAAGCAGGAGTATGAGGAGCTGAAACCTGTTGTGTTTACCTGGGCTATTCTATTCTGTCCACTTTATCATGGGTCTGATTTTGTGGTATTCAGCAGCTGTGCTGTGGTTCTGATACAGCCAGCAAGAAATGGGGTAATGGTGCATTGCTTTGCCTCCCACTACTGAATCTAAAATATCTATCTGGTATATGGATAGTGTTCAGGTCATGAAACTGTTCTCTTGTCTGGTGTATTAGTTTGCAGAGATAATGGGGAAAACAAAAATTTACTTGTTCTTTTTTTTTAATTTCCAGTTTCTTTTTTGAAAAGTTCGTAGTTCCAGCTTTTTCCTGGACTATTGAATTAGATTCTCAAGGAGTTCCTTCCTTGTTGTGTGATCAGAGATGGCATTAAAACCCTAGCATCTTTCTGTGTATTAGCAGTATTTGTAGATTGGAAAGCCCAGTGGAAGATGCTTTACCACAAACATGCCCATTTTCTCGGAACTGTGTAAGCCTTAAATAAGTAATAGTGTTATACACATTATATTGGTGGCTGTGGGCTTTGGGGATTTTGTTTGTTGGTGCTTTTCTGGTTGGTTGGTGGTTCTGTTTGTAGGTGGGGGTTTTGTTGTTTCATTTGCATTTTTTTAAAATATACACATGGCTTTTAGAGGTTCATTTATGCCCTAACTTCTGAAATGTAAAAGCCAAAATTTTCCGTCAAGGCTTGCAATCTTGACTGGGGGTATTAAGACATACAAATCACCGTGATTATTAACACTGGTTGCAGTGACTCAATGGGACTGGCTTTGGTTTCGGAATACCAGGCCTCTGCCAGAAGGAGGTCTTGGCTACCCGAGTTCTTAGAGCAGTGTAATTAGAGGCTTAAAGTTTTGACAAATTAAAGAGATAAATCTCTTAAAGTTTTCTCTTTTAAAGTGTTTTAGAATATGCTGAGTTGGAAGGGACCCATCAGGATCATTCAGTCCAACTTCTGGCCCTGCGCAGGTCACCTAAGGATCACACCTCAAGGATCTTCCTCAAAATGGATTATTCTCTAGTTCTCCCTCGTTTTTTTTCTATTTTCCCCCCTCTCACTTTTATTTAAAAAGAAAAGGCACAGAGCTCTATTGCAGTATAAATCATGCACCCTGCAGCATTGCAAGAGTCTTCCTATACTGAAATGCTACAGCTTGTAGTAAGTAGACCCGAGGTAATTTTAGGAGCTGGTTATGGCACCATGAGACACCACAGCAAGGGTTGTAGGACCTCAGCATGGTGGATGCATGGCCCTATCCCTGTGTGGTCCTGTGACTGTCAGTCTTGGGTGTGCAGTCCAGTGTCAGGATTTCAGTGGGTGAGTAAGTACACAGCAATCAGCTTTTGCTGATCTCATGTTCTGCAGGATCCTAAATACCCATCCCTCTCCTGTTAGCCCTCTTGTATCACAAACAGCTTCTGGGAGAAAAGGTTTATCCTTTTGCAGCCTCACTTGATGGTTTTGTTAGCTTCAAGTTGACGCTCTCTGGTTTCCTTGCTCTGGGATTTTGTACCTCTTCATAGCAACATTATTGCAAAAAATGCTACAGTAAACGCACATCTTTGTTGTGTACAGAAAGACTTTGATTTCTAAGCTTAACCCACTTAAGCTGGGAGGTAAGAAACTGCCCCAAATTATTTTTTTAAATACAGTTAGATGTTAAATCCCAATCGGCATTGGGATTGATTTCCTTGTCTCCTGCTGGTAAAAAGCATTGATTAAAAAAAAAAAACAAACAAACCAACAAACCACCAAAACGGAACAGAGTGATCCAGGGCAACAAATGTTGTTCACATACATGTTAAAGATGTGAGGAGCTGCTGCCGTCGCGGTCCGGGGGGGTTGCTGTCCCTCCCCCGGGGGTTGTTGCTCAGCGCGCTCCCGGCCCGGCCCCGCTGTCCCGCTGCCCGCCAGGTGGCGCCCCGCGATCGCGGCTGGGGGTCCGCCCCGAGGGCAGGGAGCGGGGATCCCCATGGGATCCCCATGGGATCGCGGGAACCCGGGAGGGCAGAGCCACAAATGCCGCTGGGATGGCGGGAGCCTGGGAGGGCAGAGCCACAAGTGCCGCTGGGATCACGGGTGGCATCGCGGCAGCGCTGGTACCAAACTGCCCCGCAGCCTCCTCTCGCTGCTCTGGGATGCGCTGAGCTGCCTTTCCCTTCTCCTGAAGCCCCCAAAAGCTGCCTTAGAGTGTCTTTCTCCCTGTCACCCCTGAGGGGCTGCTTCAGCTCCTGCGGGATGTGGGATGAGAAGACAAATTAGTAAAATAACTCCTTTCCCAACCACAACTGCTCATTGCCATGAGAAGTGGCTTACTGTGATGTTAAAATGGAGTATATAATCCAAAACAGGTTTTTTGGGAGCTAGCGTTTAGAAATCCTGCACAACTCTGATAGGTAACAGAAGAGAAAGAAAGGTACTTGCTGTGTAGCTGTGGCTTTGAGATAAGCTGAGAGATGGAAGGTGTGCTACTGCTGTTTTTCACCTGGATGTTAAGAATAAGAGTTTGTACACTGTCAGAGAGGTTGACACATCCTGGCTGCCTCCGGATTGAGGCAGGGGCACGCCAGGAAAAGAGCCTGACAAGTGAGCTCCGCGTGGCTACCACTGATGTGCTTCCAGATGCAACACAAGTAAGAAAGGGCACCCTTAGGTAAAGTGCAAATAAATATACACAAAAAAATGAGTTTATACTTCAAAGTTGTTTCAACAAACTCACAAATGTTTTTGTTTAGTCTCATGTTTTAATTATTTGTTCCAGACTTTCTGCTTACATAAATTGCTTTCTTTGGTGCTACACTGAGGCTATGTCTCTTTGTTTATAAAGTTTAAATGCTTTGAAGTCAAGACATTTGAGGTACAAAGTGTTGTTCTCTTTTGTTATGCTGTATACTCTGTTGGTAGCAATATATCAACAATCAGAACCTCAAAGAAGTGAATTACTGAGAGTACAAATTATTTTATGTGACATTTCAAGGACAGTCTGCATGTCCTGCTGCTAGCTGAGAGCTTGCAGTTGGATAGACACACTCTACCCAATTTAGAAGTAACCAGGCTAAAAAGACATTAACCTTCAAGTGAAAAACTTTTAAATCTTGAACTGCAGATTTTCTAATTGAGTCTGACTTTATTTGAAAACATCGTATGAACCAGCTGATTGCAGGTGAGTTTTGGCCCAAAATCTTCACTACCCAAAACATCAATTTGTTACACTATTGTACTTAAAACTGAACCTCGGCAACAATTGTCCTGAGCCTTGACATTCCTTCTCCAATACCAGCTCTCCAATTTTTCCAGTACAGATCTGGATATGCCTTTTCCATGCTGTCCTGCCTCCATGCGGTCCCTACATCTGCCATGGGGTGCTGCCACCACTCTGAGCCTGCATCCTACATTAGCTGTGGGTGAGCTGCCAGACAGTGGAGAGAAAAGAGCTGCAGCACTGTGAAAGCACAAGTACCTCTTCCACATAATTTCTTTCCCCACATACTGGTTGGGGTCTGAGAGCCCCACATCGGGGCCAGGCTGTGCCGCCAGCTGGATGAGTACATAATTTCCATCCTCATGGGAACAGATGAGTATGGTTTGCTTCTTGTGAGCAGAACTGATTTCCCAGCAGTAGCCAGCTGGGTGAGGGCAGAGAGAGGCAGACAAAGATCAGTAGTGTTTTTTTTTCTCTCCCCAAAACCTCCAAGAGGATCTTCAGCTCCAGCACAAGGTCACCCATGGTGCCCTGGTGTGGTGGAGAGGTGGGCTTGGGGAAGATGTAGGACAGAAAGGCTGCTCCTGGAGGGGCAGGTGGCTCACTGCTTTGGGATGCAAAAGAGAGCAAAGAGGTGCTTCATTTACTTTTGTCAGAGCTGAGGCCAAGGGTATCAGGGACTGGCAAGGGCATGATTAAAGAGCTGGGGTGCAGGAGGACCTTCACTGAGAGCTATAAATGGTGGAAGATGAAGGGACTTGGAGACAACTGTATGGTGTAGGAGACCTCCCTGTGGCAGGAGAGGGAGCAGGTTCTGTTACATGGAATCTGAATGAAGACAGGCTTCTTTGACTGCAGATGTCATGCCTAAAGGAAAATGGTTTGAGGGGTCTTACTGCAGAAGGTTGTCAATACCTGCTGCTTTTTCTGTCAGTAGTGAAGGAGATGTCTTGCAGCATAGCTGGAAAAAAAGTTGCTGGTGGTTTTGACTTGAGTTCATGCAATCATATCAGAGGATAACACTGACTCTGAATTGTTTGTTATTTATTATCTGGTTAAATGAACAAAATCCTAAAATTCAGTCATAACTAGGATTGATGGAGTTCGAGAAGACTGGAGGAAAACTTAGCAGCACACCTCATCACCTCTCAGGAATTCAGCAAAATGTTCCGGACCCAAAGGCCCTGAGAAAGAGCAGCATAAATGAGCAGGTAACAGGACTTCAAGCTCTAAAACCTCTGCTCTGCTTTTCCCCTTTGAAGGAAAAGTTCTTCACCTAGTTTGAGAACACATCATGCAGTTTGCTTGCCCTTAGCCTGTGTTCACTATGCATATATATTTTTGGGGATTAAAACACAGGTTACAGCTTGTGTGTAAACGTCTGCTCACTTCCAGCAGCCCTTGCTGTGGGAGCTTTGTGTTTGTTTCAGCAGAGCACCTGTTTAACCACAGGACTTAGGGTTTCTCCAGGCATCCTCCCCCATCCTCTCCAAACCCAGCCACTGCACCTGCAAGTAGGGTGAGGAGACAGGCACAGTGACCTTCCCATGCTGCTGCTCCTTGGGGTCACCTCCATACAGAGGCAGGGCAATGCCTTCATGGTATTTATTACTTATTTGGAAGCTGCATTTCTTTTTACATCCATATTCTGGCCCTGGAGGTCTGAGGGGTGGAGGACTGTACCAGGGATGCTGGTGTCACTCCATCCTCCTGTGACAGGTCATTATTTTTAACCACCCTTGAGAAAAGTTGCTGTGAATTTTTGGTCCTTTTGACCAGCCAGGACAAAACGCACATAACGGGAAAATAACTGACTGTGTCTTTAAGTTGGGATCAAGGAGAAGTTAAAAATGTGCAGATACAGAGGTTTTGGGGGAAAAACTTTGTCACTGTTCTCATCTTCACTCACCTCCTACTTAAAATTTATCCAGGAAGGTAGGCAGAGGAGCACAACAGCTGCTAAAATTACTAGGTGGAAATCATTTTTAGCAGGCACAAGTGTCTTGTGGTTTTCCTACTTGCACTCTCCCCCTCTACTCCTACCTCATCCCCGTCTGGCTGCACTTTCCTCCAGAGAGGTTTTTGTGTCGCTGCTGTCTCTCTCACAGCAGCCGAGCCAAAGGCAATCTGTCAGTGATGTGTGGCAGCTGCCAGCCCTGCCCCTGCCGGGACCCCGGCCCAGGGAGGAGCCCTGGCCCCGGCTCCACGGCCCTGGGGGATTCACTGCTCAAACCCCACCACTGGCACAGCTGACACGAGGTGTTCCTTGGAGATGCAGAGGAGTGTGAGGAGGAGGCAGCAGCTGCTCGTGTTTAGGTTTTGCCAGAGTAATAAATTTTGCGTTAGTACTAAACAGTGCACGCTCCAAATGATGCAGTGTCTTAGAGTTTTTTTCCCCTGCCAAAAGTCAGTGTTTGGTTAGTATTTTATTCTTCTGGAAGTAGTGTTGCTATTAACTTGATGTTTGCCAAGGCCAAACAAAGTGCGGAGTGTCCTTTGAGAGAGCTGCGTGATTCTGTACATTAAAAGCTGGGGGATGCCAGCACACGCCCTCAGCCTCACAGCTTCTCACATGATTTGCTCATGCTGCCAGAATCCTATAAATGCTTTTCTGCATTTTTTAAAGAACATTTCCTTGCCTAAACTGCTGAAGTTCAAGCTTTGCATTTTTTGGTCTGATTCTTTTTCGGTACTGGGCTGTACAGCTCGAGGGAGGAGTGTGCAGCAGCACCCAGGCGGGCTGGCTTGGCAGAGAGGAAGGGTCATAGCTGGAGCCAGCACACAGCTACACCCAAACGCTGGCTGAAGCCGGGGTCCCCCACCCCGAGCACACCATGACGTTCCGGAGCTGTTAACCCACTAACCCTTGGCTCCCTGACTCACTGCTGAACGCTAACAATAGGCTGGCCCTGCACCGTGGGGAAACAGTGAGGATTGCTGCCTTGCCAAGTGCCGGCAGCATCAGTTACTGGGAGATGACAGGAGAGCTCTTTCAGATTGCTCTTGGTTTGTGGCAGCACCTTGGATCGAGAGCTGGGGCCAGCTTTGCAGAGCATGGTGTGTGTGCTCCAGGTCAAGCAGTTCCTGGCCCAAAGCTGCCTGAAAAAATATCCCTTTGGCTCAGATGCCTCCCTCCCTGCTCTTGCTACCACCCACTCTCCTCTGTACACAGCTGGTGATGTCAAGCAACAGAGCAAGGGAGCTGCAGAGACAACTCTGCCTGGACTCCTGCTGTGAGGCCATACAGATCGGTCCCCTGGGATCTCTACTCCCTCCACCCCACAGAGGAAACCTGAAGGAAGCTGCAATTTAGCTCACTGCCAGAACATGTGGCCATGACTGTGGCACCCCTCAGTCAAAAGGTTGCAGGCAGAGCTTTTTCATGCCCTGTGAGGAGGAAACGTGCTCATCCTCCACCAAGCAGAGTTCCTGGGGCCAGATGCATTCCCTGAAAGTGTGGCTGTCCTCCACAACACCTCTGGATGCAGCAGCATGCTCACAGTCCTGGCACAAACAGCTGATAGGTTCTGAGGGTAGGACGGGATTCAGGGCAGGACTGGATTCAGGGCTGCAGGCTGTCAGCCCTTCAGGTGCTGCTCTCCACAGGGTAACCTGAGATGGAGGTTGTGGCCATTGCTGCCTTTCCTTCCCCAGCTGTGGGCTGGCAGCGGAGCCAGGCAGGGTGATGAGGTCAGGGGGATGTGATGGTGACAATGATGGCACTGCTGCAGGTTGTCACAGGGAATGGTGAACACATGTGCTGCTTCTTGTGCTTTCCTCACTTGGGCGTTTGGATACCTGAGGATGTGCTCCCTTTGATGTCCAGCTGGATATTGCCCTGTACTGAAGTAACTCCCCTAGTCTGCAGCAAGAGCACATGATTCCCTTGACTGCCTGTGAGTTGCCTGCCTGCCTGAAATCACATCTTAGTACCACCTTCTTTCCAGTAAACCTATCAGTGAAGGCAGATGTGGCTGAGAAATTGAACTCCAGGCATGTGAAATGTTTGCTGATCATCACCACTTTATGCCCCTCATGCCCTGCCCTGCTGTGCCTCCAATGGGGGAGGCCAGGGGGCTCAGGGCATCTGCCTTCAGCCTGTGCTGTTCCCACCTGCCTCTGCAGAGTCTCCTGGCATGGTTGCAGCTCTCAGGCTCTTGTCACTGACACACCATTGGAGGGCAAAGGTGGACACAGCTGCCCTGGCTCCGAGCTGTGCTCCCACATCCCCTTGGGTGGCAGGCTTACTCCCCTCTGTGGGAGGTCTGGCCTGTCTGGCTGAAAGCGTCAATCCCAAATCACTGAAGATAAAAGATGTGCAAGGATTTAATATACTGGGGGAGACAAATTCACTTTCTGTTAAATGCTTTCCTTTGACTGCAGGGTGAGCAGTATCACACAGTGCTTGAGGACTCAAAACACAAGACACCAAATGGGTGATCACCAGTGGATTGGCCACCTCTGGGTTGGCTGCTATTACAAACTGCTTGTTGGGACTCACTGTGTCATGTTGGGTTAAGGTAGAGCGGTTCATTTTTCCAGTGCTTGTATTCATTCTGTTTCATTGGCTGTTGTTTTGAAATCACTGAAAAACTGGTTTGATGCCTGTGGATTTTGGAAAATAGCATTCATGTGCACAGATACAGGAGTGAATAATGAAGGAAAACTAGATGCTTCTTTTAGTTGTAAGGATGACTTCATTTCTGGGATGAACTGGAAGATCGTATGATGGCTAGCTACAAAAGGCATAGAAACTGATGTGGAACAGTGGGGAAGAAAATTACATCTTGCTCTTCTCCACCTTTTCAGCACCATTCCCTTCATGAACAGATGAAAGGAAATGTTTTTTTTTCTCTTCACAATAATACAGAATGATTTTCCAGAAACCCTCCTGACCTAGATTGCCTTAAGCAGAGTTATAAAACTGCATCTGGTTCAGCACACAATTCACAAGAGAGGATGGCTAAACTGTGCTGTGACAGCTGGCTGACATGCCCTTCCTGTGGGGTCCTGCTGCATACAAACTCAAAGCTGTGGCCAGTCCCTAATTGTACAACCCCACTCCTTGGCCATGCTCAGAAATGTGACTTTTGCAGTTTGCAGCTAATGCTTCTCTCTGCTGAGAGATCTGACTCCTGAGAAAGGTGGAGGAGGCAGCGGATGTGGGGGGAGCCAGGGGCTGGTTACCTTTGCCTGTGGACAGCACAGCAGCATTTCCCAGATGCTGATGATATTTTAACTCCCATTTAATTACTTGCCTCAGTTGGCGAGGTTTATGTCATCTGCTTCCATAGTGACCTGTGGGCTGAACAACATGTATCTTCCACTTTCCATGTGACTGTTTTCTGAACTCAAAACACAGGTGAAAGAGAGAGGGTGTGAGATTGAAGGAGGGTGTGCCAGGTGGGTCAGTGGAATACAAACCTGGAAACTAATGCATGCAGTGCATTAGAATATAAAAGAAAATATTTTATATCATAGGAGAGGAGTTGATACATTATTTCAGAAAAAGAAAAATGGGGGTAAGCTAAACCTAAATGTACTTTAGAAGCCACAAAAAATGAAAAAAATTATACATGTTATCTGGGAAATCAGCTGCATATCTGAGCCTGCAGCTGGGGAGGAGATGCCAACAGAGTACACAGCGACCTACAGCCCTGCAGGGCTGTAAATCTTCCCATCCCCATACCCCCATTCCTTCTGCCAGTGCTGGCTCACAGGTATCCTCACACTGCCTGAGCCTCAGAAATCCTGCTTGCCCACAGTGAGGGGCTCTGCAAACCTGGTGTAAGCTTTTCCCTTCCTCCTTTCCACTGGAGCTGGGAGGAAGGTGTAGGAAAAAGGATCTTCCAACATGACTGGGGGGCACCCTGGGAGCTGGGCTGGTGGTTCCCATCCATCTGACAGGCTTCTGCAGAAGTAGTTAATGTGTGTCAGCATTGCTCCTAAGCCCTTAAATATAACTTAAACTTACAGCCTAAGGGCTCTGCCTTGCTTTCAGTGGGACTTTGCAGCTGCAACCATTGTTATCCTGCCTAAGAGAACTCAGTTCCTTCTTTTCCCCCTTTTTGGGGCATTTGGAGTATGGTCTGTGCACCTTTGTCTTCCCAGAGGCTGCTTCTGTTCCATAGGAATGAAGCTGACAGTTTTTCAATGGCTACTTGCAGCCTGCAGATAATGTAGGTTTGTTCCCTGTTGTTCTTCAAGAGCAGGGCCCCTCAAAGAGCAGGCTGAATTCTGTATCAAGGAGTCAAAGGGTTAAAATAATATTGCCCCAGTGTGTCATTGCTGACTAAGGTCCTGGACTTAACAAAACCCCAAATTGTTCCTGTTCCACTGATGTAATCTGTTATCCTGAATTTTCCCCTATTTTATTATTTCAGTATTCCTGGGTCAAAGTCACAGCTTCAACATGTATTCTTCAGTTGCTCTCTCAAAACCTGGCAGAAATATGAGTCTGGATGATAAACCAATTCTGATCTTGCTTGTCTTGACATAATTCACCTGGTGAGCCAGTTTCCTGCTGATCAGGGTGACGAGGTGGATTCTGTCCCCAGCCCAGGTGTCCCTGGCTCATTCCCTGCCATCTAGTTGTGTAACTGGGATGTGCTGGGATATGACAATGGTCCTAAAGGGAGAAAAACACCAGGAAAAATTACTTGAAAAATCACTATGAGTGTGGTGAGGCACTGGACCAAGTTGCCCTGAGAAGTTGTGGATGCCCCATTCTTGGAAGTGTTCAAGGCCAAGATGGATGGGCCCTGATCAACCTGATCTAATGGAAGGCATCCCTGCTCGTGGCTTTAAGGTCCCTTCCAACCCAAACCACTTTGATTCTCTAATTCTATGACTTGTGTCCGTGTGGTATGATCCTTAGGCTGATATAGATCTTCAATAGTTTGTGAAATTTTTACCCAGTTCCAATCCAGTGTAATTTATTAGGACAAGACTCTCTCCTCCTGGTGAAGCACTTAATTTATAGCCAGTTATTTTTTAGTTTTTTATCAATAGTGTTGTCACTGAGGCATCTCACTGTAAGGGTCCCAGTGCTGAGGTAATTTCATTGCTACCAGCAGACCATCAGCATAAATGAGGACAGTCAGTGTTTTACACATATTTTGTACTACCTGGCACAGAGCAATGGAAAGCTGGAAAAACAAAACCACAGACTATACAGCAGAATGAATAAAAACAAAAAAATAACTAGGTCCTTTATTTTTGGAAACTCTCCAACAACCTCTAATACGCATTAGTGAGATATCAACTTTCTGCCTTGCAGAATGAACTATGAAAATATTATATCTTAGCCCTGCACATTTTCAAGTTTCTTGTCCTTTATTACAGCCACTGGTTTATTAAAACTGGAAATGGACCTAGACTAAACCTCTGCATGACTGTGTCTGAATGGCTGCATCCAAGCCCTGCGTCTTTTGAAAACTGGTCTCTAATGTTTCAAACAAAACCAAGCCCAGCACAACAGCAAATAGTTTTTTATTTCTCCTCCATTAGTTGCCTACTTGAACAAAAATCCTCACACCTGGATGTACAAGGCTGTTAGATTCATGGGGTAACTCCTTGCCTACTACTGTTAAAGGCAAAATGCCCACTGTGTTTAGCAGTGTCTCAGGATTAAAACTCAATCCCACTTGAAACTCTTCTCAAGCATATATGATCAGTGTTGAGTTTGAAACTATACATATATTTATTTTGTCTAGTGATGTGATTTGTTTTATTTGTAAGACTAACTGGCAGTGAAAAGTGTTAATTTCCTATCACTTTTCTCCAGATTGTCCTTCCCTTGTCCTTGTAGTTTATGGTCTCTATTCAGGAATGTTATCCTCTGGATCATTTTTATTGGCTTTGCTTTTTAATAATCAGCATTCATGCTTAATACAGCAGTTTTTCTGGTAACAAAATTCATAGCTTAAAAAACCTAAAACAGTCCCTCTTTCCCTTGGACAGATTTGAAATGCGATTACTTTTATAAGTTATAAATAAAGGCCTGGTAGTTGATGTTTAGTGGGAAACTCTCCCAGCGTATTTCAGAGCCCAGTTTTCAGTCTCCTCTGATAAGAAAACTGCTGACTTGGCATTTTGGGGAGGGTTTTTTTGTGCTTTGTGTTCCTGGTGTAGCTGCCAGGGGTTAGCCAAGCTCTAGGCTGCAACGTGGCCAAACCAGGAGCTGCCTGTGCTGCTTGGCTTCCAGCTATTGGCAATGCTACTCTGGTGGGTGCTGAGCTCTGCCCATGAGCTGCTGGATCAGGTTGCTGTCGCCAGGATCCTGCTCTTGGTGGCACCTCCACCAAGATGTGGGAGGAGGGTCTGTTACAGCCCTTACTCCATCTGGGCACAGCTCATACCCTCACCAATAGGTTAGAGATGGTCCCCTGGGACAGCACATAATGGTGGCTACTTTTTATGTTTACAATTCCCACAGGGAGTTTCTTTCAAAGGAGGTAATGCAGCTCCTCACTGTCATTTTTTTTCCATGTTTAGACACTGGGCTAAGTCTTAGGCTTGGAGGACATGGTTCCTGGGTAAGTGACCAGCTCTTCCTGCAGACACACTGCTGCTGGCTTCATCTCTAGGGTGGCTACTGACGTGGTGGTAGTTTGGGGAGAGATAGAAATCTTTACTGATAAATGACTAGGGAGAGATAGGGTTCTCTAGTATTAAATGAATGGGATACGAATCTGTAGTGGTAAATGAGTGGCTTCAGCTAAAAGCAGCCACTGACAGATATGACTGAATTACTACAAGAGTTTTGTAAACCAAAGGGATGGATTTGGGGTGATTGAAATGGCACCTATAAACCTTGATTTGCAGTACTGATGTTTTCATCCCATTTCGAGAGATCCTTTTGTACCAAAGATGGACCAAAGAATCTTCATGGACCCAAAGGTTTCCTGAAGTGTTTGTAATTTGACAAAGGTACCTCTAAACGACCTGGCAGAAGTATTTGCTTTTGAGGAAAATGTGCTGGTCTGTTACCGGGGTTCCCTGCCAGCTGTGCTAGATATTTCTTTTGTTTTTACTTCCCCATAATCTGCTCCAGAGGAGCAGCATAGGAAAAATCAAGGTGAAGGTAAAGTAACCCTTGTCAGAAAAAAAAACCAAAAAACTGTAAAAGCAATCTTTCTGGTACTAGTGGGTGAGGGCTCAGTAAAAGACATGAAGATCCAGCTCAGGGCCTGCTTCAGCAACCAAAAAGAAATAAGAAATCTAGTATTTAAAATGGAATTAATTTTCACTTTGGATTGTGGTCAGGTTTAATTCCTTCAAGCTATGCTTTCCCTCAAACACCATTGGTTTTAGAAGCTTTCCTGGGGGAAGCCAGTTCATTTATCTTAGAGTACATCGTGCTGCTGGACTTTGTCTCGGCAGAGAAGGAAGGCTGGGCTGTAACTGCAGTCTCTCCCAGTGAACTCATACTTGTCACATATCCAGGACTAGATGGGCTTGTCTGCCCCTCACACCCACCCAAAATATAGCAGTGTCCCAGGGAAATGGCCTCCACCCTGGGCCCCTGAAGGACTGGGCGATGCTGAGGTACACACAGCCTGATGCATCCCTGCCCAGGGACTGCCAGGGCGTACAGCAGGGTGTGTAGTCAGAGGCATTTTACAAAGATTGGGGCATTTAAAAATATTCCAAATCAATCTTTTTCAATATAAAATCACTGCTGATAAAACTTATGGACAGAATGAAGATAAACAGGTAATGATGGAAAATCAGGGACAATAATGAGGGTGACTTGATGGGTTCATGTCTACAAGAGTGTTTATATAGCCAGCTCCAAAACTGTACTGCTGAGACCATGGAGGCAGCATGTATAGAGTGAACATGGCATCCTAAAACCTGCATGTTTGAAGGAGTTAAGGGCTGTCATGGAGCCAAAACTCAGCACGAGCTTCCCTTATGGTGCTGTGGCAAAAGGGCCACTATGATTGCTGTTGGTAAGGAGCAGAAAGAGGGGGAAATTTAAACAGGAGAGACAAACAAAGGTGTGTTCTGTGTGGTTCAGAGACTGCTTTCAAAAGTTGTTGAAAAATTAGGCAAATCACAGAAAAGAGCAACAGAAATTATTTGGAGTAGAAGAAAATCACTTATAAAAAGAGACTTTTTAGCTTAAAGGAAAATAAAATGGGAGAGAGGGAAAGAAGGGTCTGAGAGTGACACTATGGAGGTGGAATGTGGGG
The DNA here is from genome assembly GCF_003945725.1 of Corapipo altera. Classification (NCBI taxonomy): domain Eukaryota; kingdom Metazoa; phylum Chordata; class Aves; order Passeriformes; family Pipridae; genus Corapipo; species Corapipo altera. The sequence goes on along the minus strand of NW_020884900.1, from coordinate 6,058,121 downwards.
AAAAAATACTAGGTACTTAATTTACTGTATGAAAGCACAAAAAGACACACCTGGAATCTGAGGTGTGCACATTAATATAGGAAATGAGGATAAGTGCTCTCTCTTTGAGGATAGATGTGCTGGAAGAGTTATTAGGCTAAATATAAGAGTCACTGGCTGAGATGTAGTGACTTGTATCATATGGGCTGTCAGAATGAATGCTTTAATGCTCCCTCTTGGCCTCTGACTGCATTTAAACCCCTCTTTCCTGATGCGAATCTTGGCTTCCCAGAACTCCTTATCATTTCTTTCTACTCTTGTTCTCAGTCTGTTCTTGGAGAAGTTTCTCTCTTTCTCTCTGTTTTTATTATACCCCTGCAGACAAAAACTGGTGGTCTAGAAGGCCCTGAAGGGAGTTAGTCTCCCAGCTACATCTGAATTCAAAGGGAACTGGGTGCCAAACACAGACCTTGTGAAAGCCTCAACCCAGAGCCTAAAACTTGGTGTAGCTTTGAAATCCTCATAAAAAGCAAGCTTGCTGATAGTAGGCTATCTTGAGTTTTATTCCTTCATCTTAAGCATTTTTCTGGTGGGGGTTCTATAAATGTTGTACACTGATGACTAGAAATAAGAGTGTACATGTCTGGCTGTCACATACCAATTTTTCTGCAAGGAAAATCACTACAGTTATTTAACTGGCTCTTTATCTCAAAGCAGCAAGTATCCAGACGGTTGTCTCCAACAGTTGTTATTAAATTCAGCAGGAAATCCATCCTGTCCAAAAGAATTATTAGTTTCCATTGCTCCTGGAAATGTCCAGAGATGTTAATTTGTGCATGTTTGTGTTGCCCAAGTAGCTGTCCAGTGAGCAGAGCTGTGGTTTGATCTTGTTCTCAAGTTTTGGGAGTTGGGTGGCAGCTGTAAAACCAAAGTTAACATCTAGGCCAGGGGGTTATTTATGAGGGCAAGTCTTCCCAAAACACCCCAGTTCCTCCAAATACAAATGTGTTTCACATCCCAGGGCAGCATTTGAAATTAGTAGTTTGACATGTTAAAGTGGGGCCCAGATGCCATTAGCAGCAGTCTTTGCCATGAAGAAGTTGGTATTTGTCGGCTATTTCTGCCAAGAGGTGGGTGAGATACCACAGTTTCCCTTTTTACATACAAGAGGAAATAACTGTGGTTGCAATCTGGTTTTTGTCAGAGCTGTAGATGCTCAGCCATAAAGCAGTGGTCCCTTATTCATACCATAAGGCCTGTTGGGAGTGGGAATTGTCTACCAAAGGAAGTGCGAAGCAGAAGCAGGATGGGAGGGGATTTTGCCTCAGCCAACTGCCCAGAATGGAGTTCCCCTTTGCCAGCCTCACCTCAGTGCCAGCAAAGAGGGACCACCCTGGGACCTGATAGCTTGTTGTGTAGGGTTCTGAGCTGCAGGGACCCCAGCAGCACCCCCTGAGGAGGGCTGGGGAAGCCCTTGCACACCGCCAGGGATGCTGTGCTTCCAGCCATCCTTGTTGCTGCCTCCACCACTGTGAAGGTGACCAGACAGCAAGGTATCCCTCACAGGTAAATCCTGGTGCTCTGCCAGTCTGCAGCATATAGCTTTCCCTCTCCTCCTTTCTACAGCACAGGAGAGCTTGAATGTATACCCTGACTTCCCTACTGGATCTCTTTCCTTGGCCAGCAGACAGCTGGGATGAGAAATCAGCATGCTCAGCCTTGGCCTGACCTCATGCTGCAGGTCACCTTATTTCTCAGGTCACAGCCATATCAAAATAATGGATGTTATCCTGGCATAAGCCAGGCAGCCTCTCAGTGTAGTTGACCAGCCCTTATTTGTTCTTCAGAGGGAGAAAAGCTCTAATATGTTTAGAAAAGTCCAGAGTTGTCTGTAAAGCTTTGGTTCAACTTGAAAATCATTGTTTTTCTGGTAAACTAAATACGTGAACTTTTTTAAGGGGCTTCTGCATCAGGTCTCCATTTACCTCTCAGGAACACCACAGCCTCGTGTAGCCATCTGGCAAAAGTCTTCTGGAGAAATATGACAGACGGCACAGAAACAGCCTTCAGAAATAACCATGCAGCACTGACATAGTTCAGATGTTTGATTTTATAAAAGATCCTTCTGGACATATATAAAATAGGCCTTGTTGAAGACACACACACACATAACTGGCTCACTGCCAGCGCTGCAGTGAATAACAGCTGCAGTTGGTGGTGCAGGATGTCCCATGATACTGATGGACAATGGAAAGGCTGGAAATGCAGCTGGGCAGGGAGCACTGTGGCCCCCTAGGACCAGTACAAACTGCTGACATAGTCCTGGGGTCCAGGGTGTTTGGGACTTGTGGGAATCATGCTGGGTGCATGACAGTGAGCTGCGCCTCAGCCAGAAGGCAAATCCCTGGGCTGGCCTTGGGGACAGCAGGCAGTTCCTCAGAAGTCATCAGACATCATTGTTCTGGGTGCACAACAGTGTACCCAAGGAGCAGTAAGTCTGGCTGGGCTCACCCTGATGTTGTGAAATCTTCACAGCCTCCTTCCCAGTGTAGGACCAGTCCGCAGGGCTCGGGAATAGTGACTGTACCTGCCCTTCACCTGGAGAAAACAATTGACAGCCAACAAGCTCAATGTGCTGAGGTTTTAGCTGCACTTGAACAATTTCAAATACATGTTTAGCTTTAGAAGGGAAGTGGGTTGTTATGCTGCAGTCAGCCCCACACTTACTTTCTAACCACTAATAAATGTATGTCAAACTCTGCAAGGCTTTGAGTTTTATCTGTTGTGCTTTACTATCACCACTCCCTATGGCCAGGATGCCCATGTCAGCCAAGGAGCACTTCCCTAAAGGCTGACAAAAAACCCGCTCTGGGATTCTGCAGAAGGTCAGGACATCTTCCCAGGCACTGCCCAAATGCCCCTGTGGGCACCAGGCTGCCTGCAGGTTGTGCTCCTCTCTATACTATGCTGTCAGGTAAGTGGGTCTGGCACTGAAACAAAGCAAATGGTTATTTATTAAGCCTTCAGGTCAAGATTTTCCAGAAAATAGGTATAGAAAGAGAGGTATAGAAAATAAGACACAGAACACAAAAGTTTGAATATCAGCAGTAGTTAGTCTCCTATTTCCAGGGGATATTTCTGAATTCCAGCAACAATCACACAAATCTGGGGTTCAGAACTTCTTCATTTTTTGACCTTCTTTTCTCCTTCTCTCTGCCTCTGAGTAGGCAGCTGTGGTACCCAGGAATTTTGCACACAACCAACCAGTGTGGCAAACATCTCTTTTAGATCACCCATGGCTAGTTGGAATCCCCAAGTTTCTAGTCAGCTTTTTTACCTTCTCTGAGTAGTTTGCTGTTCCTTCACAAAGCTCTCCATGGAGTTATACACTTCACATATAGGATATTAATTGCAAACTTATGAACCTCAGTGCATTTGCAAGTCCTAATGGAGAAATAAAAAAAAAAGGAGCATGTTGTCCAGCTGTCTCTGGGGCAGCATGTCCTTACCACCTTCTCTTGCTCTGGGGACTTCATGCCACGTGCACTCCATTGGGGCCCTGCAAACAAGGAGGGCTTTGGCAACTAATAACAATACTAAAATACAGCCATTCAGAAGAACAGCACTGAAACCACACATACAGGCTAAAAACACTTTTCCAGTGATGAGTTCAAGATGGATAAAAACGTTTACATGTTGCAGGGCTCCAAACAAGGAAGAATTTGAAGAGTTGACCCTTAACATTTCCTATCTTTCAAGTGCTGTGTTTTACTATCTAATGGCTTGCTCCTGTCAACTCTTGGTTATCTGGTGTAGTAAAGGATTGGGATGACCAAGACAAAGTAAAAACAAAGATAATACAAAGCATATGGCAATTAAATGGTAAGAAAATAAAATAAGAGCAGTGTTGAAGACCAGGTAGCACTGACCTGGGCAAGGGTTGACACGGAGGACCATGTGATGCAGTTCATCCAATCCCTCTTTAAACTCACTTTGGACTTGTTGTGTTCCAAGTATGATTAATGCCCAGCTTAGTTAATCTGCCTGTGAGTGGTTGAGGACTGTTTTATTTTCCTACATGGCCGTATCACTCCAATAAAGCATTTTGCTCTCTGTGTGTTACTGGTGAAGGCTCAAAGTGAGGTCAGTGCAGCAGAATGGGGAGCAGTTCACACCATTAGCCACCCCCACAGCCCCCACCAATGCCACTGGGCCAGGAATTGGCTATCCTGGCCAGTGGGGATGCCCTCCCCACCATGGCTCTGGATGGGCAGTGCAGGCTGGCTTTCCACAGCAAACTGGCTGCAAATGGAGTTCAATACAGGTGTATGCAGGAAAGCGATTCAGGAATCGTTCCCAGATGTTGTAAAATGTCTCCAGCTCCCAGCCAAGCTGCTGGGGGCTTTCAAAACAGCTTACCACTAGCTAGAAAATGTTTATAGAGGGAACCAAAAGCCCAGAACATTCATTCATGTTTGATTGCTCAGTGTGAGACTGGATCCCTTCCTTGGGCTCGGGCTATTTGGACAGGTTGGCTGCAGGGAAGATGTGCAAAGCCTTTTCAGGCAGCTCATTCGGGAGTGTTCGTGACTATCTCAGAACTGCTTTTCTAACGACTGTTTTCCAAAGTAACCATCCTTGCTCTCTCCCTCTGGCACTGTGACCCAGGAACAAGCGTATCACAATTTTGGCATGTGTGGGACATGCTACCACAGTACAGCAATATTATGTAGCAAGCACAACATATGTTTTGGAAGAGAGTTCAGTTTATTTTAGCTGCTCCAAATTTACTTGACCTGTTTAATCCAGCTTTCACACTACATCATCTCAATCACTGGGACTGCTTTTAGGTCATGCCCCACAGAACACGTGCAGCCAGTTGGCCTTTCATCTCTATGCTTAATTGTCAAAAATTATTTCCATGTAATTAATATAAAACCACAACATCCACGATAGTCCAGGCCACTCCATCATTCACGTTATGTTTGGCAGGTGCAGGGTCTGTCCCACTGAGAAAGGAATAGTGTGAACACGGCACACTGGGGAGCCCAGACAGCTCCTTAGCTGGGCGTTATCCGATTGCTCCCTATCTAGGCTGGGCATAAATTAACAATGACTCAGGTACCCATGGGAAACTAGCGAAGGGCAAAGCTCATGGCACAGACAGCCCCATCCTGTTCTAGATGCTGAGCCATGGCATTGCATGGCTCTTTGCTGCTCAGCATATGGAAGCAGCAGCTAGGGCTAGCTCTGGTGCAGGAGCCACTGTGATTCACAGTAGTACATAGACATGCCTCTTCTTTTGGGATCTGCCCCTCTGAACCCACAGCATTGATGGCCAAAGACTGCTGCAAGTGCTGCTGTGGTCCTGAGGCTGAGGTGAAGGTGTAGTGCCAGATAAGTCCCATGACTGCTGCAGGTGGTCTCTGGCACATGCTAATCTGGGGGATGGGACAGGTGACAGTGCCCTGCTCATGGATCGTACCAGAAGCACCACAGGTCCCATCAGGGGATGAACAGCCACAGTGCCTACACCCTCACATTGCTGCCTGACACACCTGTGCTGCAGCTGTACATGAGTTTTCTGTCTTACAGGGACTTCGGTGTAGTACCCTGAGTGGACTCCATGCCCCATACAAAATGAAGTGAACGTCATGGCATCATTTCTTCACAAGAGAGCTGCTCTTTCCCCACTTCTACCCCCTGGTTTCTCCTTTCAACAGCAACAAAATTCATCCCTGCCTGGCAGCCACTCCCTCGCCAGCCAACTGAATCATCCTGGAGACAGGAGGCTTTTTTGGGTGCTAAAACTTTACAAGGCAAAGACTTACAGAATACACCCATATGCCCTGCCTGGAAACTGGCTCCCACCTCTGTGGAAAAAGCCAGACAGTCTCAATTAGGCATTCATGGAAAGTGGGGACAAGCTGGGGCTGGAGCCAGAGGCTGTAAAAGTTTCCACATTTGCCAGCACCGATCCTGCAGACCCGTCTGCTCATTCCATCTTGGGCTCCTTCTCACTAGGCAACAAAATGTGTTAAAAGGAGAAATCAAGAAGATAATTTTCATACTCAGTTTACTCTGGTCAGGATGATTTTTTTGCTGTGCTGCATTGCACTGTCACTGTCACTTGTCTCCCCTAACAATAAGGGGAGCAAAGTGCTCTTCCAGCAGCGTCATTCTGCCCTGAGGAGCTGTTTGGTGGCTCCACTCAGACAGGTGAAGAGGCTTCAACCAGGCCATTCATGGGTTAGAAAAATCAGATTCATCCCTGATGGAAAATCCTCCTGCAGCTCTTGCGCTACCTGAGGATTGACAGAAGGAGCTCTGGGAAGAAGGAAAGGCCAGAACTATTTGTCTGTAACCCAGCTGCAGTTGGCCACATCTGGGAACTAATGGAGCAACCAAGAACTCAGCAAAGTAGTGCTGTCTGCCTCCTCTGAGGCTCTTTTGGTTCTCTGCTGAGACTGGGACTGTGTGAGAAAGACCAGAAACCACAATTGTGGCTGTATTACAGAGACCTTGATTTACCTCCTGTGAGGGTAGAGAGATGCCCGTGGTCACCTGCCTGCATCCTTCTGCAGAACAAATAAGTTTCTTAAAAGTATGAGGGGCAGTGGAGAGAGAACACCAGGGTGTTTGCCTGTGCCCCAGGTGCGGGGCAGGGGCTGGGGGGATGTGTGTGAAAATGCTATTGAGGGTGTGGGGAGAGGACAGCATGTTGTTGTGATAGCAAATATTGCTCTTGAAAAACCACAGGTGGTGCAAAGCATGTAATATAACTTCGGGCTTGAAATGACCAGCAACTGTAACATCCGGGCAGTGGGGAAGAGTTGAGAGAGGCCGGAGAAAGAAGGAAGGTAGAAGGCAAGGAGGGACATAAAATTTAGAGTTTTAGTTATTTCTTGCACAACCACTTACAAAATAGATCTATAGGTGAAGAAGCCTCTGCTGAAGTTCATCAGCTCTATAATCTAAGCATGCGTGTCTCATTCCAGTTACTGAACAGATTTTAACCAGCTGGGCCTTTTAGAAGATTAGGTTTTGTGATTTTTATTGTTTGTTTGTTCGCTTGGCCTGGGGAATGGGGCACAGCCTTGGAGTGAATTAGTAGCAGATTTCTTTTTCCTTTTTTTTTCCTTAGGTATCCCTGAAAGGGATTGCTGACATGCTGGAGACCAAATAGTTTCTATGCTAAAAGAAAAGCAGTTTTTAACTCCTAAGAAAGGCAGAATACATGCCAGTGGTGAAATATAGGTTTATATGGCCATTAGGGTACAAGTTAAACACTAGCAGCTGCATTGTCTGTCTTTACAAGGGAGCTCAGGTGACAAATTTTCCCTACTTTTCATATTTAGAAAGCTGTTTGAAATCAGCCAGGTTTGCTGGTAAGGTGTTGAAGGGAAGATCAGGTTTATGAAGTGTATTAAATTCTCACAAAAAAAAAATAATCTAAGATATACTTCACACGTGCAGTCCTTGAGGGAGCAAATCACACATACCTTAGACTGAACTTCACCTTTCCTGGGACTGTAAAGCCCTATTTGAGACTCTATTTATTCTCCTGTTGTGCTAAATTCGTGTGAAGAGGTGCATAGGGCTCAGTGTAGGAAGGAAATCAGGGGAGAAAGAGTTCACTTTCTTCTCTTGGCTACATTTATTTCACAAAAGCCTCCAGATGTAACTTCTTTGGTCTGAATATTTCTTTCTGCCTCAGACTGACATTTCCTTCCCTCGTAGAGAGATGGGTAGAGATACTCATGGCAGAAAAGATAAATTGCAAAGTTTTTCTCAGTCCAGATTTGCACGTCTCATGCTTTCTCTGCAGCTCCTGTGTGTTTTCACTCATACAAGAGCACCTCAGGACTCTGAACAACATTAGGGGCTGCCTGGGTGTGAAGCTGTACCCCTGGAATAAAAGGCATAATTTGAGAGCAGTAGATTGGGAAACATGGATGCAGGCTAAGCAACCTCCATGTTAATTCAGTGTCTTTGGCTGTGGCTCGGTGCTGGTCAGGAGGGCATTGTATGGCATGGCTGAAGCCCAGCACAATTTGGCCGCCTACCATCGTGGCATGGCGTGTGGCTCAGCCAGAGCCTACAACCTCGTTCTTATGAGCTCTATTTACTGGACATTTTGGATGCTAGGAGGTGTTTAAACACCTCTTAGAAATTTTACTTGACTCAGTAAATTCCCCTGTGACCTCAGAAAACCATATGTTAAGGCTAATCAGGGGATAAACCCTGTCCTACCACTTGGAGAGAAGAGCGGGCGGCGTGGCCCAGTGAACAGGAATGCAGGGTACAGATACATTTAAAATAACTTCAAACACAGCTAATTAGGACCAACTTTTTTAACTGAAGTCTCTGCAATGAATTTTGAAGAAAAAAAAAACCAAACCAAACCCAAAAAACCAGCTACCAGAGTGCAATATTCAGTTGTAGACTACAAATTATGGTGGAGTTTCAATTAGTTTCCTGTCAACAATCAAGTGTGAGTGTAGGTGAGTCACAAGGTCTTCTTCCAAAGCATGAATGCTGGGGAACTAATGAGTATTTCCCTGGGTATGTCTGTGTGAGTCTGCCCTGGAAGCCACCAGGCTGGGTGCCACGCAAGTGTTGCCTTACACAGAGAGCTAGAAGTAGCTTACATTCACATACTGCAGCTCCTACTGCCACACGAAAAGTAGTCCTCAGGGCCAGGACAACAATCAGACCAGCACCTACTCTGATATTTTCTTTCCTACAACAGTTTAGTGAGGAAAAAGATATGAAACACAGGCAGTCAGCCTTCTGTTGGCATCATATCTCACTGCTGGCTCCTTCTGTGCTTAGGGACTTCCTGAGCCGGGGTCACAGCTTCCTGGTTAATAACCCCTGCAGCATTTTTAATTTTTTTTTTAATGTGGTTTTGTAATTGGTTGTGATCTCATCCTTTTGATAGCTAGAATATTCCATGACTATGTATTTCAGTCTACTGTGGGACATTTTTTTTTGATTATCTTACCTCAGATAATTTTATGAAAAATTCCCTTACTCTAGAAGGAAGGCATTGTAGAAGCAATTAATATTTCTTCCTTTATTTGTGCCATTTATTATGTTATAGGACACTATCACATCCACCCTCAGTGATCTCTTTTCCAGGAGATGGAGGCCCAGTGCACAGTCTCTTTTCACAGGGAAAAAATTTCTTTTCTTTCATCATTCCAGAATTTTTTTACTTCTGTTTTGTCCTTTTAAAGTGATAAGATTCATGTAACGATGTTTTCTCTTTAGTTTCTTGGCCCTGCTTCCAAATCCTGTTTGTCTACCCTTTTTTAAATGATTATGACATTAAGTTGAACAAATCAAAATAATATCATGCACTTATTTCTGACTACTACCAGCTAATTTAAAATCTGTTATTTAGTATGCACCATTTGGGGTGTCTTTCGCTGAACATCAGGGACTCTGTCAGCCACTACTTGTGTTTGGTTTTGCTTTTGCTATTTCTGAACCAGTGAATTGTTGTCCACTTCCCTGCAGAAGAATAACTCAATAAAGCTGTTTTCACTCCTTCAGATGTTGGTGTGAGTGGGTACTGGTTGTCATTATTTAACTCAGTCACTTTTACTTCAGTTTAATTAAAGTAATGCAAACACAGGAGATAGCCAAATATCCAAAGAAGTAACCACATGTTAGTAGCTGGGCAAGGTAATAGTTGCTATGTGTAACTACTGCATATTCAAAAATTATCCAAGACATTCAGCAACTTTAGTAGGATATGTTGGAAAGCAGTTTGAATTGGTTCATTACGTGTGTTATTCAAGTTTCAGTCCAGCGAAGCTTACTTTGTATATTCCTTGGTGAAATTTCTACAGCTGCTAAATACTTAGCTGTGTTGCTATTTCAGTTACTGTGAACATTAAAACGAGAGTTATTTGCCTCTCCTAGATATGAATTTGTACTGTCCCTCCCCTCCCAGCACCCAGTGAGGATTCCTGTTGGTGGCACTGATGTCTTTGCTCTTTTTTCTTGTGACCCTGTTGGAGGGGGCTACTTGGGTTTGTGCTGCAGCAGGCATAGCAAGGCAGGAAGCCGCTGCACCTGGGAAGGAGCTGGTGCCCACCCCCTAATTCCCTCCATCCCCTCCCCACCCCCAGACACAGCTGGCCAGCACAGATGGAGCCCTCAGCAATCAGGGCATGTAGCCAATATAAGTGAGGTGGAGAGAAAGGAGGCCCTTTCTAGGGTCTGTGAGTGTCAGCTCTGATTTTCTACCTGATGGTACTCAACAAAGGTATTTTTTTTCCTATGCTACTTGTATTTGTCCGTTTATCATTGTTTGCAAGCAGTGAGTTTTGAGGTCTTGCTTCCTGTTACTTCTGCAGTGTTTTCTTGTATTATTCCTTCAAGTTTTGCTGCTTAAAATCAAGCAGAGCTTATGTATATCTGACTCCTTGGAAGTCCTTTGAGCTGTACCTTCTTATGTTGCAAAACTGTAAGGAAACTTCATGGAAAACTGGCTGGAATTAGATTTCCCCTACCTGCTGCTTAGATGTGTTCAGAAACTGTGCAAGAGAAGCTTTCTTACAGTATTTTGGCTTTCTCTGTACTCAGCTGGTGAAAAGAAGGCTAGAGTAGAGATTAAAAGAAAGTCTTTGGCTTACACCCTACTCCACTTAAAACACACATAAAGTTCTTGGCTATGATTTGATTTCCTTGTTGGCATGGCATTTGGTTGGGTTAGCTGGGTATACAAACTCCATTTTTACCTCTTACAAAAAAAAAAAAAGGCAAAAAAGCGATTACTGTATTTTTATTTAGCTATGTTCATGGCATAGAAGCAAAGTCTCCAAAGAATGCCCAGAGTTACTGCTGCTTCTGGTCTCATCGGCCTCAGAGCTGTGTGCCTGGGCAGTGCTTTAAACAGGGCTGGCTGATGGTGCTCCCTTCTCTTGCAGAGCAGTGTTCGCTCTCTCTGCTACCCCGGGCTGCATGTCAGGGATACTCTAACACCTCACAAATGTGACTGCCTCCACTTTGGTTTTGGCCCTTTGGACAAGGACACGATAAACGTTGACCGAGGTAGGTCTTTCTTGGTACATTCAGTTATTAAAACCATCTCGTGAAGTTTGCCATGGGTTTGTGAGAGGTACATTCTGTGTGATCTGTGTTGTTTGAGGTTTTGCAGGTTTGGTAGGCTGTCTCGTGACCAGTTTTCTGGGTTTGGTTGCTATCTGAAGTGTCTTTGAGATACAGGTGGCAAGGAAGAGGAATTGCATTACTTTGAGTAAAACAAAAGTGCTCAGTGAGTAGGTGTGGGTACGATAGCTGATGTTACTCACACAGGAGCTGCCAAATGATCTGTTTCTCAAAGATTAGAAGGTGAATACTAGAGAAAGCAAAGCTGAATGTTGCATTGTTTTTTCAGGATCACAAAGTACATACTACATGTTTCTCAGAAGTAAGGATTCTACATGTTCCAGTTAAGAATTTATTTAGTTCTTGTTTTTTTGGTTCTTAGTGGAAAGACCTGACTGCCATCATTCAAACCCTTGTGGTTTAGGTTCCTTCTTCTCTTGCCCATGTCTCTTGTGTACAGACTTTTTCATAGGGGTGTGGAGAAAGGAGGAGCCTTTTTAACATTTGACTGTGATATATGGCAGTGAATAATTGGTGTATGGAAGCCCTGAGTGAGATTATGCAATTGTCATTCAGATAATGTCAGTTTTTCATCATTAGGATGTAAGGTCCAGTTTGCACACCTGCTAATATACTAATAATACCTGCTAATATAACTTGTCGGATCTGAGACTGGGGGTTTGGTGTAATGTAACTAACTTGAAAAATGGTAACCTTGGTGTGCTGTTTAAATTGGTTTTCCATGAAGAATAATGAAACAGCTTTTTATTTCAAAGAATTAATGTTATGTGAAATCCCTGTTATGAAAGCCCTATTATTTTTCTTAAGTGGGATTTATTTGGCCCTTCTATTACAAGTGGGTTGTTGCATTGTCTCTTGACCTCATTCACACAGAGCAGGAAGGCGAAGCCCCTGGCGATGAAAAATGAGAGAAGAGTAGTTTGGCCATTTTTGTTAAGCCATATTGTTTGTGTTAATCTATTCTTGATTTAAATATGAAAAAGTTATTTCTTTGAGAAATTGTAGAAAATGTGGTAATAGGGAGCTAGGACTTTGCAGTTGTTCTACTCAGCATTTGTTCTTGTCTCAGCTGAGTACTGAATCTGAGGTCCTGGTGTTTGGGGAGCCCCCAAGGCTTCTGATGGAAAGATGTATTTCAGTTCTGAGCTTGGCTTTGTGGCTTGTGTATGCTATGGGAACAGTGCTAGAGACAAACTTTATAGTGAGCAGCAGTATGTTTTGGTTTTCAAACAAAAATTTACCAACTAGCTCTGAATATGTGCTTTCCTTTTCCATGGGGCTCAGCTGGGGGATGTCTTTGATCACTTGATGAAATAGTCACTGTTTTCAAGGCTTCAGAACTGTACAATTCCTTGCCAACCTCTTCCCCCACCATTGCATACCCATGAACAAACATGTGGATGTGTTTTTGCTCTCTCTCATGTGAACTGAATGAGGACTCAAACCTTCCCAGAAATCAGGTGTGCTATGTGATACAAATGGTGCAGTAAATGACCTTCAAGGTGCAAATATGAAGTGTTTGTAGGGATGATCAGGCATAGAAGAACTGTGTGCTGGTGTGTCTAGTAAAAATTTTCTGCTTGTTTTAAATGAAGGGGATTTCTTATGTTAGAAGCAGGATACCTAAATTCCAAAGTTAATTTCATGACACCCTTATTTTAACTTTCAACAGCTACAGTATTAGCAGTCTCAGCAGAAAAACTGCTTGTCACTGAACTTCAACTGGGGACGTGAGAAGAGCATTGCTAATAAGCAACAAGCATTCAATAGGTCTAGTTCTGGCCAACTTGTGCTGTTCACCAAGAATGATGTTATTTTTCATTATAGCAACTTTCTGGCACCTAAGCTTTCCTATCCAACTAAAGGCTACAGGTGTACTTTGATTATAGAAGGTTTTTCCTTAAGAATAATGCTAGACAACACCAGGCTGCTAAAAACTAAGAGCTGGCACCATTAACCCAAGCTGTCCCACTGGCAGTGAAGAGCCCTCCCCCTGGATGGGACCAGGCTTGTTGCAGCACAGGGACTCCTTGCAGTGGAGAAACTCTTCTCCCCACGGTCTGGGTCACGGTTATGCCAGGGTAGGTTTGCACTGCAAGCACCAGGCTGTGGCTGCTAGTCCATAACCAGGAACCCAGTGCAGCTGCTAGTAAAATGTTGAAGGAAGAGACATTCAAGAAAACCATACCACACATGCTGATTTTTTTGCAGTACTTTTAATACAGCATTAAACTGCTAGAATACTAGAAGAAAGCTGTATACTATCCAGCAAATAAGGCACATGTCGGAATGCCATTTAATGGACAATCCACAACAGAGGTTTTACAGTCTCTTTAGCAACACAGTCACCAGATGAGCAAGCTGTCATCTTGATTGCTGAAGCAGAACTGGTACCTCTGAGGCCTTTGTCCATTGGTTTTGTTTGTTTGTTTTAGCTGTACAAGTTTATTAACAGTTACAGAAAAAGAAATTACACAAATTGCCAACTGAATCTGACAAGGTCAGTGGGTACAGCTAAACAAATGTAATAATCATTAGGTTAATTTTTTTAAAGCTGAAGAAATTCATAAGATAGTGTTAGTTTTAGCACTATTAGACAATGCAGTGAGTGCTGTACTAAATAACCTTTTAAAGAAAACAAGAATCCAGTACAGGGTTGGGCAGACCTCCCATTTTAGCATGGTAAAATATCAAACTAAAAACTCAATCCTTCATAATATAATCAAACTACATGAAATGTAAAGTGTAAAATGCTTCGAATACGTGCACATGCATATTCTATATTGCTATGAGTTCTAATTAAAATAAACATAAACCCCTACAATAATCTACTTCAATCTTTCTTCTTACACCCTTTGATTGATATTATTGCTGTAGCCGATACTGCATAGCTGAGCTCACAGTTTGCAAAGAGTTGTGAAAGTCAAGTTAAACAGTGTCCCAACCAACTTTCTTCCCCTCTGGTTATGGGAAAGGAAAGAACCACCATTTGAAACCCAACACTTGTGCTTCGGAGTTTCTGAAAGCTGTGTCTCTACGTTGCTTTCAGTGTTTTTTGTGTCTCTCACAAGGCCATAAAGTGACAGTTTACTGTTATTTGCTCCTCACTTGCTACATGTCTAGTGATAGCTCTTCTAGCAATCCTTCCCCAAATACATAAATAAACTGTATAAGCATTTTCATATAAGTCTAAGCACTTGAATAATATACTGGTTACTTAATACTGATATTTTCATCCAAGGATAACAAAAACAATATGGCTTAAAGAATTGCAAGGTTTTTTTGTCAGAATTATGTACCAACTTTCATATAATATTTTATGTAGACAATATTTCCTTCTTAATGTAGTTCTGTTGCATACTTTATACAGACAAAAGCATTGTAAAAAAAAAAAGTAAATTATTTCCATAAATATTTTCTTGAGGATACATCCTTAGTTCTGCAAAATACTGCAAAATATTTAAGAAAACTCTTACCTCTGTTAGTATCCTAGTTGAGAGAAAGGCCCTTCTGAAAGCTTCCAAATTTTAAAAACTTTGCCCAAAAAACAAACAATACTTTTTTAAAAAGGCCCTCAAATATATACAAAAAAGTTACTGCAAAGAGTTTCCAGATAAGATAACAATTCAGTATTATAAGAAATATTTGTAACCATTCAAAAATTTTAACATCTAAAAAGGTTTCCAAAATACACACATAGGATTAAAAAAAAAAATTGAAAGAAACTCTATGTCAAGTATAACTCAAGATAAATACACATCTGCAAGTAAAACTGTAAAATACTTCATACAGGGGTAAACATTTATATCAATCATCTATAGCTAGTAACTGCACACGATTGTCCCTTTGAAATTCATCCTAGAAACACAATCCATCATCCCTATATCTAAGATCTCAAACAGCCCTCTGAGCACTTGAGTGATACAACAAACTGAATGGACAGCACTGGTTTTTACAGATAGGAAAGAGATACGGGTTGAAGCCCAGTCGGGAGTGGAGTGATATCTGAAAGAATGATTTTTGTATGGGGATAGTTCCATCTCATTTTAAAATATGTTGGCAGAGGCAAGTGGAAAATTTATGTCAATCTACTTAACTTGAAAAACACGTGTTGATGATTTATTTCATACTGTTCAGTAGACAACTCTCAGGATCCATACTAGGAAAAAAAAAAATCTGTGTGACTTCAGGACAAAGAGCACTAATCTAGGAAGTCTGACATTTCCAGAAGCTGTTAACTTTTGATCTTTTAAGTAGTTTTTTTTTAAAAAAAACCAAACTAGAGTGTCACAGTATGTAACCCACGTATAATCCAAAAGGTTATACAAAAAGGTAAAATGTAGATAATACTTCTAGGTATAAGGCTTCTCTCAGACACACGTAACTTCACATTTTTAGTTTAAAAACTAAGTCCCATATAATGGGGAACTTCAAAATACACCTATTTTCAGAAATAATATATACTCTAGTGTATTTATCTGAAATCAAAAAGCAACTTTGAGACAAAAAGACCTCAAACTTTGCTTGTGTGGCATCATTGTGTGGCTGTCTGTGGTAGCAGCAGTAGAAACTGGCTAAAATGGGCCCATCCTTTAAACTACAGGGATTTTTCTTCATGACCATTAAATGAAGTATTTGTAACAACTTCATTTGGAGCCTCATCAAGTTAAAGCAGCTAACCTACAACACATATTTCAAATTACTGGTACTTTTCTCCAGAGCAGTGCCAATGCTAAGGACAATTCAACATGAAATGTTCTGACCAACTCATGAAACAAATTGTCATTTTGTTTCGTTGTTTCTTTTTTTCTTTTTTTTTTTTTTAAAGAAATAAATGAAAGTTGAAAAAATCTCTAAAAAGGGGTGAAATTTAAAAAAAAATAAGTGTGTACTGGATGGATTGGTAGGCTGTCAACAGCAAGCATCTGAGGTTAAAAATCCAGTTTGCCAAATAAATGCATAGAGCCAGATTGCTCTCAGGTACATCCCTAAAGGATATGCAATTTAGGGAGGCCTGTTTTTGTTTAAAATTCTTTACTGATGCTTGCTTCACCTCTGCTAAGACTGTCTACAAATGCCTGCAAGGATTGCTAGCTGATGTTCTAAATGTAGAGCTAGTTAAAGAGAACATCAGGAAGCATTCACAAAAACTTAAGAGAAATCAACTCCTTTTTTTTTCCTGTCAAAAATCTGAATTTTTAAGTTTTGGAAAGTTAGTTACATCTATAGGTGAATTACCTTTGAAGGGAGGGAGGGAATAGAAGAGCTCTACATTTTGTAATCAATTTTTTTTTCCCTTTGAAATTCAGAAAATTCAGAAATGTCCCTTCTGTGCCATTAGCTAAAAGCCAATAGGTCATAAGCTGTTACACATGACTTATGCAGATGTATTTTTCCAGCAACTCACAAACTACACAGATTTGAGTGTGGAGCAAATGCCCCGGGCCCAGTGCTGCAATCCTATGAGCAAACCTCATGCAGGGAGAGACAGAGGAATGCTCCCCTTGCATGAGCTTGGTGCTCCTGCCTTTCCCAGGCACCAGCTTGTTAGGGAGAGAGGTTTCAGCCCTGTGCAGGGAGGTGCCCAAGGCCTGATCACATCTGCATCCCGCTCCGGGAGGGATCCGCGGTCTCCGACTTAGGCAGTACAAACTACGGCAGTGTTGCTTTTGCTCTTCTTCACACTGTGTTCCTTATTTACTTTTCCCCAATGCTAGTGCAGGGGAAAATCTGTTCTCCTCTTTATTACAAATATGCTAAGTATTACTTAAATACTTTATATGTCTTCTGACTAAGAACGTATCAGTGATATAAATACTGAACTCTTGTAACTATGCTCTTAAGAGTTATTATGCTACACCTATAGGCATTAACTGTGTTAAAGTAGATCATGTGTATTTTTAGTAGAATCTAAAAATCCATAAGCTTAAGGCATTGCCTTGCAGTGTTGAATGTGGATAAAAAAATTTTAACAGGGCACTGTCATGAAAATACCAGCACTTGCTTATAATGGTATCTTTAGTCAGCTTTTTGTCAAACCTGGTGGTGTAAGATACATTGATACAGCTATATCAAGGGTTGTGCTATTTTACTGATCTAGTGGTTATCATTACATGGAAACTATTTCAATACAGAACAAAACATTTGATAGCAACATCTTAGTTTCAAGGAGAAAAAAAAAACCACAACGTTTTCCCTTATCTTCATCTAAGGGGGTTTCTCTACACGTCCTTTAGCTATATGTGAATCATCAAGATGATTTTTTTTTTTTGTTCATGTACTATTAAGTGCTCAAGAGGAAAAAATAGATCTGCTTTAGAATGCTGCTCTTTCAAAATTACCCATGCTTGAAACAAACTATTGAGATTAATCCTAGAGGTCAAGCTTAGAAAATCCACCCCTAGATTTGCTTGTGTATTTTCTTATTCTTATTTGTATAGACAGATTAGTATCTTTGTTGAGAGAATTTGTCTCTAAGGTAATTTGTGAATCTGTGCAAAAGAATGCGTTTGCATTTGAAAATGCTAAAACTGCATGTCTTCACTGAGGCAACTAAACTGTTTATTAGTGTTACTTTCAATAATATAATTTGCAGCTATTTTAGTTGATGGAATTGCCAACTGGGCAAAAGTAGTTTCCAAGTAATTAATTTAGTTAATACTATTTTAGCATTACATAGCACTTTTCATCCAGTGATGCCAAAATACTTAGAGATATTAAGTAAACCTCACAGCTCTCCTGTGAGGTAGGTATACTAAAGTATTATTATCCCCATTTTGCAGCTGGGGGAACTGAGGTCCAGAATGATCTTGTGACTTGCCCAAAATCAGAGAGCTAATGGAAGAGCTGTGGTCAGAAGCTGGGGGTCAGAATGCTTATCCATTGCTCCATGTTATGATCAGTAGGCTGTGTTGCCTGGCCTACCCATTAATCATGAATTTGCAAGATATGTATGTGCCACTCCCACCACAATAAGCAGATGCAATTCTGCCCTGCTTATAGCAAAGCAGGGAAATGGCCAGAGTTTCACCCTAGAACAAATTTGCAAAGAGTTTCCCATTTCCTGTGTGAATGCTTGCAGAAAGTTTTCAACTTGCTTTATAAGAGCTTGACTGGACATACAGGTAACATCCTGCTATCACTTGGCATAAACTCCCCTCTTTCTTTGCATTATGGAATTAGTCCTCAGAACAAATTTAGTTCACATCAAGTTATTTAGGATTTAAAGTATTTTCTCTAAGTATCACTCACACAAATCAATCTCTCTAAAGGAAACTTCATAAAAATAGAAATTGTTGATGTAAAAGAACCCCCAATCTCAAACAAACATATGATCCCTGTAATTTTTTAGTGAATGCTACAAGTGAATTGCTTGTTGTGTCCTTCTGCCAATGTACTCTTATGTAGACATACAAAGAGGATACTGTCTCGAGGTCCTTTCAGTTCATATTTGCCAATCCCTGATGAGATCCTTCTTTGCAGCAGGATGCCCCTGCACAAGGTTCTACCTGAAATGGGACAACAAAATATAACTCCTACATTTTTCCTCAGCTGTGTAGGTGCTTCAGGAAGACAAAAAGAGGGAGGGTAATACAGTTTTTCCATGCCTCAAAACACCCCTATGGCTAACAAGTTTCATATTATAACAAATTTCTATGGTAGTAAACAGGAAAAAATATTTCCAAAAAGTGGCTTTAAAACTACTATAAATAGTAAGTTTGGCTAATCTTTCAATTAAGGGTTTTAGAGACAGTTTTAAGTATTCTTATCCCCTTGTTCATAGAAAATTTAGTGTGTTTGTGGCCTAATGAACAAGCCATGCACACACAGGGACCATTTCAGTGGAACTATATGACAAGAGAAGGATCTGTTGCACAATCAAGCCAATTTCTTCTCCTCCAAAAACCTCTTGGAATCCGTCCCAATGCTCTGGGTCCCATTATGGTATTCCCTTTCTACCAAACTCACACCCTCAAACAATTATTCACTTTTTTTGCCATGTTCTGCAAAAATGATTTTGCCTAAGCCTTGCCCAAGAGATGGTAACAACTAGAAAAAGTCCAAGAAAACAGCAGCACAAAATTCTAAGACTTTCTAAAACTGGGAAAACAATAATTCTCCTTTTATGCTGTGGCTTGTTTCATCTTCCTTTGTCTTGTCATATAATAAGAACAGTGTTGATGTTGTGGGAATTAGTGGCCCCACAGTTATTGAACCTCTGCAAAAGCCATACATAAAACATATATTCCTTGTGAATATTATACCTTGCCTTTTGACTAGTACTTCATTTCACCTGGCTGTGATAGAGGGTCTGTGTAAACAATCAGCAGAACCTGTAACTGTAGTTCTGTTGTGAACACCATCAATAACACTTTATATATGTGTGTACATATATATATACATTTACATATATATGTGTACAAATCATAGTCCCGTAAATACCTGTTGCACGTGTGCACATGCACAGGAGAATTGTTACATTCTATTAATAGTAAGGCATATTATTAGATAGGCAATATTGGCAATTATTTTAGCTTTTATCTTGATTTGTTGTGTTGCTGTGGATCGCATGCTGCCAGAGAATCTTTAAGGATGATGGGGATGGGAAGAGGCCACTTGGAAGGTTTATTGCACACGGCGGCAGTAGTAGCCCAAAACTTTGCACTTCTCACACAGATGCTGAGGATGCTCTTTGCTCTGATCTGAAACATCCAGCCCGTCCGGCTTTTCCAGGGGTCTCTGCAGTGGAGGGAGGGAAATGAGATTAATTCCAAGGTTTTGTCACTGTTACTCTTTATTATGCATGTGAAATCTGCTTTTACACTTAACTGAGCTTTCTCCTAGTCATTAAAAAGCTACCATATTTCTTTCCTGAAGGGCTGGAGTGTTTTTTTCAGCCCTTCAGCTCTACATTGGTTCAGAGTGGTCTCACAACTTAATGTCATTCTTCATAAAGGTGGTGTTAACTTTGTTGTAGACAAATTATGAAAACACTGAATTGGGGACTTTATTATAAAAGCAGTAACAGAAAAGAGTTTATTCTCTTAGCTCCAGTAACTGAGATGTCCCAAAGGCTTTAACACCTCAAGCATGGGAATCCCATTACCCAGCAATGCCAACAGGGATTGCCAATGTTGGGATTAGCTGCTATATCAAGAAACCTGTCTTGTCCATACACAGATACTTCACAGATAAATGGAGTTTTCCCAATACTTGGTCACACGTTTTTGAGGCCGAAATTTTTGAAGCAGAGCAGCTGCAAAGCTGTTAATCAAAAAACCCCAACTCAAACTAAAACAAAACAAAATCTAACCTCGTGACATAATCCTTTGCCCTGACCCTGACTAACGGATTGATTATGTATTTTTAATAATATTTGTGAAATCACAGGGTTGGGGGAAATTAAACTGGTTTTTTGTTAGTAGATCTTTGTTCTTTCATTTTCCATGGCATGTAAAAGGTTTCACAGTCATTCTGAAAATAAAATACCCACATTGAATATTGCAATAAAGTTAATTTTATTTTTGGAAATCTGGAAATATTGGAAAGTGTAATAGGTAGAGAGGTGACAGAGACATGAGAGAGAATTTCATAAAGTGCACCATTTGCTTGGCAAAAACTCCCAAAGCAAAATTCCCTAACCCATAATTTATCTGTTTTCATGAAACGTACCCCAAAGACTGTTTCATCACACAGTGCCTTCCCATGAAGTGGCTGTTCTGTGAGACTGTGGTACAGACAGCATGTGGTATGAAATCTGAAAACTAGTCATAAGCTTCTCACTGTTTTCATAGGGATACTAGACTCTTGCTTATATCTTCAGAATAGGATTCTTGGAGCAAGTGGTGGGTAAATATAGCTTATACAATTTGGGCCACTTATTTCTTAACACAGTTGCTTATCCTAAAGACTATACTTTATTTCCTTTTCTATCCTTTATTTCCTTTTCCTTAATTACACCTGATCATCTAAGATTTCATTTATAAGTTCTTCATCAAGCCACTTACCTGAGACCCTGTGGGTAGGAACAGGGACATTTAAAGCTTTTTTTTTGCTATGTAACACTGTAAGAACAGATATAAACTAGTGAATAGAAGGGTTTCTCAGCTCTCTGAATAGCTAAAATGAGAGAATGTATTTTATTATCCTGAATAAGGGATGTCTGTAAGTTCTTGCTTGATTGTATTGGATACTCCTATTATATCGCACAGCTGGTGTTGTGCAATGACAATACTAAAACAATATATAGAAGTGATTCTGTGGTGATTGCCAATGGTTTGTTTCTGATTGAATGTTTTTAACCACGATACTGTTCTGGACCAGATATGTGGAGTCTAACTTCATTTACATTTGAATTGAAATTGGATTTCCTGTGTCAGGAATGTAGACGGACTTCTCATCTCCTCCAAATCCTTTAACCTCCTCCTGCAACCCCACTGAGCTTTGAATAACTTGTTGGATGTCAGCATGTTGGGATTTGAGATCAGAACCAGCAATCCAGTTTCCAGGCTTGCAGACCAAGCACTGGTGCAGGTACTGCTTTTGCCACAGCACAGTGAGTTCAGGAAGTTTTATTTGGTCAGAAAAACTGCCTTTCTGCCTTATCCACCACTTACTCCACCAACATCAGCCCACAAATTTTCTTCAAGAATTTGCATGACATGAATGTAGTCAAAGCCCAGGTTCAGGAGTCCCAGGAGTTAATTTACACTCCTCAACAGAGAATGAGAGTTTTGAAATGCTACACTTAAAACAGGCTATTTGACTCAGCTCTGACTGCTTCTACATGCTAGCTGTGTTCTGATTAAAGAGAAAAAATACAGCAGTTATCATGTTTATTGATATAAGCCAGATTTCTTTTTTAATATGCAAGGCCTTGGGAATCATTTTTCCTGGAAATAGTGCAAAGGACATTGGGAATGCCTTGAAGCGCCAAGAGTTTTTGGATGGTTTTCAGAAACAATAGCTCTCCGTGGTTTGCTTTCCCCCTGCGTTGATTGAGCTCAGCTTTTTGGCCTGCAAAACATTTTGATTTCAGAAATGTTATTGTTACCAGTGTGTTAGGACACAGAGGCTGGGGAGAGAGGGGTTACAAAGGCAGGAAAGCAGGTTGCCAAGGGCCAGCTGGAAGGAACAGAGCCGTGCAGAGCCCAGACTACATTTCTGGTGAGGCTTCGAAACTGAGTGTGCTTGCATGGTCTGTGCCTCAAAAACACTTCCACCCAACTTCTGCATGAAGTCCCAGCTTATCTCCATTTGCCATTTTCTCTTCATGGGTTTCTTGTGAGGCAAAAAAGAACCCTTCAGTCACCCTGAGTAGCAAGTGTTCTTGTTCTGCTGCTGTCTGTTACCAATTGTGGAGAACTTAAAAGTAATAATCCTTGGAGCCTTTCTTACACCATGCTAAAAGTGTAGGGCATTAATCAAAGAGCTGTGAGCCCATCAAGGCTGAACTTCCTTGGCACAGGCTGGACAATTATCAGCTCTGTGTGGTAGGAGCAGCGGACACTGGCACAAGAGGGGTGCAGCAGGGTTGGGCTGCAGCACACTCTGTAGCTTTGGGGATTGCCTGAATTATACCAATGACTGAGGAGGCTGCAGGAGCTCTGTGCTGCTGCTGAGAACTCAGCCATGCGTTTGGAGAGGGTGTGGAGAAGGGAACAGGCTATTTGGCTGAAAAATTAATTCCTCTCCTTAGAAAGAGGTGAAATGGAGCTTGTAAAACCACAGTAAATCCTGCTATACTCCTGTGGGGAAGAGTATGCTTTTTTACATTAAATGGAGAGTTTAATAGTTCAATTTTTGTTGTCCTTTTTTTCTTGAAATGCAAGCATCCACAGTGGCACTCCTACATTCTTCACTTTTGTGCATCTTTCTTTAATTTTCTCCTAGTAGTTGTAGGGTGGAAATAATCTTCTGCAGCTCCACCAGGAAAACATTTGGTGGTGGTGAATAAAGCTATTGCCTCAGGGGAATGAAGTTGAAATAAATTTAAATTTATATAGCAATTCCTGACCTGCAAATTAACTTTTGATTGTGAATTATTGCTGTTCTGCTCTACATGTACTGAATGAACTCTGCATTCCCCAAAAGGCAGTTAAAATCTAAACCCCTCAAAACAAAAAGCTCACCTTTATGAAGTGTTAGGTATCAGAGAAAACATCACCAGGATATCTTGAGGAAAATTGCTTCCACTACGAAGCAGAATGGAATAATGTGCCTACTTATGTTTGTATTTAGAAGATTGAATTTTTTTCTGCTGTAAAATGGAATAGCTTGATCATACCACTGATGGATAAAGGATCACATTAGAATCCCAATGTGAGAAAACACCTAAAAATAATTTTCTGGACTTACTTACATCAAGTCTTAATGGAGCAAATGAGATGATTAAATGTCAGATTAGAGATGTGAATAGAAAAACATTCTACAACTATAGCTGGCAGGATAATTGTTAGGTTAACAGTCTTAAGGAACCATAGCTAGAAAACACATGCTATCATAAATTTGTACATTTTTAGTCCAATAAAAAAACTTATGTACTAGGGAAAAAAAGATTAAATGCAACATGCATTCTTGAGCAGCAGACCCTCTGTTTTTCTATCTGCCTGGGGGAAGAGGGACATTAACAAGGCCCTTGGCTGTCACTATGGATCCGGGAGGCAGTGGTAAGGAGGCTGCAGGCAAGAGGCATGATGCTCAGAGGGAGCAAGCAGCCTCCATCAGCAGCATGCCTCTGGGACAGACCAGCTAGGAATGACTGATAACAGCACGAGGTAAATGGTGAAAATCTCTTCAGAGTTCAGAAAAGGAGCAGTCTGGGGTGAACTGTATTGCCATTGCTGGAGTGCAGAAGTATGGGCATGCTGGGGAGGGTTTATTAAATCTAAAGGACCAAAAGAGCATACTTGTGGGCCTGAAACTGTTGAAAAGTTTATTGGGCTTGAGTGATCATACCCACCCCCTCCCCATACTGAGGGAAGAGAGGTGGCTGTGGTTGCACTCAGATAAGGGAATTGTGATGGGACCACTGAATTGCCCATGAAAGTAATAACTTGGATATCATGAAGTATGTATTTACATACCAAATTATTTCCAGTCCAACAGTAAACTCCTGACAGCTGGAAGAAAATAGTGTCCAAGAGGACAAGTTGGTCACCAGATGGCTGGTTCTGCACCAGTGCAACAGCTGTCATCACAAACAGCACTGGAGCCAGCCACAAAGTCGGAGAAGAAGCCTTGATAAGAGGCCAGCCAGGAAGTAACCACAGGCGCAGATGTTGCTGCTATAGTAGGCAGGGGAAGAAAATGAGAATTCAGAGCTTGGCATCTGGACTGTTTGAGTGCCAAGAACGCTGGAGAATGACTACAAGAATTGGCTTAGTTGCTGGAGCAGGGTAAGAAGGAGCATAAACAACCACAAAATCCAAATTCCTTGGAAAAATAAGAGGTGGGTTTAAGTCCCATCTGAGATGCCTGTTTATGCTTCGAGTAGCTAAAGAAACTACCCAGGAAACTACTTTAGAAATTGCCATAGAGCAACTTTGTCAAGGTAGCTTTTTGGTCTTTCATAAGGCTTAAGCTCAACAGGCCTACAGTTTTTGCCCCATGTGCTGTGCATTCCTGTAAGCACTCCCATGGGGAGGTTTGCCTCTTGAGGGACACGGTGAAAATGCAAAAGGAGGAACACAGTGGAACAATTTAGTTATGAAAATAAAAATGCATTCAAAGCTTGATTGGGATGAGGAGCAGTTTTGCAGCTCAGGTGTGAGAGCCACCCAACTCTCTGCTCTGTGGATGAGCTGGGGAATGAATAGCAGCAGCTCTGCTATCATGCCCTTGTGTTACTTCTTATAATACATGCTCTACTATCTCTCTTAAATGCTGAGATTTAGAGCTGTATTTGTAGAGCACTCTAAAGTATACATAAGCTGTGAAATTGCTGAGAAAACTTATCCTGTCCCAGAGAGATTGAAAGCTTGTTCTCACAGATAGCCCATGTGGACTAAAGCATAGGGCTGAACTGAGACATTGCTTGTGGGGAATTGGCACAGGATAGTTTCCTGAAGTGAAATGAGCCTCCAGGAACAAAGAGCAGGTGGCAGGGAAGTGTGGCTGCTTTCCTCTCCAGGGACCCACTAATGAAAGGTAAGGACAGGAAATCAAGATTTGAGCATAGCTGCACAAGCCATTCACAGGGTCAGCATATGTGCTAGAATGGCTACCCCAGAGCCACCCAGAGTGGAGAATATTACCTTCAGTGCTCTGATATCATTGCCTGAGTCAGTTACATGGGAGTACTTGGGCACAAAACCATCCCTTGTAAGACATGGACAAACCCTACAGTAATGAGAAGTCCACAAGATTTGGGAAACAAACTGGGGAAGATGAAATACAGCTATGGAGATGAGGACAGGAGAAAAGCGCAGACCTGGCAATTGAGATCAAACTCCTAATTCACTGCAATGACTATTGAGCAATGCTAAAGTAAGGATTTCAATTTTTTTAATCCTGAACTGGGCACAAGTATCCTACTTTCCAATATTCAGGGGACATAGCAAGGCTTGGTGGTTAGATTTCAGCTATTGAATAGACTCTACCAAGGTTGATCTGCTTGGTGACAAACTCAGGGAATGCAGAAATACTCACTTGGGCATACAAGAGGATGGGAAAGTACCCTTGGAGGTCATTATTGTGTCTTGTCTATATTCACAGCTTCCTGTAAATGTGTCCTCTGCTGCTTAGGCTCATGTGTGGAACAGGGGAGGTTGGCTTGACCTGGTATGAGTTTTTATGCTGTATATATTATGGTGAATGGAGACTTTCTATAATATGCCCTCACCAGGGAAATGTGGCCCCTGGCTGTTTCAGACATGGGCTGAGATATTTACAGTTTTTATAGTTTTGGAAGCTCTTGTAACCTGACAAAAGGATAGTTCAATTTTAAGGAACCAGCAGTGATTTTCACCTGCTGATAAAATGACGATTATTTTTTTTAATAATATTCTAGATATTCTTTTTCTGTTAAGTTACAATTACAGGTTTACCAAATGGTAGGGCAAGGAGTAAAGAAAAGATGATGAATTCCAACACGTTGGCGAAGAGAAATATTGACAAGATTGTTTGAAAGTAGAAATAATTAATTTCACTAGAAGTAAATATTGTCTGATCTTGAATGGAGGTCAGACTTCTCCAGTTCATCTGGGTTTTGTTAAACCAAGGAAAACAATGGATTACTTGTACTATGATCACATCACACAGTGCAGTGACTTCTGTTTTGAAATGTCTGTTCTTTCACTGCAACACTTTCTTTTCTTTTTTTTAATGGAGTTAAAATGGCACAAAAGTGTGTCTAGGGAGAGGCAACATCTTCTCTTAGTGAGTTTCCTTTAGGTGTCCAATGGAAGATTCAGATGAGAGTGCCAATAATCTGATCCCATATAATAAAAGCAGAAGGAGCACATAATTAGCTGAGGACACTCACTGACAGGGAAGTGATGGCTAAAAACTTCTAGAAGTGCATAGGAATTCAAACATGGTAGGTATCAACAAAATAATCAAAATCTAAAGAATAAATAGGAAACATATGCAAAAAATGTTAAGGTGGTGTAACAGTGCTGTTTAAAAAAATTACTAAGATCATCTTATGTGCACAACAAGATTTTTTTGTGCTATAACTCTCAAACTAGAAATACTGGACTTACTAGAAATACATCTTTCACTGTGCTTTTACAAAATACAGTTGTTAGTATAAGTGTACTGGTGACTGGGTAGAGCATATTTTCCAGAATGGTGCAGAATAACACACACAAATGTTGATAAATGTTTAGAGAGCCTGGTGTGGAACTGGATGCTTGGACAAAAACCATATATGGGCTGGCAAACAGGAGGCTCTGTCAAGAAGCAGCACAGACCTCCTGCAGCCTGTTGGCTCTCCTCTGCTGCTGGCTCTGCATGAACTGATGCTGTTCTCTTTACTGCCAGGCTATTGCTGTTATGTTTAATCAGAAGCAACACAGAGCACCTCTGAAAGAATGAAAAAGACTAGGAAGGATGACAATGGTAACACCGAGAAACAGAAGCACATGGAGGTGAGGTGGTGACACTGGGATGTAAAAATCTTTCAACTTGAGTTCACATTTTGGGGAAGAGCACTAGTGACTGGTTGCGAGTTATTTATATGAGGAAGCCTAGCAGAAATACAGTCTTGTGTCAAAGATCTCAAATAACTGCAATACCTACTGGTGGGGTAGGAACACATAGACAGACAAGAAGAGCAAAGCTCTTCCACATCCTTGAGTTCTGGTGTCCTTAGGGAATGGCATGGAAACATAGCAGTGGAGTTCAGCTGTAGAAACCTGCACTGCACATGTTGTGATTATTCCCCAGAAAACACCATGTATGTGGCTCCAGGGCAAGCACAGCTTATGGAAGCACTGTAGACTGCAACCCTTCCAACAGTATGTCTCTGGCTTTAGTACTGCTAAGCAGATAAGTTGCCATGACTTGCAAAACTTGCTTGGACAACTGATGACTTGCAAAACTTCTTTACTACAGAATGTACATATCCAAGTCTACAATGCCTCTTGTACAGTGTCCATGAGACACCTCTTGAATAATTTCTTGACTCTTTGAACATTAACATAAATGATGGAAAGAATTTAGAAAAACAAGGTAAATATTTATGAAGTTGTGTTATAAATCAATGACCTTGTAATTTCTCTCACCCTCAAGACTGTAGTTCCGTGCATGTGATAAATGACTTCATTGCTCAGCCTGGATTTTGGATTTTTTAGACAAGCTGTCTAAACTGAGGCAAGGAACAGGAGACCTTGTAAGCTTTGAGATTGTCTCAAGTTAGTGTTATTAACCAAGGAATTTTTTAGGCAAGAGTAATCTTTGTATTCTCTTTTATCACTGCTCTTTGTAAGTAGACATAGCCCCTTGATGAAGTCCAACAGGTGAAAAAAAGTAGTACACATAAGAAATAACTGCTGACACAAGTGGAATGAAGCAAAAAATTGATATAAATATGAAGAGAATTGGAAAAACTAGGAGGTCCATTACTATTGGTGAACTTGTTTTACTCTTAGATTAAAAGGTCACACAATCTGTTTCTATAAGAAAGGCAGGTAAAGATTTTGGGTTTGAGGTATTTTTACTGAAAAAAAGAAGGTTCAAATTGCAACTCTGACACCTCTCCAGATTTCCAGGACAAACAGCTCATATGGGAAACCATTTTCTGTGGTATGCTGCAGTCCATGTCAAGTTCTGTTTAACCCTTACCCACACTTTACAAAGTCAGGAGCATTCCTAGTTCCACGCCTGTTGCCAGCAGGTCTGCACTTCTCCTACCTGTTTGTGAGGATAAACATTAATGTGGCACTTGATACATTCTTGTCCCATGTTAGCCCAGGAGTTTCCACTCATCCATTTTCTCTTGCATTTGGGGCACTTGTATTCACCAAAGCAGCGTTTCTTGCCCTGGTATGGTGTCAGGCCTTCTCCTTTTGGACGAGCCTGCAAAACAAAGGGAAGTAGCAATGAATGAAAACAGGTGGGGGGTGGGTAGCAGAAAAGTAAAGGGTTTTTTAATTAGGAGGCTTTGGGCAAAAGATACTGGAGGCAGACAGGAAGGTCATATCCCCTTAAAAAAGAGTACATATGTTGAAGCTAGAGTTTAACAGTTCTGAGAGTTGTTTCTGTGAGAGGTGTTCAAAAGTTCAAGAGGACTTATAATCCTTGTTAGTGGCACTGAAC
Source organism: Corapipo altera (assembly GCF_003945725.1). Classification (NCBI taxonomy): domain Eukaryota; kingdom Metazoa; phylum Chordata; class Aves; order Passeriformes; family Pipridae; genus Corapipo; species Corapipo altera. The sequence continues at coordinate 6,029,237 of NW_020884900.1, read as the reverse complement.
ATAGTGCACAGGCATATTTCTAAATACCTTCTCTAACAGTTTTAATATTGGCTTCATTATAAGATCATCTCTATTGCGTACATATTGCTAGTAATACCTATATAATCTGGAGGAGTAGCTCACTACTAAAGGACTACTTCTTAACTAGAAATTCTAGTTAAGAAATCTAGTATATTCTCCACTGAAACCTAACATTAAGAAGATTTTTCATAATTCAGCTTTGCACAGCCTGTAAAGAATTAAATATTGGCAATTCATCAGTATGTGGATTATCACATGGGAGCACACCAACTGGGATTGAGTATGAAGAAAAGACATTTTGATTAGTGGAAAAAATAACTTGTATTAAATTTGTCTGGTTTCTGGCTCTTGGTAAATGGTTTTACTGATTTCTACCTTTTGAAGGAAACAGGAAGGGATTCTCAAATGGACTGGTGTGATGTCCAAATGTTAAATACCCCTTAAAGAAAGCCTTTTTATCTAGGGAAGTTGGTAGAGTTGACAATGACCTTATACAAATACCACGTTTATTTTTTGTAAATACATTCACTCACTAAAACTGTGTATTGTACTTAACAAAATATAGCAAGGTACCTGATAAATTAATGTGTTAATGTGAAGATGAGAGTATTGCATACAGCTGTCCTAAGATAGCTGCAAAGATGAAGCCATTTTTCAGAGTCTCTAGCAGGTGTTGAAATACTGTCCATGTATTCACTATGTTTAGTTTGTTGTTGCCTAATGGGAGATTTTTTTTGCCTGTGTAATGGCAGAGTTGTATGATCACCTATCAAAGGATTCCTTGTCACTTATTTTTATGTCACGCCTAAGCAGCTTTTCTTTTTTAAGGTTCCCAGACAAAGTTTACGAAGGTCAAATGACCCATCATGCTGGGAAGGTGTTTTTTTTTTGTTTTGGGACCTTGTACAATTTCTCAGTGTGTAGGTCCAAATTGCTTTTGATGTGAAAACATGGGCTGCAAAAGCAGGTGGTTGGCAGAAGCTCTGAGACTCTGCTCCCGTGGCTGATGGAGAGGGTGTACACTGTGTTACCTCCAGGGCTGCACGTGGGAGCAAGAGGCAAAGGAACATGGAGTGTGCTCTCCCCCACATGTGGTGGGTGGAAGAGCAGGGGACCCCAAACCTACTCTGGCCTCTTTTTTCCTCTGTAGTATCAGTAAACAACATTCTCTGGGTTTTTTTATGCTTATTCCTCAGCACAGCAATACTCTTTAAAATAATAATAATTTGTTTCATGACACTCAGTCTGACAAGCCACTGTAAATATTCTGACTCATTGCAAAGATGAAGTTGACACCAGGACACACGTATTTGCAGTAGTATTGCACAGAATAAAAAAAAAAGTTCATTGCTGTAATGAGAAACATTCTGATTTCCCCAACTAAATGAGTGCTGGCAAGCACCCAGAGTGTAACCCTCTGATCCATGGTGTCCCTCGATAAGGATGAGAGATTGCAATTGAATGTAGGGCAGGAAAATGTCAATTTATGGAGATATCCTTATTCTGGACACTTAATTCGGTTCTGCCTCTGAGGAGCTCTTAGCACAAGTCAGTGTAAGAAGGAGCCACATGCTCTCTTCATTTAGAAATTCTCATGGAATTGAATAGGAACCCTGCATAAAGAGAGCTCTCATGATTGAGAGACCTTCCCCCTCCTCCTGAGGCATCACAGATTTCTTTATTTGCAGTTTCAATTGCGGCTATGTTATTGAACAGAAGCAAGCTATTTCTGATTCTCTAAGTCACACTCTACTTAAAAACTCCTCCTGCAGTCAGACCTGGGAATGCAACTTCATTGCCCCTACCAAGCAGCAGTCCTTTCAGAAAATATGCAGGTCACAGAGTTCATTATTTCCAAAGTAATAACACTAACTTTGGAGACAGAGTGTGTCTTAGAAGTCTTGTAAATGTTTACAAAAAGTATTTAAACATAACACTCCCACTGCAATATGTTATGTCAGCCATAAAGAGCATTTAAACTTCAGACTCCCACCGCAATATGTTGCGCCAGCCACAATTCACAGACAGGAAGCTTTCAGGGATGCCTGCTTTGGGCAGGCCTGTAACTATGGGTTTCTCCAGATCTAGTAGTTGACTTCAGAGGCACCAATGCTCTGAAATGCTCTGCCCTCACAAATGCACAGGGGGGCACTGAAGATGCTAGTCTGTGAAGTCTGTGTGTACAGCTGGGCATTAGAAATGGAGGCTTTCCAAATTAGAAGCTACTTTTAAAATCTGGCTTATCTAACTTTCTCAGCAAATCGGAAACAGAACCAGGAAAAGAATGCAGGAGCCCTGACTCTGTTGGTAATTTCCTGTTATAATTGCTAGACTAAACTTCTGATTTATTTTTATTTTAACTTTTCGACTGTCACAGCTCCCTCCTTAGTCAGTGACTTTAATTAGCTTGCTGGCAAAGCTACAGTATTCTCTGTAGGTGTTTTGCTATTCTGCTTTATGGATGTTTATATGTTACCCTAACAGATATTATTTTCCTGCCCATATCTTCAGTTTCCCTAACTGTGCCCCACAGGGAATTTGGATTCTCAAACAAGCAAGCTCATTTTCTCTAGCAAGAAACATCATTAGGAAGCACTGACAGCAGCAAAGGCAATCCTCCAACTCCCTCCACCCTTCAGATCCAAACAAAACAGATATTTGACAGTATTTGGTGGAAGGCAAAACCTGACTGAGATACACTAACGGCTTGAGAGATCTGAGGCTGGGTGTTTTCTTTTTTTCTTTTCTTTTCTTTCCTTTTTTTTTTTTTTTTAATATTATTTAAAGTGTCTGGCTCCAGCAGCAGCACAGCTGAATTGCACAAACATTTCCAAGAAACAGCTTGCTCCTTGGCGCAGAAGCAGCCAGCCCTGCCCGCAGGGTGCTCGAGCACCCAGTCGCTCTGCAGCAGAGGTATCTCAGCCCTTGTCCAGCCAGAGGGCAAGAGCTGTTTTCACCAGAGTTCTTAACCAAGTGCCAAAAAGGAGCAAGAATACACATTTTGTCATTTGGTATTAACTTAAAGACCATTCTTTTGTGGAATGTGGGATTTACCTTGTTTAAACCATTAGCCTCCTATTCCCTCCCGACCCCAGCTCCATTTGAATGGTGGTTAATAATAGGCCTTGGTTGGTGTTTAGATCTTGCAATTCCTGTACTGAACATTATCTCTTCTTACTCTTTCTGCAGATAGGGATTTATTTATGTCCAGAGTTAACCTGGCAGAGTTATGCCCCTATTAATAATGGCACAATATTTTGTTGTTACCATGTTAACATACACTGTCCCATTGCCTGTAGGCTCAGGTAGTCCCTGGCCTGGTTTCTATCCATGTCTGCAAAAACTTGTGTATGTGTTCACTCAGATATTTCAAGGATTTACCTCATCCAGGACAGGTAGGCCTTTGGGGAGGATCAAAACTGAACAGATTTTTCTACAAGGATGAGAAATTAGCCATTGCTTATGTCTCAATGTCGAGATCGAGGCATAGGCAACAGATCCTTTGTGCTGTTTTGACTTTGGACAAATGCTGAGACAAATGAAACCACCTCTGCAGGTGTACCTAGCCAGTGGGTGTGTTTGCCTTGGCTGGATCCAACAAATGTACAAAGCCAGTGGATTTTGTGTGGCACAGTAATGAAAGTTACCTCAATATTCCATCCCTCACTGACACCCAGCTGCCTCTATTTTTCATCCTCTTTTTTTCTTCAGCCAAAACCACAAATTGGCCATAATAAGATTTTAAAAGTATTTAAGTTGAGCTTTTCTGCTGGTAACCGGCCAGTCAAGCTCTCTCTCAACCTATCACACAGTGCATTTCATGAAGGAATCTGCCAAATCACTTGGCAGTGACGGACATAATAAAGGACTCTTTGCTTCTCCGCTTTCCCTAAACAATTCACTCAAAGTATCAGTTTGCCGAGTCAGCAAAAACAAAACACCCCCCCCCCCCCCCCCATGCCCTGTTTAAAACTGGATTAATTTTAAACAACATGGGACTGAGAATTTCCTCAAAGCAAAATAAAATATAGAGGAACAATGTAGTTAATGCTTTTCTTCCCCTCATCTTCCCCCAAGTTTGTTTTGCACAGCTGAAAGGCTGTGTACAGCATGGGGAAAGATGAAATCAGCATGACACTGGTAGGTGGATCCCCTTTATAGAAGAACTCTGTGAGGGTCTGCTTGTAAGCATGCTTCATCAAAAATGAAGTAGAAAAGCAATAATAGCAAACAACAGCTTGATGCTCTGACTGGCTCCCAAGTGGTTTATGGGAGTGGGAGAGTCAGAGCTGTATTTTGAAATGTGAACCCTTCAACACTCTTGACTGAAAGTCTGCACAACTAGGAAATGGCATTAAAAAAGCCCTAGCACTCTTATTTTGGTGCTACTGTAAGTGCGTATTTTTAATAAAGATGAAATGATGGTAATACCCAAAATGTCCAACTAAAAAATGAAAAATAAAGTATTAAGACTGATTTGGTGTACTGGGTGTTGTGGCATTCTTAGCACTAGAACTGCAGAAAGCTGTAGAGGGTTGGGAAATTCCCAGAAGTCCTCTGACCTTTCTCAGCTCTGTATATGCTGTGTAGACAATGAGGACACGCACACATGTCAAAATGGCACATAAACAGGAATCTTTAGATTGGTCAACCCTTTTTTTTTGTCCTTCCTGATTTTTGTTCATATAAATCTGAACATCAACAGAAAACAGGCAGATAGGTTATGTGTTTAGGAAATGAATTTTAACATAGCTGGTCTATTGCTTTGTGTAGTCCACGTTGCTGGTTCATGATATTGCTGGTGTGTGACACTGGAGACTTCCAAGGTATTTAAATCAACAGTCGCTACATCTTTAATTAGTACGTGCAATATAGAAAGAGCATCTAGGAGACACAGAAACCAAATTAATGCCTTTTTCAACTTTGTCTCTAGTTTAATTTGTGTACTAGTGATATGATAAATCTTACTTGATACAGGCCTGTTAAAGGAAAAGAGGGATAATTGTCAGAAAGCAGACTCTTTATTACATCATTACTGTTTAAATAAAAAAGTCTCTTTTTTTTTTGCTGAAAAATAGATATTATGGAATTTCTACTTGTTTTGGATATTTCAGATTAGAGATTTATGACAAATAAAATTATATCTGAACAAGACATGGCTGAACACTAAAAAAAATTTGAAAACTTGTTTGGGTAGCTTAACAGGAGGCCAATATGTGTTTTATTTCACTGAGATTTTCTTAGAAGTCTTGTCTGTCATATGGGTTAGGGCTACTTCAGCCTCTGCCTGGGGAGTTCAGTGTATGGTTTTTACACCTTTGCAGTCACAGAAACAGACATGTTTTTCAGGGCAGTTAAAGCTCATCAATTGTTATTGTTTATCTGAAACCTTTTTTTCACATTTGTACCACTCCCACTCTTAGAACCTGATCAAGGTAGTAGGAGGTGGCTTTGTATAGAAGTTCCAAATAATGGAACTATTACAGTTAGGCTTGTGACAAAGTTGGTTGGATTTCTCAGCACATCTCTACAGCAGTATGTGTATTGTAGCCTTCCTTCTTGCTGTCAATGTGTTCAACTGAGGAAAAGGGGCCAATGAATTACCGGAGCTGATGCTTGGCCTCCCAAAGAAATGTAAAATTAGAAGTGGGTAAGACTGCTTAGGCTTTCTGTGTGTCTGCTTGTTGCTTTGTGGTTGTCATATACTGTGCTCTTGCAATTAGTATATTCTGTCACCTTATTTGGGCAATAATTTCACAGTCAAGTGTATACAGGATTTTGCTCCTATGCACATTTCTCCTTTCTTTATTTCACCTTTATATATGTACTGCTACTGAGTGTAAATATAATCCTTTACTTCCCTGGCTCTGGAGTATCTGTCTAGCAGGATGATGTTTAGAATGGAACACAATTTTCCAGGAGCAGAACATTAAACAAAACATGCAAGTTTGTGTAGTGTCCAATCCAAACAGCATTAGCTGCTGGTTTGTTTTTTTTTTTTCTTGAACAAATACCCTATTTCTGCTGTTACAACCCAAGTGTTAATCTTTGGCAAACATTTAAAAGCATATTGATTAAGCTGCGTCAATGAAATTTTACAGGGGAATTTTGAAATGGCAGAAGCTCAATTTTATTTGCCATTTTTTGTATTTACCTCTTGGTTGCTTTGAAAAATCAGTGTTGTCAGTATATTGTAGTTAGCTGTGATCTTGATCTTGTTTCCACAATGGCAAACCAAGAATAAGATTCAGCAGTATTTGTTACTAATAACATGCATATGCTTTCTGATGATGATTAAAGCAATAGACATAGTTGTCATGGACACGTTGATCAAAGTCTAGAAATCCAAGAAGCTTGGCAAACATTCTAACATTTAAATCAAAATCTGGTTTTGCGGATTTTTCAGAGTTCTAACCACGCTTTTAGGAACAAGGGTTTTTCTTCTCCTACAAAATGCCTAGTTGAACTGATCATTAGAACCATGCTTGGGTCAAAGATATATAATACTCATTACTATGCTAAGTTAGTTTGAAGCATAATAGTAGCTAATATTTGGCAATTCCACAAATACCTGATGTGCCAATTAGTCAACACTGAATGTTCTGGGAAGTTGATAGGGTGGGTTTTCTTCTTTGCCAATCCTAGTCACAGCTAGTACAGAGATAAAACCATGTAAAAGCTCAGTACCATACAGTCTGAGCAAACAGCTGCATTCAGGAATAGGATGCTGTTTTCACAGGTCTCTGTCCACATAAAAAAAGACTTGGTTGTACTGACAGAAGAAAGTAGTAGAATACAAAAGTATTTGGTAGAATGGTAATGTGGTGATGGGACTGATGTTGGACTTCCAACACATGGAATGAGTATATAGCCTTAAGTTCCTCTCTGATCTTGGTCAGGTCATGTTAACAGATTGTACCTCAGCTCTTCATTTGTAGTGGGAAGAGGCCCTTTTGCTGTTCCCTGTCATTTCTGCAGTTGTGGCACTGTATAAATCACTTTGGGCTATGTACGGTAACGTAGCTTGTGTAGTATAATGGAACCTTGAACTTCATCTGAGTTATCTAAAGGGCTGTTATAAAAAACCCAAGCAAATGACACTGAAAACTTCCAGTCAATCCTTTTCAAAGAAGAAAATTTGCATGTATAGTGTACTGTACAGAAAAATGTTCTCCCTAGATGAAGCTTGTTAGTGCAGCCTTAGTAGAAGGTGAAACTCCCCTTGCATCACAATTCTAACTAACCTCAGGTCAATTTTCTAGGTATGCTCAAATATTTAGTGTATCACATTCTATACAGGGCAATAGGCAATGATCAAGTGTTTAATGTGTTTGGTAGACTTTCAGAGCCACAGAACTGAACCAACCCTACCCAAATCTTCTATTAAGGAAAGCTGCAAGTAATTATCTTGGTTAACTGTACTTCAAGGACTTATTTTACCTACACGTGCTACTCTTTTTTCATTGAATGACTATGAAAGAGCTCCCAAATGGACTGTCTGTATTTGTGGCCAATCACAGCTTTAATACGTTTGTTCCCCTAGGACCTTGAAAACAATGGAATTACTTGAGCATATAAATAGCTGCCTAATGAATCTTCTTTTGAAAGTATTGCATAACTCAACCTAACCCAGAACCTAAAATTTCAAGCACAAGGAAAGAATAGGTCTCTGGTCCTTATGCACGTGAAGATAACCATTAAAATTTGACCAAATGTTAACTTGTGCAATGAAGCAAGCATACTGAAAAAATTCTCTTAAGGAATTGAATAGTGAAAACTGTTTCAAGGTATTGTTTAATGCAGTACAAAGTGGAAAAAAAGGCGGATGGGGCTAGAAAATAGGAATGGATAGTGCCTAAGCGGACCTGGGTCTTTGCTGTATAATTTAAGGACTGTATGTCATACAGAACATAGGGATTTGCATATCTAATTAGGCATGAGGAAGAGTTAAAATTACACTCGCCTGCTGGGATGCAGTGAGGCACTTCTTTTCAGTGTTACAAGATCATATTCTTCCAAACAGCCTGAGATAAAAAGGAAGTGGTCGAAATCCTTCTTTCCCCTTCTCTGATACAAAATTGGACATGCTGAATTAATTATGAAGAAACTAGGAATGTATTCATTTTAATAGTTTCCTGATGTTTTGACTCTTTTGTCCCTCTTCATCCGTTGCCTGAAAACATACAATAGCAATACTCTCCTCCTCTCCCTCCCCCTCTGGTAGCACACTATATTAAATACGTTGGTATTTATTTAGTAGTTGGAATGAAGTTTTGGAGAAGAGAAGGTCAAACCCTTGCTATAATCTAGCATTACCTCTTCCAAGCTGAGGTCAAGACTCATCCTTTTGGACCTGTTTAACTGGGCCATCTCAGATGCCTTCATGTGGATTTCACGATTCCCCTAGGCCTATTGTGGCACAACTAGGGCACTGATCTGGTGACAAGCTGACAGGTCTAAGGATTACAAACTTCTGTCCTTTACAAAGCAGTGGAGTAGTTCCAGTAGACCCCTTGCCTCCCCATGGGTCAGGAGACCCTTAGAAAGAGAAAGGCAGACAGATGTCACTGAAGGTAATTTTATTCCAAATCTAAGTGAGTGGCAGGTGCTATTGAAGCCAAATTCAACATGTGGGATGCTGCTTTCTGCTTCATTGCTGTTCTTAGATGTGCTTATGCAAAGTCTCTACCTGAAGAAAAGATGTGGATTGAGTTATGATTCAGATCTCCAGTTGATCTTGTGATAGTATTTGTTTCCACATTAAATGTCCAGGTAAAGAAACTTAATGAGAAGACTGTCCAGGCTAGACTGGGTGCACCACTTTTTGGTCAAAGCAAATTTTCAAAAGAGGATTTGGATCAGATAATCTTCCAGTTTACGCAGTGACCGTAGAGCTTGCATTTCTTTTTGGTTTATGTTTCAACTGGGAATCTGAGACTTCTCTCTCTTCAAACTACATCCAGAATAATAGTGTTGTCCTTACCATTTGGACTGTTTGAAAACTGTATTGTAACTTCAACTGCAGACATGGCAGTTTGCAAAACCTGTAGTACTTGCTCTTGATATAACTTTGGTGTCACTTTACAAAGGGAGTAGAGAAAAGGCCTGTGTTAAATATAAAGAGGTCTGCAGGTGCTGATGGGAGATGGATTTCTCTACTGCTTGAGTGGCACTGTAAAATCCTGCTGTATGACAGCTGTATCATTTGGTGGCTTCATTCTTTTGTCATTCTGGACCTCTTGTGGCTTTCCTCTAAGGCAAATATCTGCTGGGCTATACATGTTGAAAGTACTTTGGGAGGGATCAGTGATCTCAAGAAGAAATTTCAACTTGAGAATCTGCTGCTTTCACTTGTTCATTGGAAACAGTTTGTTGATGTCCGGGGATGTCAAGGGAGACCACTGCTTTATGTTAAAGTACTTTTCCATTGGAGGTAGAGTGGTTTGTAGGACTTGGATGACATTAACAAGGACATTATAATAAATAATGATTTTATTCCAATTAGAATCTTTGACATTCATATATCTAAAAAACCCATTAATTTCTTGCCCGGTTTTTAAATGGAACTTTGTCACCCCAAAGCATTATCTGTTTTTCCCATCCTAACACTTTGTATCCCACAACGTGTTTAACCTCAAACAACAGATACTTTAATATCCTTAACTAATAAAAAATTTTTAAGAAATATATCCAGTTCATATGCAGTTTCCAATAGTCATTGTCCTGGGCTCTGCAAGTGGGCAAAGGATGAGTGCTTAGTGCTCTGCAGGCTGGGCAAGGGAGTGTGCAGGGGAAGGTATTGCACTAGGAAGTGGGGAGGAGAAGGAGGTGGCAAAGCAGAGAATATTCTAATTCAATGCAATTGCACAATGCAATATGAAATCCAGCTTTAGCAATGTTACCACTCAGGAAATCGCTTGTTTTGCTCTGATTTGACTTTGTTACTTGTTGCATCCTCTGGACTGACAATCTTTTTTCTTGTTCCATTCATATGTGTATGAATTATCATAATGGTGGATTTCTTTTATCCTGAATAAGAAATGCTTTTGCTCATGTAAAGGTTTTATCTCTTCAAAACAACTCTTGAAAAGCAAAGGAAATATTGTTAAGATGATAAGGGCAAGTTTGAGGGGAAAGGATGTTTCTAGAAGAACTCAGCCTTCTTCCTTCCTTCTACTCTGAAAGGGACAGGATCTCTTTCAACTACCCGATAAATTCTTAAGAATTCAAGACCTGGTTCATGGCATATCCTGCACACTGCATGAGAATAGACAGAACTACAGTAAGAAAATTCCAACAGGAGAGTGCAGGATCACGAGAATGTGATCTTGTGGTTAAGGTGCAGGGCTGGGCCTCTGCAAGCCTGGGGTTTTGTTCCTGGCTTGAATACAGTCTTTTTCTGAGGCTTTGTAGACAAGTTACTTGATCCATGTTTCAATTTTTCACCTAGAGTATGGGCAGTACTAGTGAACCTCACGTTCTGGGAGTATAATCAATGTTTGTTACTACAAAAGTGAGCAGTATGCATGAATCTTGAGTTACACAATCCTCAGATGAGGGTTTTGAACACGGACTGCTATTGGACTGTCATTGGTGACCATGACCTCACCTCTTTGAGCCATTTTTTTTAAAGGCTCTACTTAGAGATGATTTTGTTCATACAGTTTGTTTTCCCTACAACCTGATTGGTTTAAGGCAGAAATGTCACAAGCAGTTAATTGAAAATGACATCTCCACTGATACATCATCAAAAAAGTAAATAAAAGGACATGGCAGAAGGTAAGGGAAGTACATACACAATTGTTACAACGACTTCTATCTAGGAAATTCTTTATGCAAAAGATGAAGCTTGGGCTGTCTTTGAAAATCTTCCCACTGCAACAAATGCAGCACAAGGGCTACCTGCCCCCTCTAACCTCCCCACCCCATAGCAGCATAGTGATGCAGCCTCCCAGGACACCAGCACACAGGGCAGGCTGTGGCCTGTCCTCCTCCAAGATGAAATACCACAGCAAGAGTGTCATTGCTTCTAGCTGGAATGGGCCCTTTGCTTGAACTATTAAGAAACAGGGAAAGGAAATAAAGACCAGATGAGCAACCGCCCTCCCTTTTTCCACCTCAGCCTCCTTCCCTCCACCTTCCCCCCACACCATGCTGTCTACGAGATGACATACAAAAACACCAGTTGAGTCAGCCTGCTTTAAATTACAGCATTCTTTTTGAGCCTGGAAAAAGACATGCTATGCATAACCCAAAAAATGAAACATGACTTCAGCTGCTGATACGTAAACGGCATAGATGGTTATTGTGTTTAATAATGTGAAAGGGACTTTTTTTCTTGTCCCAGTGTTCTTTTCTCTCAAAATATTCTGCCAGGTTATACATGAGCATAATGAGTAGAAGAAAGTTTTAGAAACCCACTCTTTCTTCCCAGAGTAGCCCCGTGTTCATTCATCTACCTCAAGAGCCATCAAATCCCAGCTACCTTAGTTCATGTGCATGGCACTGCTTGAGAGGTCCTTGCTTACTTTGAGCATCTGCGCATGTACAGGTGCCTGGGAGGAACTCCTTGTTAGAATTTTCTTCTACAGTAGGCCAAGTCTCTCCATGATGAAAGAGCAAGTTTTTAACATCTTAATTCAAGTGCATCAGAAAAATCTCGCTGTTGTAAACATAACCATTGGTTTGTAGTGAAAGCTTATAGGCATGTATACCTATACTTTTAGATGACCCAAAGGCAACCGTCCTTTGGTATGAAGTTTGTGATAGTATAGTAGGTGTCTGCACCTCTTATCTCTTCCATCCTTCCCTCCCTTCACAGTCCATCCTGTTCCTGCAGTTGTATTTGCATTTTCCACCAAACTCCTTCACTGTTGTTTTTTTTTTTTTCCACTCTGCACAAAACTAACTTGAATCGTCTGAAAAATTACTTGTGTCATGCTATCAGAACAGCATCAGCAGCTGCCAAACTTTGTTAACCATTCTGTGAGATTCATAGTTGATGTCTGTAGCGATACAAGAACTTTTTACTGAAATTCTTGTGAAAACAAACTGGTTCCCTCTGTAATATCTTTCTTGATCATGTGCAGAAATATTTAGTGCTTTGAAGGTGAGGAAGGAGGGACTGCAATCAATAAGTAAAGAGTGGGAATACTAATAGGTGTCTGAAGGTAAGAGGACAATACAGGCAGTGTTGTGTGAACAGGAGTTCTCACATCAGACTTCTGGTAGAATGAAAGGAGATAAGTGGCAACCAGGAGATGACCGCACAAAAAATACAGAATAAAATTTATAGCCTTTTCAACTATTCAGATTCTGCCTTCTGTTAGTTAACTGACTCTATCTTTTCACTCCTAATTATTTTGTTTTTCTCATCTGTCACAAAATAAGCCAGGAGGACATTTATCTGAAACTTCTTGGGAGACTAAAAGGTCATAGGTTGAATCAGGCCATGGATGTTGTGTGCATTTTTAAAAGAAATAAAATCTCTTCTATGTTGAAATAGGAAACTCATGTCTGACTCATCAGGCTGCCTGGCTGTACTGTAAGAAATGAAGTCTTTTGGACACGTATGTTTTAGGCTCGTTCTGTACAGCTGTGTAGCTGGAGCTTTAAGATAATCATTGCTATTAAAGATTTTGAAAGGAAACTGTTTTGACCATAATATAGTCAGAAAAGTGAAACAAAATGGTAACTGTCTAAACAAGTGAGCTGTAATCACCATTTCCTTTCATGCAAGTAGATGACATTTCTATTCCAGTTTTTTTTTTCCATTACCTCTTTGCTTGTTCCTTCTTTAAAAAGCAAAACTAATCAACCGTTTGAAACCTTCACAATATGTTTGTACAGTGGCCCCAACAGCATTTCCTATATTTAAGAATTTATTGTCAAAGACACTCACACACAGCATTTCCTTATCATTGAGGCTTAAAATCTCACTTCCTGAAAGTCAACGCTTTACTGCCTGAGTACATAGCAGTAGCTGTCACCATAGGACACATTTCACCATAGTCTCACATTGGATTGCTCTGAGCACATAATATTGGCAGTACCCCAGACCTGTTGTTAGCAGCTGAACCAAAGCGGGGAAGTGGCCTGAGGCCAACTGGTAGTTCCCTATTCTTTGATGTATAGTGTCCCCAAGAAACATCAGGAGATGGACTGGGACATGAATAGGCTTTACAGAGTAAATCTTTCTCCCTGAAGGGAGAAATTTTTTTCAAGAAAAAAACCCAAGTGAACACCAAACCCCACCAACAAGTTAGGTATCTCTTTTACTAGTGAAGAACATACTGCACCAGAAAGCACATGTGAAGGACAGCTGTGGTGTTCAGCTACTGCATATGACTGACAACATTTTTTTCCGAAGGTTCTAGTCCTATTTTAGAAATTCATCACTCTGTTCAAAATATCTGATTCCAGTTTTGTCCTAGCAGACAGTTTGTATATCCACAGATGATTGAAGTGAAAGCCCCATTATTACACAGGGAGAATACACCTCCTAGTTGAAATGTTATGGGAGCAGAGGATCCACCAAGGGGGCTGCAGGGCACAAAAGGCATGACAAGACTTTGTGCCGTGTTCAGTGCTTGTCATGGGAACATGTTTGCGACCAAGGCCATCTTCAATGTTTCTAAGATCTAAGGCAGTCTTCCTGACACAGACAGTGAACAGGCCACAGTACAATATCTTTACTAGATATTGTCTGTATGTTGTTTGCTCAAGGCTAAGAAACTATTCATTTTTAAAAAGATATTGTGCAAGAAGCATCTGGTGTAAAATGTTTGCCATAGTGTTTGCTGCAGATGATTGGAGAGGTTGGATGAAGACTTGGGGAAGGGAGGAGTGCAGTTCTGTATCTCTTTTCCTACTGCTTCCCCTTTCCTGTTTCACCCTAATACTCTTCCTGTCTAGTCTAAGGGTAGATTCATGCCTGCTGTGCTTGCAGAGATGTTGCACAAGTAAATTTGCCTTGCTCTTGTAGGAGGAAAAATTTTAAACCATTCAGAAAAACTAATCAGGAGTCCTTGATTTGTTTCCATATTAATAATCCCTGTTTAGTGGGACTATTTCAGCAGTCTTGCTGATTTAAGAAAAAAATCTATGTGGAATGATAAAATAGAACAGGAACACAAACAAGTCAGAAACACCTGACGTATAATAAAGTCTCTGAATCTAAGAGTGTTATTTTCCCAATGTAGGAGTAATGTCAAGGCTGTGCTGTTCTGGTTAGCCACAGATTCAGACCCTTGTGAGAGACTGGCACAGCAGCAAAAGCCTTCTAGTCTCTTGATTTATTTTTTTCAGTCTTTCCAAGGACCAGTTAACTTTATCCGCTCTGAGCTTCAGGGGGATGTGCAGCTCAGTGTGTGCCTGGTGAGAGGCTCATTATCCTCTGCAGGCTCAACACAAACCCTCGATTTTTAAAAGGCGACAAAAGCGGTGGCTGGTCCTGGTTTCCGGCCCCCCCTTGGCCCAGCCAGCACGGCGGACTCCTCTCCCCAGTGCAGCTGGCTCTTTGTGTGCCCGGGCATAATGAGGAGGGCTCGGGAGGAAGCTGACACAGGTGTGCCACGAGGCCACGGACTTGGCTGGGGACGCCGCCTCGGGTGCGCGCACACGTCTCCCCACACACAGGTCTTGTGTTCGGGCTTGGCCACGGCCTTCAAGGGCCTCCTTGTCGCGGCACAAACAACGGCGTCGCGCAGCCTCCCTTGTGCGCTGCATCCCGGCCGGCACTGCCCGGAATAATCCCCTTTCTCAGCCCTGATGCCACAGCAGAAATGTCATCCTTATTCTGCAGCGCTGGCATTTGTCAACTCGGTGGGTACAAAGACAGCATTCATTGAGCAGGAGACAGGCAGAGGGCCTCAGGAAAAGCCCTTTGAGGGCACGGAAAACGTTCTTCTGTCAAACTTTGAACTCTACAGGAGCTGCCATTTGTCTTCAGGTCTGGCAGGACTGGAGAAAGAGGGCTGTCTTGTGTTGACCACATCTTCAGCTGGGGTCCTGGGGCAAGTTCAGGTTTATTTTTTTAGGACAGCTGACTAGCAACAAATGGCCTTTCTTCTGGGGCAGTCCTACTTTAACAATTCCAAAATCACAGCTCAACTGTGTTTGCTCTTGCCTGACAAAATTAAACCTATGAGAAACGGATTTATCTTCATGCTTACTCTACACACAGATGTAGTTATTCTAATATCAGAGACTTGTACCTCCTGTGCAACACTTAACAATGCCAGGTCCTTGCCATCCCTAGGGGACAGCTTGAGCTCTCTAAAAGGTACCAGCGAGAGGCAGCGATACAAAGGAACCCTGCTCTTCCTTAGACATCCTTGTAAGCCCTGCGGGATGCTGAAGGACAGTGGACATTTCCACTGGAGACAAATACGTTAACAACAACTGATGGAAGAGATAGAGCCCTTTTGACAGTCTGCTCAATGAGTCAGCAGACTCCTCACAAACAGCATTGGTTTCCCTGGTCCTTGCTGTTGAATTAAAGTAAATAGCTGAAGATAGCACCACATAACCAAGAATATTCCACTCTATTGAAAATAGATCCACTGGTTTTGTAAATATTGCATTACCTACTAGCTGAACACAAACACTGAGCTCGCTTAAAGCTCTCTCTACTTGGGGTGATGCACAGAGGTGGTTAACCCTGGGGTATTTGTGTTATGAATGCTGCTGCAATGGAGATCTGGGAAGGTTTAATAATTTCAGACAATTTTATTTTTCTATTTTAAATTGTCCTCTAATGAGACTGTTAAAACATTATCATACCTCACTAAAGAAGTCTCTGTGTTTTAGTGAAAAGTTAAAACTAATTTTGTGGGCTGTTAATAACATGCCCAGGGCTATTTCCCACTTGTTCCAATTACAGAGCACTCCCAAATTATAAAGTATATCTTGGGGTGGAGAGCAGTACCAGTCTGTGCTTTGCATTTTCCTAACTCTTCACGGTAATAAATCTTCTGTGTGAAAGTGCTGGGGTACACTTAGTAGATCTTCAGGAAGAGAAGTTACCAAATGGCTTCCAAAATGCAAGACTGTGTTAATGACAATAGGATTTGAATCAGTTTTGAGAAGCTGAAACGATTTTATCATAATACATAACCACTCTAAATGTGAGGTTAATAGCAGCAATAAGAAAAGGATACGGAAAGATGCGAATATTTATTAGGTATTTAACTTCCATGGGTAAACAGAAAAAAAAAGAAGGGTATGCATTATGTACATTTAGCAAGAGGTATGGAATTCATGCAGCAAATATAGGGAATTTTCCTCATAGTGGTGAATGGGACAGTTCAATTTGATATAATATTGTTAGATGTTGTTAGTTGTTAGATCATTTGTGAAGCTCCAGTCTAAATATTGAAAGCTAATGGAAATTGGCAGAGAAGACTGGGACAGTGGGATAGTGCCTCAGGTGACTCCTTCCTAAATGCTGGAGTAACCAGGCAAGCTTTGGAGAAATTGTGTTCTAAGCCATTGAAGTTCCTTCTTAAAATAAAAGGAAGAAATGTGTGTCAAGTATGCCACTGTTAATCTATTCTGATGGTTGTAGGGAGTTCTCAGTTGTACAACAAGCTGTTATACTGTCCTGTGTGCAGCATGTTCTGTACTGCTTGGATGCAATCAGGGAAACATGTGCAAGAAATCATTTTAGAGACTACCCACCACCCACTTCTTTTTAAGGATGTGGTTCTGCACATGAAATTGGGATATAAACTGGAAAGGCCTCCTCATTCATCTTATTATCTGCATAAGCAGTACAAAGGGAATCCACACTGCCTTCATTCCTCTAAAGCATCCTAAGTGTCTCATTCCTGACCATCACTTAGGACTTGAGTTTAAAGAGCATGAACTGAAGTCACATCCTTAACATCAGTCAAAGGAGTATTTAAAAATCCTTTGCCTTGCCTGTCCTGTATTCTCCACTAGATGTAAAACAGTGGAGTAGATGTTTTCTGCTTAGAAATATGTGAAGGAGTAAAGAAAACTCTGAAGAGTGCATGGACAGACTATTTAAGGACTATAAACATAATCTGTAGTAAACAGATACAGTGAACTAAAATAGAAACACAACAGTGTGTTATGTAGGAGAGAAATGTAAGAAAAAAGTGTGGAATTACACATTCACTGTTATTTGCAGCATAGCAAGGAAGTGTAGTGTTAGTACCAAACTTGCACGGACATAGATGTGCCCACCAGTCAGAGTTCATATCTGTGCTGTCTTGGCAGCTTCTCCAACAGTCAGCACTCTTTCCTGCTCTTTCACTGACTTTCAGTGGGCAATGTTCTTAAAATATTACATGTTACATATTAAAATAGTCCTCTTCTCTACAAGGGGGGATGGGGCAATGACTGTCCAGTGTTTTAAAGTGCAAATAATAGTTGTGATGTCTATGTGTGTAGTTTTATTCTTTGCTTTTTCTGTGCTTGTTTGACTTGTGAAATGGCAAAAAAAATCACTGTGTATTATGTGATATTAGTAAACTTAAATGCATTACAACTTCTGAAAAACTTTAAGAACAGCCTCCAGAATAATATAGCCATCAGTTTTCCCTTCCTGTAGATGTTTGAAAACATCTCAGGGCCATTAAACACAGTGTTATTCATGTCAGGGTTTTGATATAATAGCTGATTCAGAATATTAGGGCAGATGTGTGTGAACTAGGATGGGATGAAACTCATTTTTTACTATGCCTGTGCTGTCCTTGTGCTGTTTTCCTCAGGGTTTATTCAGGTATATAACACGTTGTTTTATATAAAACTTGTAAAGCTTAAAACATGTAAATATTTTCTGTAAGTAGGGGTAGGTAGGGAAATACAAAAGCATTTACCTGAACTTTCTAATAAGAAAAATTGAGTTGAGATTGTCCCCCAGTTAATTTATATCTGACACCTTGCAGTTTTTGCCAGCTGAGTGATTTGTTATGACTAAATTTGTCAAAGTAGAAGGGTTAAAAAAAAAAAAAAAAGAAGTCTGATACCAGAAGACTGTAGCCACACAATCTTTCAGTTCTGTTATGAGACGGTTGTTTCATTGCTTCATGTAGAGGAAAGAGAGGTCAGATAATTACCTCACAGGTTGGCCTGAGAGACTGAACATGTTGCTCCTCATCAACGTGAGAAATGTTTTAGAAATGCACTTTGACTTGGGAAAGGGGCAGCAGTGAATAATCAGCTTGGAGTGGTACTTGGCAAGAAGGTTGTGACGACAGTATATTTTTGAAGGCACTGTGAAACAAAGAAGTGTTCCCAAAAAGGAGATATGCACAACAAATTCCAGGGTAGAACAACAGCTGCAAAAATCTTTTCTGCTTTTGAACTCCGATTTTAAACTGAACTGCTTTGTTTCACAGTGCCTGCAAACAACAGGAGCACTTCCAATGCCAGTATTCATACCTGCCAGTAGAAAAGTTGGAGCTATGTGCAGCCATCCTGGGGTGTAGGTGGATCTGCATTCAACAGGACTTTATAAACCAAGTAGGAGAAATACTTAAAATTATTAGTTCAGATTTTACAGCTGTCAGTGGGCAGCACTGCTCTGCAGGGATGGGGCAGAAGGCCTCAGCAGGACTGGCTTGGTGCATGAGGTGGTGTGGAGGACACCAGATTAGGAGTGCTGCTGTTAGGTGTCCATATCCCATGTGCCACTGGAATAACCTGAAGATATGTGTCTGCTTAGACTGCAGGTCCTGTCCTGTCACTGGATATGCATACAGAACTCCTGGGGGAGCAGACGGACCCCCTGCTTGGTTTGCTGCTGTTGTCCTGCAGGCAGCCCAAGCGTGCATGCTGCTTGTCAGGCACATCTGCAGCTTCTGCTCAGGTGACTAGGGTGGGTCATGGCAGCCCACAAGTGCTGCCATAGAAGCTGGGTGGTCTGTCCTAGCTAACATGTACACAACTTTGCAGCTTTTTGAATAGGAAGTTGCTTTGGAAAACGTTCTCACTGTTCATATTCACTGGAAACTGTTTTGGGACTTTGTCAAGCATACATTTAACACTGTACACGGAGAGCTGTGCTGAAAATTTAAGGCAACTCTGTTACAGCAAAGTCAGTTTTGTAAACTTGCAGAAGAAATTGCTTTCAACCACAACTTATCAGTCGTCTGTTGAAGCGTGCGGGGCCAATTTAGGACTTGCATTCCCCTCTCTCTCCCAAACAATTGGCTCAGCTAAAAGTAGGTTATGCTACAAGTGTTTAACCAAAAGAAAAAACATCATGCCTCTTCTGCTAACCAGTATCATGGATTAACGAAGAGCAGAAGCAGAATTGCACATGATGCTCCTGCTCAGCAGTGAGAGTTTTTCAAACTACAGTTTAAAACTTCTCCCTAGAAAAGCAGTGACCAAGATTGCCTGGATTTGAGCCTGTAGTGCCTGTGTTGTGCACAGTAACAGCTGTTGGCTCCTGGCAGGGGGAAGGGGACAATGTGGGTCTTGCAGCAGCAGGGAGTAGGTCATTTTAGTATTTGCACTGGTAAATAGGAAGGATAAAAGGAAAGAGTTGGACCTTGCCAGTAAAAGGGCATATAAATAAAGAATGGAGAACTTTTCTTCTGTCCGGGAAATAGAGACTAACTATTCACAAAGCTGTTTGCTACAATAAATAAACAAAAGCGTTAGAGCACTAAATTTTGCACTCATTTGAATATGGTAATTATCTTCAGGCCTTTCAGATAGAGATAAGCAAAGGATGTTTTCATTCCCTTAGATGAAGAGAGCCAAACAGACCCTAACTGTGAAGACAAGGTAGAGTTTGCAGAAGAAATTAAGCACCCAAGGCATACTGACTTCCTATGGCTGCCTTGAAATTCCTAGACTAATGGTGTACCACCACAGCAAGATCCAGAATAGGAGCAAAGGGCCTATGACAATTTTGGCCGGTGTAAAGATGAACTTCCCTTTGCAGCATCTGTACTGTTTGCACATTTGCTTTTTCTAAGCCAAGTGCTTAGTCACATAAACAGGTATTTGAAAACAAACAAGACCAGATGGTAGCTGAACCAGAGTTATCGGGGGCACTGCCTAAACCAGCAGCTTAAATCCCAGTATGTTCTGGTACCTGACCAGAGAAGCAGCAAACTGAATGCCATTTTCACCCATATTAGGTACAATGTGTTCATTTAGTCCTTTCTTAGTAGAAATTGCAGTGTGCAGCACCCTATTTTGAAGGGAATGCTCTGAAACCTTGCACTGCAGACCAGGTATGACAAAATGGACACAAAATGTACACTTGTAGATGGTGGGAAATTTGGACAGTTAAAAGGAAGTAAAAAAATTTTGTATATTACATCTGAGTGAGAATCAGCTGTCCAAAATGCTGACTAGTGCTAAAGGCAGGTATGACTTTAGTACTCCTGTCTCCTCTCAGCAGAAACAGTGTGAGCAATGCAATCAGTTCTTTCAGCCTTGTTGACATGCATGTCCTTCTTGATGATCAGCTGCCTGAAGTCAGTTCTCTTCCAGAAAAGAGTAACTGGGATCAAATGACCATCAGATAGAGTGCACTTACTGGTAGTTAATTAACAGAGTTCTCTATTTTTGTGTTCTTTTTTTCCAGCTATAACTTTCATGTTTTTCCTTATTATTTTGTTTTCTTTTTTTCTTCTCTTAACATCAGTTTTCTTCATGTTTAAAAACTTAAACAGTGGAGGAAAAAAAGTATGAGTAAAATCTCTTCTAAGTCATTCTTCTGTGCAGAAAAGTTGTGCTCTGTCATCTACAAATGAAGCTTTCTTTCCAGTTACACCTCTCCCTCTTCAGCACTGTTCTCCACCCTGATTACTTGCTCCTTTTAGTCACATTATGATAAACAGACTTCTCTCTGTGGGGCTCAGTGGTTAGTAATAACTCAGCCCCATGAGGCAGAAATATAACTTTATAGTCTATGTGATCTGTCAGAAGTGGTGATATGTAGGACTCTAGTGTAAGTAGTTGCAGGAAATGCAGCTTACAGACCTATTTGTTAAAATCTATTGTAGAAAAAGACAAGCTGTAGCAATCAATGAAAAAAGTCACAGAAATCTGACTACATGCAACTTGCAAATTATTTTTAAACATGAAATTGCATGAGTAAACTGTTTTCTATTAATGATTTACCAGTTCCATTTAAAAATGAGCAGGAAATCCCAGTTGAGTGTAGAAACTGCAATAGATGGGACAATATTGCACACTGCCTTTTGGTTCTTCTGAATTTCAAACAAAAAATGAACATAGATGATATTTTTTGTTTTAATACTAACAACTTGCTGGGAACTTGAAGATTTACCTTTTTATCTCTTTTACAACATCAGAATTGCAATCACTTTCTCAGACTCAATTGGAAATAAAAATGCTCTTGACTGACAGAAAAAGAGGTTCCTTCAAGTAGGGAACAGCCACAGACAAACATTAACTCCTATTAAACATGTTACTAATACAAGTAAAGAGAGACCACAGGAGCTGAAGTGTTCTGCATGCCATGCTCATTCAAAACTGGCAATAAGATACAAATCCTTTAGACGCACAGAAAGATGGAAGAAAGTATTCTACAAAGTTTGTTATTCCAGTATAATCAGTGTTAAGATCAAAGCACTTCCATGCAGTACATCATCTGGCAATCCATCACACCCTCCTTTAGTGCAGTGGAAATCTTGTTCTAGATAGGACTTTTTATTTTTAAATATAGGGTAAACATACACATTTCAATACATGTTTACTTGGAGACAAGCTCAAAATGTGCATACTTTGTACTTGGGCAGGCGTGTGGCAATTCTTAATTCCTGAGTGCCCTTATTATTCAAGTTAAAGGAAACTTTCCACTGAAAAGGTTTTTGCCCTTGGTGACGAGTGCTAGTGAAACTTTTGGTGATACTACTAGGCAGGTACCCTCAAATAATGTGGCTCAGTTCATGAAACAACTCAAAGATGAGGATTTTATGGACCAAATAATCAAAGACGTTTAGAATATCCCATGAACTCAGTGAAAGTGTCTGTAGGATCTCAGCATGTACTCCAGCCTGCACTTCTGTTTTGTGGAAAGCTGCAGAAGACAAGCTGATTCTTGAATTGCTGGAGAGAGACATGCTGCACTGTACTTAAACACCTTTAGCTTCCTAAGAGGTGTAGGCATCATATTCAGGTACACAGTATTGCACTCAGAGAGGTGAGGAAGCAGTAAAACAGCCAGGATCACTTCCTGCAGAGTGGATAACTGCAGTACTTGGAGATGGGAAGAAAAACTTTGCTTCAGAATTATGAAAAGTTAGTCTTGTAGCCCTAAAAGAGCAACTAAATTTGACCAGTCTTCAGATTGCACTAGTCCTACCTAAAACATTTCCAAAAGCTCTGTCCCCTGCCAGCAGCAGCTCTTGTTTTTGTTCAGCTTCAAGCAGCTGTTTTTCATCCACAAATTCAATTTGCCCCACTCAATATGGGCTCACTCTGCAGAACTGATACGGTTGCAGGCAGTGAAAACCAGCTAGTCCTCTGTGTGTCACACACAGACACACTGCTGGCATTTAAAAGCAACTTTACTTCCGGGCAAATGCAACCGCACAGATAAGAGACCAGAGGGGAAACTGATTCTTGTGGAATGTCACAAAACTGAGCCAGGGAAGGGGGACAACTATTGGAAGTGGTGTTCCTGTTGAAAAAGACTGAAACCATCTGAACATATCGCTCCGGTTGTCTGCCACCTCTTGCTGGTGGAACAGCTGTATCTCATGGCCAGTATTGTCAGATGCTAAAGAGGTGCAGGATGAAGAGAATGGATGTGTTTTCTCCTCATTGCCAGAATTAGGTCATCCATCAGTGCCATTATAGTGGTTTTATTTGTGTCCTGGCTTGCATTCAAGCTGTAATAGGAGTGCTTTAGTTAGCTAAGGTAGGATCCCTTAACTCCTGTAAGATGTATATTTCTTGCTGCAGGCAGAACATTCCTTCAAAGAACTGTACTTTTATCCACACTTTTGTATCTGTCAGCCAGACAAGAAGCTGTCCAAGATGTTCACATAGGGAAGTATTAGATTGATTTGAACTTTTGCCATACATTTAACCAACTCTTTCATAAATATTAACAGATTAAATATGTACTGTGTTTAAGTTGCTACTGCATAGTCCTAACCTTCCCCTTCCCCCATCGCCTTTGCCCCTTCAGTATCACACTAATCAATTCTGCAGACATTTGGGATCAAAACGTGTTAGCAGAAAAGGAGAAAAAGCTTCCTAGTGTTACTGCTGAGCTATAGGTTGGATCTGAGATTAAAAAAAAATGTATTTATACTGCTGACTACAAAATGGCTTAATGCCTAGATCCTGCAGCAGGAGTTCCTCCAGCAAACCCATTTAATGATTCCTCTTCATCTCTTTTGGAAGAAATATAGTTGTAAAAGTGTACACAAAATACACACTGTACTTTACTGGAAGAGGAGGAACAAGATTCCACCAATTCCAGGCATCCATCTCAGTTTTAGGCTCAACAGTATCTATTTAATGAGCTTGAAGGTAACATTTGAAAGCATTCCCTGCTTATCCAGCCTACCCAAGTGATGTCCTGCTTCGTCTGCCTTTAAAGTTTAAACTTGTCAGCTTTCAGGATTATGGTTGGTGTCTGTGGCTCACAGCAGATACATGTATATTATTATTTTGTTTGTATTAGTTGGGTTGTGTTTTAATGTGAGGTCATTATAGTGAAAAAGTTTTATATTTAAATCTAAAGAGAGTGGGGAAAAAAAAAGAAAAAAGAACTCCACTGCTTGCTGGAAATGGGTCCTAAGTTTCTACAGATTTCTGTAATTTTAATAGGAATTAGGTAGTATAGTTCCATGTAGCACCCTGGAAATGAATAAAGCATGTTGTGCTCAGTGGTAACCAAGATGTCAGGACTTGAACAGTGAAGTCCTAGAAAGGCCCTCCTGTATCCAGAGGCAAGGCCAGCCTCAAGGACCAGTGAAGAAAGGCTGGATGCAGCCACTGCAACAGCCCTTCCACACTGGGATACAGATGCGATCTAAACAGCTGGCGCTGAATCCAGTTACCCTGTACCAGTCTCCTGACTGCACCAGTGTCAACTCCCTAACCTTTACCAACTGACATAACCAGTTGCACAGCAGAGAAGCTGTTTGAGGTCAAAGCTAGTGAAGCTGAGTGCCAGAACGCAGGTAAAGCCACACCTCTGGGTGCACTGCCAGCTACAAGGATCCAACTGCATGCCACCCTCTTGTTTTATCCTGTCTCCTAGTGTAGCATTACATACATACCCACCTTTCTGCCAGAAATAAAATTGAATCTGGAAGCATGTGTGGCAGTCAGCTGCTTTTCTTCAGTGTGTGCTAGGAATGTTCAGAAACTTTAAGTGAACCAAAAGTGAGGCCCTAAATCTCTTGCACAATTCCATCCATTCAGCATCCTCACTCGTTGTAAAAAGTTAACCAAAGTAAACCACACATGTAAGATGATGCATCTAAATATACTATAGAAGTCTGGTGTTTGGTCAGTAACACTCATCTGTTTCACACAGTTTAAAGCTTGTCTTTTTAAACAGAAGGCTGGAAAGAACAAGAATCTGTCAGCCCCCCACTTCGTTACCCCCAGCTTTAGTCCTGGATCTAGCATGGCTAATCCAGAGAAAGTTTATTTCACAGCACTGAAAGGGGCAGCCCCCTCAACAGCCTTTGGCTTTGAGATGACTTTAGCTCTTTGCAATTGCCAATATAGCACCTGCACTAGGAACAAATTTTAAAAAGTAGGTCACAACTGCACATACAATTACTGATTGCACAAAACAGGCAGGCTATAAAAGTGTCCTGGTGTATCTGCTTTAAGTGCTGGCATGCAGTGTCAGGAAACCCAGAAAACACAGGACCACCTGTGGAGTCCTCATTGCAGTATGATCCTGTTAAGTTAATACTCTCGAGCCTCTCTGCTGACTAATACAGGCAAACTTTACAGCCAGCCAGGATTTTAATAAGCGGGACACTTTTACCTAGGGTACGTGCCAACCCTAAGCTTGCTGCGGAAAGCAAGCACAAAAGTAAGCAAGAGGTTAAAAAAGAAAATGTCTGGCTTTTTCAACAGCTGGGTTCCATTGTGAAAGGGTCATGTGGTGCCAAGGAAAACAGAAAATAGGAAGGCACACAGATTTGTTAGTTTGAAGTAATTGACCACATGGTGTCCAATGGTTTGTGTTCTCATGTTCTCCAGAGCAAAGTCCCATGGGAGCTGAGGCAGGGGTTCCAGTTCCTAGCACTCTATTGTTTACCCTGATGGCTTCCAGATGCTGGAGACAAGGACAGTGAAATCTTTGGGATGCTGCCAAAGAATGAAAAAGACTAAAGAAAACACCAAGGGTATTTTTTTACATTTTATTTTTAAAGAGACAGTGCTACTTTTCACTAAGACCACCTTCATTTACAGTTCCCTTGCTCTCTCAAGTACACATGACCACACTGCTTCTCTCTTCTTCTGCCCCTTCTCCCCCATCTGTTTCTCTGTCTTTTTGTGTGTGTGTTTAAACAGCTCTGTAATGCAATTAACCAAGGGAAAGCAATGTAGGTTTTGTTTTTTTTTCCCTTGGCATCCATAGCTCATTTAGCTGTTACACAGTGGATGTGCAAAAATGGTCAGAAAACCCCAGCAAAAACTCCATAGCAGGCAGATCACCAAGAGAGTGTCAGCAGTGATGGGAAAGCCTCAGAAGGCTGTGAGTTCAAGTTTGCTTTGGCACAGCTGGAAGAAGCTTGCAGAATTCTACAAAGTGTTTTTAAACATCTGAACCATGGAAACTAGGGAAGGGGCGCAAGAACGGGAGAGCAGTGGGCACTTTCACCAGGAAAACCAGAAAGCAGAAAAGAGCGAGGGGATGAAACATAAGGAAAAACCCCCAAATTCCTCCTAGTAATTAATTCTTAACTTTCAGAGGGATGAGGTCCAAGAGCAGGACTTCAGCGTTTGGAGATCTGTATTCTAATTAAGTTTGGCTGCCAGCACACTGACTTAGAGCAAGTTTCTATATTGCTCCTACGTGTATGCATGTACTTGGGGTTGGGCAGAGACTGTGGAAATCTATGAGTTCCTATTGTTGCCACCAAAAGGTGGTGGATGAGAGAGCTCTCCTGCTCACACATTAGAAATACCAGGTTGTGCCTTTGCTTTTCTTTTATTGAAGGGTATCTGCTATAGTAATTTCTTTGCTGAAGTCTTCATGTCTCCTGAGAGGGATGGTAAGTTTTGCAGGAAAAAACCTCTTCTAAAATAATCTTGGTAGATAAGTACCAAGTAGTATTTAATTTGCTAAAAAAAAAATTCAGCAAAATCTGCTGTTCAAAAAGAAACAGCCTACCAGCTTGATCTTAGATTCACTAGTAAGTGTAAAAAATCTGCTTATATCATAGTTCAAAACCCAGTTATACTCAAAACCTTAGTCAAACTGCTGTCCAGACTTCAGACCCCCTGATATGACCATCCTCTGCTTATTCACTGTCTTCCAAGGAACCCCTTACAAAACCCAGTGATGCTGAAACCTGATGTTCTGAGCCTAAGGTATGATAAAAGGGCACAAATGCCTTTCCTTTGTCTTCTTCCTGTCTCCTGGACAGGCTCAAAAGACCCTCATGTCTCCCGCCCTTGTGATTTGGTAGTCTTTGTGTGTAGGGCTGATAAAAATGTATCATTCAGAGACGAGCACTGGTTTGTTTCTAGTGTACATTTCACAGGCTTTTAATGCTAAATGTACTCCTAACTTTTTCTTACTGTATGTGTTAACATTAACATAGAGGAGCTGAATCCTGACAGCACTGAAATTAAAAAGGGTTTAAGAAAGATTTCTCATCAGATGCTTTTAGCATGAGCCAATACTTCAGAAAGTGAGTGCAGGGTATGTTTGTACATTGACCTGTACATGCCCACACATTCTGTGTGTTAGACAAATAAAGGACTGTGCTGACACACATCTCACTGCATACACTTGGTAAATCCATTCAGAAATTAACTGAGTCACATGATGTGTACGTTTGTCATCTGTTTGATGACATGCTAAAAATATTAACCGTCTTATTTTGACAAAGAATTAAGCTTTCCAGCTCCAAAACCAGATCAGATCATGCTGAATGCTCAATGAAAGCTTTTTATCACCCCTGAAGTGATGAAGCAGCCTCAACCTTAATTTTGTACCTTTTCAAAAGCCAATAAAATCTGAACTGTATTTGAAAACAAAAGATTCCCTGTTATTTTCTAATTAAACTCTTTCCTTCCCAAATAATTTGTAATAAATGAGCTGCAAGCCTATTTCCCTCTCCACAAACTGTAAAGAATTTCTGAGGTTGTTACTCCCTAGTATTTGAATCACATCTTGAATGGTGCATGACATCAGTAACCAGTCAGGGGGTTCCATGTTAAGATTTTGTTCTGTTCTATAGCATGCCTAATGCCTTATTTTTTGTTAATGTAGGTCTAGCAGGTATGGTAACTGTATTGCCATCTCTGGAGTTGGACTTTTTTATTTTTATTGTAACTAAAGGCAGTTATTTCCTTCCTTGAGCAGTATCATTTTGTATAGTATCATTTTGTGCATGTCAGAATTGCTGTACTGCACCAGACAAAGTGCTGCTCCAGTCTTTGGTAGGTCCAGCCATGGATGTCAGAGGAGAGTACAAAACCAAGCTAAGCATAAAACAGTTTTACCCCAGTATGCTCCTCCAGACTCCACCAATTTGCAATTGAGGGATGTCCTGAGCCAGTGGTGGTGTCTTCATCCATAAACTCCCTTCTGGTCTTGCTGCTCAGAAATATAACCTGAGAGTACTCTATCTGTTAGAGCATAGCTGACACGAGTTAATAACCATGTCATGAATGTGCTAACCAAGTGGCAGCATTGGGTCATAATTCACTTCCACTGAAACAATCACAAGTAACTAAACGTACCACATTTCTTATTTTGAGTGGAGATGATAAACAATGCAACTGTCAAATGTTCCATGAAAACCTGTGTTTTCCCTACACTTTGCCTTCTAACTTGAAAGGTGCAGATAGAATCAAAATGACTTACAGTCAGCATAAGAAAGATATGTTTGTTTTCAGACCGGCGCTTTTTGGTGGCTCAAATGGTATCAAGTAGATTAGCAAGAATGTTTTTATAAAAGGCTCCGTTTTCCCTGTTGAGCTGTCTTGGTTCAAACATGCTGCTTGTGTTGGACTTACCAAGACATGTTTTTCAATCTAGTTCCTGAGAGACAAACTCCTGCAGACCAAAGCTCTTACCTCGTGCTCTTCCTGTGTGCTGATCTTACAAGGGCAGAGAGAGGACTGGAGGCAAGGCTGACAGCTTGCACTGCCTCCCTGCACCTGGGCTCAGCTGGGGATTGTATGGCCCCTGCAGACAAGCAGAAGAGCTTTCCCTAGGGGCTGTCCAATGAAAATTTAAACTTAACCAATTTTTGATCTTGTTACTACAGAATAAAATATGAGGAAAATGCTTTGAAGTGGAAAATATAACTATTAATGTGCTACCTTTGTTTATTCCCTTATTCTTACTTTTCTTGCAAGACTTTGTTTACTGCAAAAGACACAGACTCCTGTAGAAAACCTGCATCAGTCTCTGAGTATACCTTTCCTCTTTAATGTTTTCTGTCAGCAGACTTGAAAAGAATAGGTGCAAAACTGAAATGAGTTCTTAGTATACATGGAAAGAATAAAGTGTGTTCGATGGCAGAGGATATAGTGGACAGAGCTTAAAAGGGCCTTTAATATATGATTTTTCCTATTTATTTTCATAACACTGGGTTTGGTGAAGATGGATGAGGACTTATCCTTAGCTAGTCTAAACAGATATAAATATATGGGTAAATGCTGCTTGATGGCTTTATAGTGGCTGTGAATCTAGCTCCTAGCATTTCCCTCCTAAACTCTGTTACAGAGATGATCTTCACAGAAGGATTTTTTACTGCAATTCCCTAAATACAGGTACTGCAATTTTGACTGGCTTTTAGGTAGTCCCTGAGGGGTATGTTACCAATTTCCTTGTACCTTCTGCTTTTTCAGGCACCTGAATGAGAGTTTCAAAAGCTTAACAGAAATTAGTACACTTGGGGCTGCAGGTCTGTGCCAAAGCAGTACAAATATCTAACACGCTGTGTTAAAGCTTAGCAAGATGGAAACCTTTCAATTCCACTGCACTTTCAACTGCTGCCAACCTGGCACTCCAGTGTGCAAGTTTTGAATCAGGCCTGGTGTATTTTTTTTCCAAGCAGATTTTTTCCTTACTGTAAAAACTGACTGCTCTATTTCCGAATAACACTTCATTTATGGCATAAAAGGCGGCTTGAAGGAGCTCTAGGACAAACCCTGGGTGACTTAAAAAGAAGAAATAATTTCTTACTAAATACATTTTTCCTCTTCATCTGTATACACATTTTTTTTAATTGGAGAGTCGAACACAAATACTGGGTGTTTCTTTGCTTTTTTCTTGTATCTGCTACTGAAATAAATGAAATGTTTTAAATAATGAATACAAGAAGGGGTATCAAGTGCTTCATAAGCAGCTAGTGCTTTAGAGACTCTCTTGGATTTGGAATTGAGTTTCAGACATCAAGAAGGGTGTTGTTTTCACAAAGTATAGCTCATCAATCTATTTTTCAGGTGTTCAACACAGTAAATTATGGGCTTTTTTTTGTATCTTTACTTCTATGCTTTTCCAGAAAATCAGAGAGAGTACAGTACAGTACAGGGCAGATTTCAATACCTAGTGCCAAAAGTGAAGGTAGTATTTTAGTTCGTAATTTTTTTTCCTGTAATTACTCTAGCTGAGGATTCAAACGTTTAAGAGCTTGAGCTCTTAATCTAATGCTCTGTATTAGATTGAAGACAGAGCTCTGATCAAGACAAGAAATTTTAAATGTGATATATGAATATATGTGATTCTGTATTTGTTAGAGAGATGGAAAAAGAGAGACCCTCAGCATTTGTCTGTGATTCTAGTGTGCTGTTAATGTGCTGGCTGCAAGCAGCTGATTCTCTTCAAGTACATTTGACCTAGCAGATGTCTTAAAGTTAGGGAGCTATGACCTCAAGCACTGGCTCCTGGAGAGGTTGGCTCTCAAAGAGGAGCTCCCAATGAGGCAGTCAGAGAGAGAGAAAATAAGGAAGAAAAATGGTTTTATTTGTTGCATCCGGTTAACTGGTAACAAAACAAACAGAAAAACATACACTATTATATCCTGGATTTCAAGAGCTTCAATTCCAAACTTTGTTTGACCTGCTTACTTTGGGATGGCTTTAGAAAATGAAATGCTGTCTTTTCCTGCTCTGTTTCCTGCCTGGGATTTATGGCTGTAGTGGACCTCAAAGGACTGCATAATGTTCAGTGTTGTAGGAAGTGAAGTAGAACACAAACTGAAAAGGGGATTATCAGCAGATTTCTGCAGCGCTTGTGTGTATCACATGTAGCAGACTCATAGGAGTTTTCTCTCCTCTTCTTCTGGCTTGTTTATACTCAGTAAATTACATGTCTGGGGATTGTATGCTGTGGTCAAAATGTCATCAGTTATAACTTGAGCAGTTTTACGCTGGTTACATTGCTCTAAAATATTCCACGTTGATACTATCTTGTTCTCATAAAAAATATGGACATTGGCTATTTCTGCTGCAACTGCTTAATGTTCTGGGATTTTTTTTGAGGTTTGGGCCTAAAATAGTGCTTTATTTATAGGCATTTTGAACTGTGCGTTTTCTTGTCAGAATGTGTGAACAGATTATGGTACAAGCAAAACCTGCTTCTCATAATCCAGAGGGAAATCAGATTGCAGAGCAGTGAATGAACCTGTGTGGTTTCAAATTGGGTTTAACCAACAGCAGCAGAACTTGTGCTGTAGAAGTCAGTGGGAAAAAGATACAGGTGCCACTGGAATGAATGTAAACAGAGGGGCAGTAACATTTCCTCACTTTCAACTGGTGTCTGATTTGAGGAGAACTGAATATAAATAATAGAAATTATGAGTTGTAAAATTTCTTTTAGTGAGAGCCTCATAACTGATATGGAACTTATGACAACCAGTGCATTTGTTTTTATTGTGCTTTCCTTGAAGTACTATACAGGTATCACTTTGAATTCCCAGTTCTCCTCTGCACACTGGAATAAGCCAGCATGCTAGTGCCTTACCTCCTAGGCATCCTGTTGTCAACCCCTCTAAACACCCTGATTTTTTTCTTTCTTTTTTTTTTTTAAATCACTGAGCATCCTCCCCCAGGCCATCTTAAATATGTATATAGCAGGTCACTTCAGAGAGGAGCAGTAATCACTGGGAAATTTTGGTCCCTGTACATTTTTAAGATGCTGGCTGCTTCCAGGAGGGAGAGTACACAGCTGCTTCATCATGTGAAGCTGCACCGCAGATGCTCGGGTGAAACCCCTTAGAGGGGTTCAAGCCTTTTAGACCCTCCAGAAAAGTTGTGCCTGTGGTCTTGTTACATCTTGAGCACTTTGGTTCCTCTTTCTTTCTTTGCTTTTTATGTATTCCATAGGAATAGAAAGCCACTATTGTTTCTCAGGTTATATCACAAAACAAAAGCCAAAACTTCTACTAAGAGAATATTTACACGAAGTACTGAGTAGGCATAATTTTCTGCTTCTCATAGTAGGCCTATGCCTTCTTATATTTTTTTTATATAAAGCATAAAATATGGCTGAAGGAGAACCTGTGTTAAGGGAAAAAAACCTTTCCAGATCTAGAACAGGACCTCAAGGGAAGTGAGTTTAATTCCAATATGTCACATAGGACATGTTGTTACCCTTCTTATTCCTCACACTTCCCCATGGATTACTAGTTATTCCTGCCTTAAAAGGAATGTGGCAAGGCAAAATTAATAATTTTATAGACTCTTCTTATTATAGCAATGTGGGTCAAACAGAATAAAAAGAGTGTAAGAATACAAGTAAGAGGTAAGATGAATTAAGTTCTATTACTGATTTAATTTAAGAAAGGCTCTCTTTGAACTTAGGGATTAAGGACTGCAGGATATAGGAAAATATTAGAGAATGTAAATCCTGTGTCTTTGGTACTTGATACCTAAAGCTCTCAGCATAAGACCTGCAATCACAGAATCCCCGAAATCTAGGTGTTAGCATATATGTTCTGTCCCAAGCCTAACTACCCAAGCAAACAAGTTCTTAAATACATATTTAACATCAAAAGCACATGAAAAATTCTACTGAAAGCAGGTATTTGCTGGATGGTCTTATGATTCCAATAGTAAACTTAGTTTGGAGGAACCTGAACTTACCTGCTTTTTTTCTTAAAGGGGGGGGGGGGGAAGTACTCTTAGCCCAGTTTCATTCCCCTGTGTGAGTATCTAGGGAAAAGTTCAGTTACTCTTCCTAACACTCAGACTATTTTAGAGCACACAAAAAAGAAAAGAACCACTGCTGAATGAGACTCTGTGTCTCTTGCTTAAGATGGCTCTCATCTTGCTGTAGAAATATGTGTGAAAGCAAAAGGGACATCTGCGCCAAAGAGCCCAGTAACCCAGAAATTTCCTGCCCCATTCTTTCCTATGGAGAATGCAGGGATTTGGGAGCTCTCAAGACAAACATGCATCTATATTCCCATGTAAAACAACTGTACAGCTGTCAGGATCGCAGGATGCCACAGAGTGTAATTTTTTTCTGAGGCAAACTATGGTAGGAAGAGATAATCCTGCCTTTTATTTATACATAAAAAAAATATTTAAAAAACCCCCAACCTGTTACGTTACCCATTAAAGTCATATTGATGCTAGGGTAAACAAACACAAAAACAGCTAATTCCTAGCTCTATGATTGTTTCATGCAACTAAGATTTTGTGACAGTTTTTGCTGTAGTGCTTTATAATGCTCGCTCACTTGTACCAGACACACCATGAGAGAAGACTGATTGGTGAGGGTGAGTGTTGTCTCTTTCTTCTGGTGATGATATAGGGTTACATAAAACTGGAAGTAAATAGTTGTCTATCACTCAGGACAAAGATACTTTTCTGCTGAGTTCACCTCAGATGCAATTAAAACCAGAGCTGTGATACAGACTGGGATGAATGGCTGTAGGAGACCGATGGAGTTACTGATGTAACATAGGCTTTCCTGGCAGCTGTGGAAGTTAGAGACTTTATACCTATGGCTTTGCTCCCATTCGGTTTGAGAACTGGCAGACATCCCATTTTTGTCCTGCATAGAACCCTGATGACAACCATAGGTTGTCCTCTGCTGCAACCACTCCTCCTCCCTGGGAGCACTGCTCTCTGGAAACAGTGCCTGTGCAAAAACTGATCCATTTACGCTTCCACTTTATCTTAGTTCTTCAACTGGGAAAAAATAACAGCAAGTATAGAAGGTCTGTTTCCAGGTGACATTTACCTTTTTACTGGAGAGCACTAGGACACTGCTTTTTGGATCCTGACTAGAGATAAAACCTGATATGCAAGATTGCCCAGCAGAACTCTTTGAATGTGTCTGAGTTGGACTAGCCAAGGAAATACGCTCCTCCTTTCTCTTTCGTTCTCTCCCACCTCTCCCTGCACCTCTTTCATTTGGATGGCAATGGTGGGAAGAAGGAATGTGAAAGACAGGAATAAAAATAAAAGATCAAGGAAGTTGATACGATCAGACTAAGAAACTGATTTTTTCTATTGTATTTAAAATCCATGCATTGAACAATTTTGACAGTGTAGGTGTGCAAACACGCTGGCTGGCTGCACTGATGTGAACTGAGCTACTCTGTTGTGACCTGCTGCCAGTATGTCAGCATGAGAACACTCCATCACTAGCAGGGACCAGTTCAGCAACAGTTCTGAAAAAACAGTGTTTTAAATAGCACCTTACTAATACCTTGTGCTTCTCTTCATAGTTTGTTTTTTTTCTTTTCTTTTCTTGGCAATAGATCTGCACATACTTTAGTTAAAGACTACTTAGATTCCACGATGGAACTGAACTCTCTTCCAGAAGTTAAAATCAGTCAGCTAGAGTTTTTGTGTGGAAAAAAATAATAATCTTAGTTTCCAGTCTTACAACTCGATTCATGCAGGATGACCCATAGTGCAGTTGGAAATTCCCCTGAAGTTTAGGGAAAATCTTTATACAAACAAGTATCTGACTGAAAATTCACGACCTTGTATGTTCTGTCACTTATTGTAAGACCAGAGCTGTAGTCAACTGTTTTGTTATTTGAAAAGAAATGTATTAAAAATTCAGTCATTTATCTTTAATGAAATATCAGTTAATTTTTAAATTAGAATTAAACACCAGCCTTTCCTCATATGAGTACTGAAGCAAACACACAGGATCAGAAAGAAAAGGTAAAGAGGATAAGGAAATTTGCTGTATATTGGTTTGGGTTCATTTGTATCAGTTGAAGCACAACAACTAAAAAAATTCTTTCTACCAAGAACCAGGCATGAATCTGATAGAGACATCTGTGACTGGAAAATGGGTTATGCTCTAGCCAAGCTGTCTCTGCAGAGTGAAATATGGGGTAAGTGAAAGTACTGCCCCGGAAATGCGAGCAGTAGTAAAGCTATACAGATGTGAGAGAGAGGTTTCTCTTCTGCTCAGCAATACCTCCTGCCAATTTAGGCCAGCAAAAGAAAGGAGAGGAGAATAAATGCTCAGGGCTGAAAGGAAAACAAGGAGGAGAGAAAAGAAAATGAAATGGCAAGCAAAGGACTGCAGAAAACACTATGAAAACAAGACAAAAAATATTTCTTCAGCATTCAGGGTTTTTCGTATGTTTCTCACTTACAACACACCGCTAACTCACCCTGATAAATCAACCAGCCAGTTGGCACCCTGTCCTGGAGTAAGCTAGCTGACAAAAAGAGAAGAATACATTTCAGGAATGGCTGAACCAAGCACAGTTATCTGTATGCAAAACTATAAAGTCACCTTCAAGAGCTCATTTAGTCTACAAGTTAAACAAATGTAACTAATGTTTCTTCAGATTTATGACTGCTTGAGTTGTCCAACAGAGATTTTCCTCTAATCTGGTAATGTATTTCTGGCCAATTCCTTCTGAGAGGGCTAAAATCTGCATTGGTTATTCCGCTTATTGTAGATTAGATCCACAAAGACCCTGCTACCTCTTCTGACTTGACTGTGAGGACGCCAAAAGGGTGATCTGCAAAATCAAAGGCTGGTCAACCTGCCTTCAGTCTCTGGAAAAACCACAGGGCACATCCTTTCAGAGATCACCAGTAACAGTCAGCATGGATTTACCAAGGGTAAATCATACACGAGTGCCTTCTATGATACAACAACAGGATTTGTGGATGTGGGGACATCAGTGGGTGTCCAGAGCTTGACTTGAAGCAATCTGCAGGCAGGTAGCAATAAAGCCTAGAGATTCAGAAGGCTGTTTTGAAGGCCAAATAAACACTGGGACTGTTTATACACAGTAACTGAAAGAGTACATAACAGAAGTGCAGAGTAGGTAAACTAGAAGTTCTCCTAACTCTTTTGCAAAAGATTTAAAGGACTATGCCTCATACAATAATACGTAGTTCCAATCTCTGGCACTCACTGAGACTGCAAATCAAATTGGATTAAAAACCAGAATCAAGGATTTATAAAGAGTGAGAACAATGAGTTAGGCATGGTAAAAACTCATCTGCAGTTAATAAAAAACAGCATTCAGAAGGACATGTGGCAACTGCAACTCATAAAACAATATGACAAAGATACACTTTAAGATTTTACATCCACTAGAGGATTTCTTAAAATTTCTTGAAGTATCTGTTTCGTCATTGTTCTTTACTAAGGGTGATCTCTCTTTTGAGGCTGTTTCTGTCTAATAGTCTGAGAAAAGGTGCTGGGTATCTTGAGACTTTTGGCAGTATTGGCAGAACTTGGCCATTGTTACTCTTATGGTGGAAGATGACGACTCTATGGAAAGGACTGGAAACATGAATCAAGCAACACAGAGTGCAGGATTCCACGAGAGCATGGTTTCAGGCAAAGGTAAGGTTGTGAAGAACTTGGTGAAAACCAAGATGCCCATAGGCAGAGGACACTGACAATTATGTTAGTGTTGGGGGGAAGACAGAAGAGGATGTAATCAGAGCAAGAGAGAGATCTGAACTTAACTAAAGTGGCATTGTGCTGCAGGCGTGCTGCTATTTTAGTCAATCTCCTGGAACTGCAGGGTTATTTACTGGAAATCCAGCCTGAAAATGCATTCTTTGTGTAATGCTCTAAGTAGGAAGCCACCCCAAGGGATGTGAATTACCAAATACTGTGACATGATGGTGTAGAACATAAACCCAAACAAACCATGACTCTCAAAGGCTTATAGCTAAATATTTATTTCAGAGTCAATTTAAAAACAAGATTTTCATCCAGCAAGAGCACACAGTAATCCTGCAGGTCTAACTTGGCTCTGCTCTTTGCTCCCGCTGTATTCCCGGACGGGACAGACTTCAACGTTCACAGACGTGGGGTCTGCAGTGGGGTCAGTCTTGCCTGTGTCAGGTAACAGAAAGGGCACTTTTCACAGTCCTTAAAAGTACACCTATTCAACATACATTATTGAAACTATAACCCAAGTTTATTAAAAAATTATGTGGAACAGACAGGATTTATAATTTACACTAGATTCATACAGATGTTTAATAATTAAAATACCATTTAATTCTTCAACCAGTCTCAAATTAAGGTTCACTGGAATTCATCCAGTAGCAAATGTGGCAAACTTACCTTTCATGAATTTTAGACTCTTACCACAAATCATTCTGTTACTGACAACTAAACTTCTGAACATTTGGATTTCTTCAGGGAAGTTTTGTGAATAGTCATTCCTCTCACTGAATGCTTTTTCATTCATGAATACCACTAGGATGCAAATGCAATTATTTTTTGAGCATGTGGTCCTCCTGAATGAATAAATGTCTCATCCTTTATCTTCATCTGTGGATACCTAGATATCTGGTCTCTCCATTTTATTTTTTTATCCCTCACAGAAACTGTCTGTTAGATAAAATGCTGTGACAGCCTAGCAGCTGAATTAAAATTCTTGACTACCAAAGGAACAGTAGTACACACTTGTATTTGTGTAACCTGGTATTTACACATGCAGAAGTCTTGCTATAAAAGGCTGATTTTTTTGGCATAGCAGTTCAAAGATGAGCAGATTTTATGAATTTAACTGTGGAATTCTGTTATCAATTTTCTAAATAAAAAATTAAAGGAATGACTAGGCTCACAGTCAGTTCCTCAAGATTGGCTATAAGTTTTTGGTCACAAGCTTAATGTGTTTAACTGGTTGCCAAGGCAAGTCAGCTGTAGGTAGGAGTTACTGAGTTTCGATAATTTTGATTCTCAAGAAAGGCTTTAAAAAGGTATGGCTGAGATAATAGTGCATGGAAAATTTTTTTGATTAGTGTTCATACAATGATCTTACAGAGACCCACAGGTTGCTTTAGAGAGGTGAATGTCATGATCCCCATTTTACAGATGAGAAACTCAGACATGGATGGAAGACATGTGCAGGGCAGCAACAGGGCTGGGAGGAGAGCCCAGGTGTCCTGGCTCTGGGCTCAGTTCCTGATTTCAGGCATTGTATGTTGCCTTTTATCAGACAGACATGCTTGTCCTGACAAATTGCTGCTTATGCACATGTTGTCATTATTAATACAACCCAGAGGCATGACAATTTAGTGCAAAAAGGATGTTTCTCTAAGCGTCCTAGGTTTGGGGCCTGCTCCATTTGCTATGAAGTAATCACTTTTGTCTTCCTGTTAGGACTGCTGCCACGGGGCCCCTGACGCTGCTGAATCATCTCCTCATGCTCATACACAGTGGTAATATTTATTAAATGAAACACTTATGTCAACAATCGGTGCTTGGCAGTGGAGAAAACATGGCCGGAGATATCTTTAGTATCAAAAGGGTTGTTACACAGCAGGTTACAAGCACTGCTAGAAAATAGAAGTTTATGACTATTGAGCTGGCTTTAACTGATACACATCTAGAGAAAAGACCTAGATTACAGACAAGGGGCCAATTGGTGTGTTAACATCCCAATCTGCCCTACTTCTTTAAAGTTGTGCAGATTGTTGCAATACTATCTGGGACTACAAGGTTCTGATATAAAATCAGCAGCAACTGCAAAACCACACGTACTGTTTTGCTTACTAGGAAGTATTAGGGCGCTACGAGAAAATGGAAAAGTATTGGTGAACACAGAGAATAAGGCACAGATGTGGTGTGTCTGTAAACCAGAAGAACTGCAAGCTGAAAGCCAGACAATAGTTGTCAGAAACAGTGGGACTCAAGTATCTAGTTCCCTAAGGCTCCTTTGAATTTTAGCAAAGAATGGGAAGTTTATTGCACTCATGATACTCTGATACCCAGCATCGCTTGGAGGCTTTGTGGTGAATAAGGAGTGCTCAGGTGTCTAAAACCAAGAGCTACTGGATTTGGATGAGGATCTGGTTTTCAATCTTGCTCTCTAGGGAAAAAAGAAAGGTCCCCAAACTACATCATTACCAACTTTAGAAATGGCTGTAGGTGAACTTTCCTCTGGAAGCTCTGCCCTGTGCTATTAACCAATATGACTTCCTGATCAAAAATATTTCTTTAAAAGAAACCATGAAGCAGATACTAACTGGAGAGAGAAAAAGCTATTTTAGCTACTTTGGAGCTTAGACTTGACCAGAGAAGAAAGGCTTTGTTTGAAGGGAAAAAAACCCAACCCACAACTTTCTTGGAATCAGTCTCACCCCTTGGACATGAAGATTTTCTGTTCCTGTCATCTTAAGCTTCAGTTTCTGTTTTGCTGTCCTTGAGTCACTAAGTGACCAGACTGCAAGCTCTTCCACATATACTCACGCACTCTTTTGCTCTGTTTGCCTCCCCCTTTGTTCCAGTGGCATAAAGAGCCGTTGCTTTGCTAAGAGGGAAGAATGTCAATGATTATGTGCAAGATGAATTCAGAACCTGCTTACTGGAGGTGCACACTTTAAATATAAACATCCTGTAATTATAAATCCCAGAATTGCCTTTTTTATTTGAGCCTGCACTTGGAATTTGTGGAAGGAATCTCTGGGTACTCTGATCCTGACACTGCTAAGGGCTTTGCTTAGTAAACATTACAAATATTTAATACCATCCCAATATTATAAGTGAGGGCATGTGGGAAAAAAACAAAACAAAAGATTCAGAGATATCTTGTATAAATAATGAGTGGATTCAGGATAAAAAAAAAAATTAATCCAGAAATACAGAATGTCCAGGAGCTTATGAGCATCCAAGTCCATGGTTTGAATCCTGTCCTTTTTATAACTGCAAAGCCAGAGTTGGGCTGGGTTCAGACACTGAACAGTTTGCTCAGGCAGGTTCAAAGATTTTCTGGTCTGGAGCTGGGATCCAAATAATTTCCAAGAACAACTTACATTTTACATTTTTTCC
Organism: Corapipo altera; assembly: GCF_003945725.1. NCBI lineage: Eukaryota > Metazoa > Chordata > Aves > Passeriformes > Pipridae > Corapipo > Corapipo altera. The sequence goes on along the minus strand of NW_020884900.1, from coordinate 5,989,801 downwards.
CCTTGTCCTCCAAGGCCCTAACTATATTGTTCTTGGCTTATGAAATGCGAATGGACATCAAAGGGAATCTTCTATAGGAAGACAACGGATATCCAACCTTACACAAAAAAAAGATAAAAGTCCTTCATATGTTTTGAAATACTGATCTAAATTTTAGAGCAAATTCTCTGGATGTCACAGGCTGGTGCTGCTTGCTGCTCCATGTGCAATGAGAAATGAATGACTATCATGTTATGTTATCCCTATCATTATTTACCATAACTCATGGGTTTCAAACACTATTTCCTGAAGCTATAATAGATGGGACAAAATCCAGAAAAAACACACCAGTCATTATCAGCCACAGCTTTCTCTCAACATCACTTGGTCTTTACTTTGGTCTTTAATTTTTAACTTAGCCAGGCTGAGGTGACAGTGGTGAAGTGTAGTCAGACCGCAGAATTATTTTCTTAGCTGCTAAGATATGGTAGATATGTGCTAGGCAGAATATATATTCTTCCAGACATGTCTCAAAGGGCCTGATCATAGAAGTGTTTACGTGGAAACCACAACTCCCTGAGGAAAACAAGATTAGGGAGGAAAATTTCTATCCACTTGCTAGAATTTGCTGTAACCTCTGGCACCAGATTGTGTTCCAGAAAGAACTGATTTTTCTTTTTTTATGATACATTAGAAACTAGAGAAAGCTGTGTGTTGAAAGTACAGAATCCTGTGCTAACCAGGGTTTCAGCTTGACTGCAGGAGAAGAGTGTCCTTCTGTTTGAATATATCCAACATATCTGCACTCATTTGGAGGATATCTAACTGAAAGAAGATATGTAGTGCAGACAGTAAAAAAAAATACTCCTGTGAAGATGCATTTTAGCCAAAGGTACCGGCCACCCTGCTGATATAAGTTAGGGCTATGCAGCTGCTCTAAGGATGGTTTGCTTAGGTATCTTTACACAGGGGAGGCCTGAAAAGTTAGCCATCTCAGTTAGTTTTTTCTATGCTGTGGAAAGGAAGGGAGAAAGAAATCTCTCTTCCTTTTTTCTTTGCTCTCTAAATGATGTACATAGGATGAAACAGTTCTCTCTGGAATTGCTAGGAAAGCACAGGCAAGAGTCTATGTTCCTGGATTTTAGGGAAGAGAGTGGTGAAGCATCTAATGACTCCTCATCCCTATGGGATGAAGAAGAAATAAAAACATTGAGCAAAGCTGTGTACTGGTAGAACAACAGTGGCATGATGGCAGTGATAGTAATTTCAAATAGTGAGCAGCAAGTAGTTTGATTGCAGTTACAGGAGGTTTACACACATTATAACAGCTGGCAATTTGGAACATGGCCTACAAAACACACTAAAATGGTGAGTCACTTCAAATTTCACTCGGACATTTTATGAGTCTGTGTATCCACGGCACGTTGTTTGCTGTTTTCCACTTTCCTCTCTGCTACAAAAAGCAAGCCCAATTCAATTTACCTTTGTAACAAATTTACACACTTCCACATCTAAAGTGATGGAAAATGGCTAAAAGTCTACCACAAACACAGAACTAAACTGAGATTTCTCTCCTGAGGGTCCAACAAACAGGCTGTGAGCAGTACATCTCACCACACCACTCAGCCTGCTGATCTTCCAGGGCTCTGAAACCTGAGACTTGGTAAGCTGGGGTGAGATTTAGAGCCCGTGTGCTGAACTCAGCTTAGCTCCAGTACGAGGACCTGCTCTCCCAAAGCTCATTCCTTCTCTCCTGGTTTTAATACATTTTCAGTTCTCATTACAATTATAGCCCTCTTTTTCTTCCTGTCAGGTTCTCCCCCTCAATACACATGATTAGTTTTACTTCTTACAGCCTGGGAATACACAGTCATATCTGCATCTTTAGATAGATAGGAAAGAAAGGCCCAAGTAATAAAGCCCAAATAAATAACCCGAGTGGAGGTTCCATGCTTACAGACAGTTTTAAAAAATGTCAAGATAGTATCTTTCCCTCATGCCATGGTACAAAAGCCTAAATGCATATAACCAAAATATTGACCAGAGAGAAATCTTTAGAGGGGGAGGGATAAACTTGCTCTCAGCAATGGAGAGCTCTGGGTCCTGATTCTTTATCTGATTGCTATAATCATAATGAAAAAGAGAACCCAGAAAAGTTCTCTCATATGAAAGAAACATTGCAGAATACTGTTTCCTGGAGCTGACTTCAAACTAGAATCTCTTGTGTGGGTGAGACTTTAAGGATTCCTTTAAACATGACTTGGATTGTGAGGCATCTGCAGAGCATTACTGCTCAGATCCCTGGACCACCACTTCTGCATATGGATAGCTTCAATGCATTTACTGGCTTTTTGAGGGTTTTCTTTTCCCCAATTTAATGTTGTACCATCCTCTCTTCACCAAGGGAATGGTTTCCTCATTTGTGATGTGGTAGCTTTTGCCAGTTTTGGAATTTTCATCTTGGGAAAAACCCACATCAGCATCTACATATTGTTATAATTATGTCTGAACCAAAAATCATTTGCATTATCTAGTCAAAGGGAAGTTCCTACTCTGGTCTATGACTGAACTTTGCAACTTGACTGACCTGCTTTTTTGCATTGTTTTTTTTTATGCTAAGAGCTTCTAGGAGAAATAAAAGCTACCTGACACGGGATAAATGTTGATGGAGCCAACTGTATGTAAATCGTTATTAGCAATTCATTTAAACGCGTTTTCAGTCTTGACTTGGCCCCAGTAAAATGAGGCCTTAAAGCTGCCCACGCCACCACGTTTATCTGCATGTTTGCAAGCAAGCTTCCTTTCCTAGGGTGTCCGCAGGAGCGATGGAAAGAATTCCCTGGCTGGCAGCAGCCTGGAAGGCGGCAGGAACACACAGCCCAGAGCCCCTGCGAGAGCTGCTCGGCACCGAGCTAAAGTTCAGAGCCTGGCGGTTTCGCAACCCGGGTTCACAGTGGGGACTGCTGTTGTTTACTTTAGGGGAAAATGGAGGCGAGCGAGGAAGGAGCGAGTCACTCCCCCATGTGCTCCCAAGTGCTCAGCACCCCGCTGCAGCCCTGCTCGCAATGGTTTATGCAGCTGCTGGATGGGGTCTGGTTTCAGGGGATGTGAGCTGCAGGAGCAGGTGGGACTCCAGGCAAAGACTCCAGACCCGGGACAAAACAGAAAGAGAAATCTGTCCTCTTCCCAGGGTGGTGAGTGGTCTGACAAGGAAAGACTTTGTGAGCTTAACTTTCCCCCATGATGCCAGCCCCAAGGATCCCTGCAAAGCCACCTGCCATTTCCAAGGTAATAGGAGCCTGTGTAAAAATTCAGAACTAGCCCAAAGTATAAGAGCAAATGTTGTTGCACTGCTCAACATCCCATGCCATTAACTGCAGTAATTTTTCTGTGTGTTAGAAGTTCTTTGTTTGGGTCTGTGTACATGCACATCCTTTCAACTCATCAACTCTGACAAGCAGCATTTGCCAAGATAGGATTTTAAATAACCTCCCACAGTAACCGTGGCATAAAGAGGGACAGGACACCCTTTATTTACTGCCACTCTGGGGATTCTTCTCCAGGGCTTGCTATGGATGTTTTTACAATTTAAAGTAATTTGTAATTTAATTACAAATTGGCCACAATACTCAGGCCAACGATAACAACAGTCTACTGAGGTCTGTGGAAGTTCACATCCTCCACTTTGTATTCCCCATCTCTTCTGCCCACACTTGATGTGTTTTGCCAGTAGGCTGATATCAGATGTAATTTTCAAAAAACAGAAGCTTCTGAGATATTAATTTCAAATGTTGTTTTTTACACTGAAGTGTGTGCACAGGGAAGATAATTCTGGGGCAAAAGCTTTGTGGTTGAGGATAGGGCTGGGAAGAGCTGCCCTCCCTGATGATGCCTGGGACTCAATGTGGCTTCTTCCAGTTTATGCCTCACTCCTCTGTGCGCTGCTTAGTGGTCTGCAGCAGGAAGGATGTGCTGCCCACCTCAGGCAGGGGCTGTGATAAACGTTAATGCAGATAGAAAGCCTCTGTTTGGTTGGGGTTAGTGGGACCCTCACACGCATTTCAGGCTTATAATTAAAGATTTGTTCATATCAAGTTAATTTCTTTAAATGAAATATATCGTTATTAATTTTCCAATTGGGTTATAGACCTTCATGTTTGATATATTCCTTTAAAGCTGGAGGTTTTGACTGTTTCTCTTGGAAGATGAAATGTTATTAGAAGGAAGTCTGGACTCAAAAGAAGAGAAAGAGGGGGAAAGATGTTTCAGACCACAAATTCAAAGTGACCTCATAAGCCCCTCTAAGTGAGCAGCTCTCCAAGTCGTGGTAATGATAGACCATAGGACACTACTGCATGTCAGGCCCTCCTGGCCTCCTGCATGCTGGATATATTTTTCCCATAGCCTTTTCTGCACTCTTGCCAGGCCAAGATTTGTGTTTGGGAAAAGTTCTCAGGACAATTGAGCCTCCTTTAGTCCAGCTCTGAGCTCCTCTTTGCTCTGCTAGTTTTGCTGACGCAGATGCTGGAGAAAAGCTGGTGTGAAGTTTACTGAATGAACCTCGTGAAAGGAGCGGGGGACAATGAGCAATCTTCATCTATGTATGAACAGAAGTTGTAGCTCCTTTGGCTGGCACTTTATGGTAAGGACATAGAGAAAACTGTCAGCTTTATGTATTCATTTTTCTCATCTATATGCACAGGTACAGGGTGATTTCTCACTCTCAACCACTTCAAAGAGCTGAAACTATTTTTTTTCTCATGAGTGATACATATTTGATGACTGGTCCCTATCGATGTTTAAGAACTGTAACAGAGTTTTGAAAACTCTGTTTTGAAAACCATGTGTACATGTTATTCTGTTTTATCACTCCCTGCTGGCACCCTGCTCTCTTAGCTGCTCTCAAGCAAAAGGGATAGGATGTTTGTAACAGAGCCTGCAAAGCTGTGCTCAGCCCTGAGCTATCTGCAGGAACCCATATATACCTCCATGCACACATTTCTCTGTTCAGGTGGGTGGGTAACTTGGATATGGAGAACAGAAAATCTCTGCCTCCAAATAGCCCACATTTGTATCATGAGAAACAAAAATCCACCCTGTTATTAAAAGTTATTGCATAGTTATTTTCAAGACTGCAACCGAAAAGATGGGATCTTTGCTTCCTTTTTTGTACAAATGTACTGAACTCACGTCCCTTCTGGGTGATACCTCAAAGAACTTAGTGCCCAAGAAGACCTGGAGGGATGTGTCTGGGCTTTGTTTTTCAAAATAATAAACTCCTTTTGGAAACTTAGGTCTGTGTTTGCATGCAATCCACATCATGACCTTTTGCCCTTCATCATCCTTCCTAAGTCAGGCAGTCCCACAATAAACAGAATGCAGAAATTCTTTGCAGGCATCTTCTGTGGCATAGGTGATTGGGTTGATGACTTTTAAATCAGTTCTTTGCATGCATCTAGATTTCCCAGTAGAACACTGATGTCCATATAGCAACAGTCACTTAATAGTGAACTAAGCACCTAGCTTAAATTTTCTGTACTTAGTTAAAGGGTGTGTAAGTTTTGAGATGGTATTTCTAAATAAGCTCAGCAGCATATAGGCCTGGTTGCTGAAATTGTTCTTGGTCTAGTTCAATGACCCTTGACAGCAGTTTTTGTTATTCTAGTCTGTGTGATGATTATCTTTTCCTGCTAACTTTGGAGTTCCTTAGCATTCAGTTTGAAGAGCACAGAAATGAAAGGAAATAGAAAAGAGCAGTGACTATCTGAAGATTTCACATACTTGGGCCTTTTTCATGCCATGTCCAATTCCCATTTCTAGATACTGAGCACTTGGAAAATGAGGCCTTGCTTTACAGCTTAATTCCCTTTTAGTTTTCCTGGCAAGAAACACACAAATCTGGTTTGCCTGTTTGCCAGGAAAAAAAGCAAAAGTCTAGTTCCTCACCTTTATACACTACTCATCTCCTTCCATGTAACACAAGCCACTTGAACCCTTCTGATCTGAGTAATATAAAATATATGTAAAATTCATCCCCAAAGCATCATCTTCTGGATTAATGCTTACTTTTCCTTTAGTGTCCATCCATCTGCTGGCTGGGTCTGCTGCTTCCCTGTCTGCTCTGCACATCAAATGGTGCAGAGCACCATTGGTCACTGGCTGTGTCAGTTAGGATTAATAAGGGTTTAATTCTCTTTCTTGCTGTATTCTGCATATAGCCAGTGAACTTGTACCTTTCTGGTGATTTTTGCTTTCTATCTCTTGACATATATATGATCTCTGCAGTCAGATCATCTGCACATCTTCTCTTGAGACCTTATCAAGCGAACTCTGTGTATTTCAGGATTTTCTCAAAGGAAAAAGCAAAAATCAGGTCCCATCTCCTGCTACCTTCCATACATTTTAGTTTTGCAAATAAACTTGTTCTCACCATTACTTCCTTAGACCAAGATGAATGGCACAATTGATACTTTCTGCTGTAGCTGAAGCCAAAGTATAGACAGAAGGAATATTTCCAAGGTTCCTAAGATTATGGGATAAGCAATATGACCAATTGGGTCATTTTCAAATGGGCTATTTCCCATTTTTATTGCTTTTCAGAATGTTCCTTCTTAACACAATAGAAATCTTGCTCTTGTTTGCTAGATAAGCTTCCAACAAATGCAGAGAGATAAAAATTAACCTAAATGTTTTTAAACCAATGCTCCCTTCTTGTTACTGCTAGCAGAAAAGTCCAACCATGATGAAGAGACTGTGCTCCAGTTCTAGGGGGAGCACAACAGCAGTGTGTGAAGGCAGGTGCTTGTCAGCTTTAGCTAGCAACCAACACCATAGTTCTCCTTAAAGTTTCCCTTGAAATTCGGTGATCAGGTGTGTTGGGACACACACAGAGCATGAAAATGAATAATACTAATAGCAGTAAATGTGAAATGTTTTAATTGAGGACATATGCCAAACATCAGCCTCAGAAGTATAGGTCAGGGCATGGCAATAATGTCTTAGCCTGTATAACGTCTCTTTACACAGCTGGGGCTTCATAGACAATTCGGAATTGAAAACATTTAGCTATGATATTTATACATCAACGCTGAAGCTGACAAACACAAAGAGAAAGGGTTGGTATAGTTGTTCTTCACTATGCTGTCAAAAGAGTATTTCATTCTGGATCACTGAGACTCACAGCCTTCCCTAAGTGGTTTTTAGGAAATGTGGACTGTGGCTCTTTCAGCTCCCCAGAAATGCACACAAGCAGTATAGTGTACATTTAGAGGGCAGAAAAGGAGTGAGGCACACCTGAAAAATCACTGTTAAAGGCAGCTTCCACTTCATCTGCAGCATTTATGTTTTATGCTAATGGATTTTATTGAATAAAAACTAATGTTAGACTTGGGGATGATATCAAGATCATGCCATTAAAAGACAAAGAAAATACCTCTAATCCACATCAAGCTCCTTAATTCCTCTTGACAACAGCTGCATAACCCTATATTTATCTAGCATCATTCAGGCAGTATAGTTGTTAAATAATATATAACTTAACATTAAGAGGTAAATTCTTTCTAAATTATTGTGTTGAAGATGATGCACTTTACTTATGAGAATGTATGATTTTATTACAACAAACACATATGCAGAAATTCAGTGTGTCTGACCCATTCAGGCTCATTTCAAAGCTTGCTGGAAGACAATGGAATTTCCATTGCCCCCAGTCAGACTTTAGATTATTCCTTACTGGTCATTTAGTGGAGTAAGTGGCTACCTTTGTAGATGTGGTAAGAAGTAAACTCCACGGGTCCTGTTTTATAATGATGAACCAACACATTTAGGATAACAAGGATCTGTATTACATTCTTTCTGGTAAATCAACAATACTGATCCTGATTTATGTGTTCCCTTAGAGTGGGTCTTTGGCCAAAAACATAAATAGTCTCAATCCTTCTAGGTGGCACATGCTAATTAAGTGCAATTTTCCTTTCTTCCAAGAAAGCCCGATAGTTAACTCTTTCCTGCCCAACATTGGTTGTGACTATTGTATTCCTGAGGCCCAAACGGGGCTACTGCATAGCTGGCAACTTGTGTAATGCTGTCAGTGTCAACTGGGATGGTTTCTGCAGACATGGCCTTTAACAAACCCCGAGGGTCTGTCTTGCAGCAGCCTTCCTTCCCCCATATAGGTCCTTACACATGCTGAGCCAGCAAAGCCCAGCGGCCGGCCAACCCTCTTCTGTTTATAGCAAAAGGAAAAAAGGAAACCTCTACATGTGCTTTCAGACCACCCTTTTATAACTTTCCAGATGAATATTGGCAGCTGAGGAAAAAGGGGTCAGATCCACAATCCAGAGAAGGATCTCACACACTACTAACGTGGCCCTTGAAGTGGAACTATAGCTAATGTGGAAACAGGGGAAGAAACAAAGACACTCCAAGATGCTGTGCCATGGTATCAATCAAAAACTGAAACTGCAGGTTCCTCAGACTCTGGTTTTCAGCTGTGATTTGTTCTTTACACAAATGAAAGAAGAAATATTTGCACACAATGCTGAGGCTTGCAGTATCTGCAGTCATGGTTTAAGGACTTGCTTTGGCTGATCAGTCTAGAGAGGAAGCGCTCTCTTACTCCCCACTTTGATGTTACAAGTCACACCACTAGATTTAGAAGACTGTTGAGCTATATGCAGGAGAGGATTACAATATAAGAACACAAGTGGCTGCTTTAGGCTTCATGGTTTTGGGGCCTCGGCAGTTCTGTGTGGCAGTGCAAGAGAGCCCGTTCAGTTTGCTGACAACAGCGCTCTCAGCAAAAGTAGCTGCTCCCCAGACCTCTGCAAATTGAAAGGCCAGACTTAGCCATGCTGTTTCTTAAAAGTGACATAGCCACAGGAATGGATTTGTGACAAGATGGCAAAAGAACAAATCCCACCATAAAAGAACAACAATGAAAGGCCGTAAGGGGGGAAAAAATGAATTCCAGAGTGGGCTGATGTGCTTACGCAAGACAATTTACACAATCACAGCATTGTACAAAGAAACAAAGATATGGCCTTGGGGAAGCCACTGCCATTTTGTAAGTAACAGTTAAAAAATGCTTGCACTGACTGTACCAAGAAATGCCTGTAGAGGCAGGGGCCCTAATAAGGAGCAGCAGGCAGCACCCCAGTGGGTGAACAATAAGACATGGCTCCCTGAGCAAGAGACTGGCCCCTTCTAAACACAAAAGGCTTTATGCAGAGTTGCACGCTCTGGCTGTACCTCCGAGCAGCCTCGCACCGGCCTTCGTGCAAATGCTTTTGGGCTGGACATATTCTTAGAGATGCGCGAGAACAAGAGGTTTCACAGCAAGAGCTTCCATCCTCACTTGACGTTATTGTTTGCGTCTCCGGTGCGTTGGGAATTCGGCATGCTCAGCTGTGTTTTTAGAGCAAGTTCCTCCAGCATGGCTTCTTTGTTCCTGTTCTGCTCCAATCTGCTTGTATTTAGGCTTCCTCAGCAGGGTGGGAAAGCTCCACAAGTGTCAGTAAAAATCAGGTTTTGTTTTCTTCTTTCAAGCTAAGAATCTAGCAAACGATAAAAAGTGCTTTGGCAGTCAAGTGTTGTGGGTAAAAAGTGTTTTTGTAGATATAGGTATAAATTATTGGTGACTGATTTGGGAATTTGGTAACTGTCATTTAAATCAAGCAGTAGCTCCCCAAGGTCACCAAAGCAGAATGCCTGACTAGATGAGATGACTTTAGAGTGTTGCATTGAGTTTCCAAAATGTTGGAGATGAGGATTTCAGACCCAATTTGATGAGGCGACTTATGTCTGTGTTAGCATAGATTAAGATGTAAGTAAAAAGGTATTTGCATAAAGTAATAAATAAAACTTCAGAAAATAATCTGTAAGGAAAAAACCAAAAATAATCAGGTTTTCTAAAGGAGCCTTAATGTGTCAAGTACTCAACTTCATAAAACTGAAGTAAGATTTGACAGTAAAATCCCTGTCTTGATGTTTTGCTAATAAGTAAGTAAATATCCTACAGATTTCAGATGTATAATGTTACTTCTGTAGATACATCAAATGCAAGTTCCAAGGGAGTAAAGAATTACTGCAGGCAGTTTTAAGTGAAGATGTCAGGCTACTATGAAGTAAGTTGTGGTAGATTTTGTTTGTCTTCTTGTATTGTATGTGAGACTTCAGTTTAAATGTCTAAGGCAGGTTAGGAAATGGCAGACATGCCACTCTTTCAGCTACTTGAAGTCAGACTGTGCAGAACACTTGAGAATATACAGCCTGAAACACAGCAGCATCAGCTGAGGAAATGGCAAGGCTAACTCAACGGGCTGTTCCATTTTGGGTTGTGATTGTTGCTTCCTCCAAGCCTCCAACACTATCCTTCCTCTCCATCCTGCTCAGACTTTCCCTCGCAACTAGAACTGGGTAAATATCTACTACAGTCAAATAGTGTGAAAATTCATGTGTCTCTACCTTCTGATTTCCTCACTTTCTAGTCAGAATAGACAAAGAATTGCCAATGGTAAGACGACAATGCTTCTCATGCCCTTAGCTGGACAAGCTGTACAGTTGTGCTTCTGTTTCCAAGTCAGTAGGTTCAGCATCAGAGGGGAGCAAACCATCTTGGCACAGATATATATGTGCAGGTTAAGTGAGATTTAGGTCTGTGACAATGTAAAAGGGACCATTAATGCTACCAATAGCATTTCAGATATCTATACTCATGGATTCTTATGTGCTTATGTAGATCTCCAACAGCTCTCAATTTAGCAAGTGTTTAAATTGAAGCCAGCACTTTGTCACAGAGTCATCTTCAGCAAAGAACTTGCTGGCACAGTGCACTACATGAGGAAGAACAGTGCTCTCCCGGTGCTCTGATCTCCACAATCTTTAGATTCTTCTGTGCTAACAGGATAACACTCTCTTTCAAATACATAATTCAGCCAAAACCTTGAAAATGTTTCTTTTCCTCCACTATGTTTATAAAAAATAATGTAGCAGGCAGATACTGCTGTATGTGTATCTGTGAGGTTATGCCACTTTGTTACGAGCCTGCCTGATAAGATACTCCAAGCTGTAATAATGACCAGTGATTACACATGGTTGTTTCGTTTCAGTTTTTGTGTTTCACTTGAATGTAAATCTTCTAAGATCAAAGGGCTCTATAATCAGACAGAAGTTATGAAAGAAGTGTTTCCATCTCTTCCTGCCACGTGCCTTATGGCTACAAAAGCAGTTCTCTTTCTACCCTGAAAAGAAATGATAATAAAAAAGCAAATCATTAATTAGCATGTGGAATTGACTTCAGTGTGAAACTCCATCACTGAATGTTGTAAAATGGGACAGCAACAGGGGGAAAGCTACTTTAGAGGAAGACTGTGCTAACCTAGATCACTGGGAAGGCATTCTCTGGCAGAATTTCTAGGGGTCTGCTGCACAGCAGACCAGCGATAAACTCAGGAGGCTGTTGTACCAGCTGAACCATGAATACATTGAAATAGATTATGTCCTCTGAAATGAACCTTTCTGGGGGTTGTAATCGTTTGTGTTTGTAATTCTGTAGTGGGAATTTCAGGTTTGTGTATAAACAATGGGAAAAGTGAACTAACCAATGCAAACTAGTATTTTACTTACTTTGGAGAAGTCTTTTGTAAAACTTGATGTTTACATGACAGTTAGCACTGTCCTCTTGCCAGCAGATATTGAAAAGAAAGGAAATGAACTGTGCAGTCATTTACACCCCATGAAAAGACATTTGATAGCTTAGAAAGATTTCTCGGTTTCTCTAGTGACTTGTTTCTAATGTAAGCTTGCTATCTTTATATTCTGGTCATGTACAGAGCCAAGCAAAAACAGCACTGGAAAGAAAAAAGATAAACTGTAGGGCCAAATCCATTCTAATGTAGCTTCACCACAGTTGGTGGAGTTAAGCCAGGTGATAATTTGTCCCAAGATTTTGGAGCAACGAAGTATTAAAGTGAAGCTTAATAGAGCATTAGAGCTGACAGGAGTAGCAGGAATTTATTTGCAATTAACTTTCACTCAGAATAGAAAGAAAAATGGTAAAAGGAAAACTTTCCAAAGCCATAATGAGCATGCACAACCTCTGTTTTCTCTGAAAAGGAAGCTGGCCTTTCCCATAGGTTTCCATAAACATATCTCCTTATAAATATACACTGTTATCTCCTGGTTTTGATCAGCTCCCTTGTCCAGTTAGGTCCATGCAACTGCTAACTTTTAAAGCTGAGTCCTTGCCAAAGCTATCTGTGCTTTCAAAGTAAAACAAAACATTGCACATATAAAGAAAAAAAAAAAAGCGTGTTGCTGATGAAGACAATGATAGGAATGACCTACTAGGACAGATGCACACCACATCACATAATAAATATATTGTTACTGCATATGGTATGACATCACAGACGTGCCTGAACACACTTGACGATTTAGCACCTTTTGCTGTGAGATAAAGCTGTGCCAGATTAAGGCAGAAAGCAATCCAGGCAGCTGAACTATGAAATGCTTTCACAAAGACCCTAAGTAAATAATTTAATAAAGTGTTCCGTTCTTTTCAATATTGCATGTTCAATTCTGAGAGACAACAGGTGCTTCATGATCAAAGATCTCCTGTTACAAAGACATGTGGGATAGAGAAGCAACACTCTGGGATGGTGGGGGTTGTGTGGGGGTTTTTCTGAATTTTTTTTTTCTCTCTCTTCTATCCTATCAAGTAGCTCTGGGCATTTAGTATACCTCATTTCCACACAACCAAAGCCATTTTCTTTTCTAGAGTAAGGATTCTAGAAAGTTTTGTTTAAGCCCATTCAAGGCTACTAGGTTAGCTGATGTTCTTCACTTTGATCTGGGCTACATTATTTCTCTTTTCTAATACTGTTTGATAATGGCAGAATTCTCAGAGGTTCAGATAAACTTTCCCAGGTTTAGATTCCTATCGAAAACATTCTAAGCCTGCTAAAGTGAATTGGACATATCTAGATGAAAGACTTTGAGTATCACCTGTACCCTGGTTGTATGGAATAAATCAATATTAACTTTTCCTGTACTATTCAGCATGCCTCTTTCCTGTCCCTCTGCAATTCAGTTTAGCAAAGGTCTACAAGCATGCAACAGGGTGAGACAAAGCCAAATGCCCACACTTTGAGCTCCATAAAACATTAGCTGGAATCTGGTTCAGTACAGACTTTTGCAAATAGTCATATTTTATCTGAATCAATGAAATCAACTGTTTCTAATTCTTGATGAATTCCTGTGACTGAAAACAGTAATTTTTTGTGCTGCTTCCACAGTCTGTGCCTAATAATGCATGAAGATGCATGAAGCTGTTGATAAGGTCACTAGTGAAGTTTGAGTCATGTAACTCAGAGATTATTTGAGCCTCCCTAGCTGGTCTCATATTCTTTCCTAATTTCTGATTGCTGCTGTTGTCCTGCACCACTCCAATGACTTCTAGAGAGAGTAACACCTATACTAGCTAGAAATATCTGAGGTCAAGTACAGTATTGCCAGTGGAATTAAAAGTCACCTGAAGTCCTAGTTTCAACATCTTCTTTTGAAGGTATAAATACAAGGTTTCTAAAACAGTACAAACAGTCTTGTAAGGATACTTTCTGTGCAAAGAAAATCCATCAGTACTGGAACTAACAGGGCACTATGCAGAGTATTTTGTCTGTACTCTGAGGGTAGATAATGTTATGTATTCTTCAGTGTAGGTTCATTAACCCTCTGTGCAGACTTAACACTCTCATTACAGTGCAGTACCAAACTATGGAGCTTCTCTCCATTGTAGTCCTTTCCAGTTCTGTCCATCATGAACCTGGCTCTGAATGCATGGAAGTTCTTTTTCTCTAGCTTGGTACAATAACTGGAGAGAAGCACAGACTTTGAGAACCCTACCAATTGCATCAGTGACAGTGACTGCTTTTGGTGAGTCCATCTGAAGCCCAACCCAGTGTTCACTGTGTCCAGTCCTTAACTCCTCCTTTGGCCTACTAAGTGCTGAAGAACTATGCAGTATTATTTTGTGCTTGTCACAGAGCAAGCAAGAATCAACCACTGACTTCCACCTGGACTAGTGGTTTTGTCATGGTAAGTACCTTTCTTCTACTTATATGTATGCAACAAACTGAGGTGATAAGAAAACTGCAGTGGTGTGTTCTTGCCCAGTGTAATTTGCAAAAATTAGGAAAACCTCTAAAAAGGGAATTAGTTGTCTGTTTCTTGCTTGTTAATTTTCCCTTTCATTTCCCCATAACTTTGCTAGCAAGAAAACTTCTTCACTCTTCCCTTATTCTGGATCATATGGATCAGAACAGGATCTTGTCATGCATCTTGTTTTAATCAAAATAGGCAGTGATAGCACCAACATGGGAGCCTATTTTTATCATCTGACAAACAGCTGTAGTTGAGTCGAGAAATAAACTGCAAACTAAATGAAGTTTCAGTGGTCCAGAGTATGGTTATCACCTGTCTCCAGAACACAGTTCAAGAACATATGTGATAGGTTCTAATACTCATACATGTGTTCTGGGGTGAGATTGATTAGGTAAGGACAGTGCTCTGTGCCACACTGAAGAAAGACTGAAAGGCCCAGTTCATTCATCTCCTATTTGTTCCTACTCCCCACTTCAGAAAAAAACACAAGGTTTCTTACTATAAATTATCCAAATTTCAACTTTTGGTTTTGGCAGATGATTAAACTGAACAAGTGTTTGCAGATAAACAGGGTGAGAGAGAAATCAGACAGGTATGCTGGCACAAACGTCACTGTATTTAGAGTAATGCTGCAAATAGCCATAAACAGGCTAGATAAGAAGTTAATCAGAACACTATCATCTGGCAAATTGGAAGAGGGGGAAGTGTAAGGTCAAGTTTTTTTTTCTGATTGCTAGCCATAGTCAAGGTCATCTCCTTTGTCAAAGGGAGAGTGCAGAGATCCTCTGTTCTTTTGGGTAGAAGAAAAGCTTCCTGGTAAGAGGGCCAGAGATCCTTTCCTATTAACCCTTGTGTATTCCATGATTCACTACATTATCATTATGGTATATGGAGGATAAAAGCTCCAAAGAAGAAAGGTCTGGAATACCTTTGTTCACTATTTGTGAGGCCTGTCGCAATAGACCTGGCAGAAACTCATGGATAGAGGCACTCTCTGCCCTGATGAGTTTATTCTCTAGATGATGAGATACACTAAAACTGGAAAACAAGGTGGGATTGCTTTCATTTTGAAGGTATGTGGAGTACATTGTATCAGCTGACAGTATGTCAGCTCTTGTAGTGTTGTTACTGATGACACTGGGGAAGTTCTGAGGTAGACAGTGGTGTTAAGGTAGTTTTAACACTGGCTTTAAGGACAGCACATTTTTCTCCTTAATTCAAAGTTGTCTCTTTTAAGATTGAGACCTCATTTTATGCTTTCAGTTTCTTCCTGTGAAGAAGGATTAAGCTGAATCTGAGGCCACAAGTTTACAGCAGCAAAGGAATGAGGCATGAGTTAAAAAATATTTAGACCTGCAAGTAATAGCTGGACATAGATAAAGGATGAGAACATGAATCTTTCCAGCTGTAGCTGAAGATCAAACACATTGAGAGAAGTTGCTTTTTCCATCATTATTTTCACATGGCTCTGCCTCCAGGCTTTGGGCAACACCAGAAGCAAAAGTGTCAAAATATCATGAGAAAAGCTGCTCTTGCAAAATTTCTGGCCTGACCAGAAGTAGGAAAATCTCATGAAAGACTGTTCTCATTTGCTTTCCAGCCCTGCTTGGCATGTCCAGAAGGCTAACCAGGTTCCCCTTGGTTTTGAACCATATTTGAATTCTTCTTTGGTTTCTCATGCCTTTTGTAAATAGTACTCTGTAAACCTGTGGTATCTCAGCTGAGCTGACTTGACACACTTATCCCCAGAACTGTGCAAACCAGCAGTGATTAAGTGTTTTTCAACCCTTGCCTAAAAATTATTTATCATTTACTACTAAGCAGAGACCCTAAGTATATTGCAGTGGGAGATATACAAAATGATAGAAGAATGCTTTGGCCACAAGACCTCAGACTCTAGTAGGTAAGGTGGGATTTTGCCACAGTTCCTCATCTGTAAAACATCAATATACAGCATCATTAATATCATTAACCCATGCGTATACAACTAGTCAGCTTTCAACCTAGATGGTTTTGAATCTCAGTCCAGAACTTAAACCACAAGACCATTCTCTCACTTCCAAATTAATGAGCTACACATTACAAGAAGTCTAAATGGAAAAGAAAATATCTCAAAAGCCTGTTGTATTTTAGGAAATACACAATTTAGAGAATACATGACTGTAAAGTTGAGTGCTGTAACTATCAAAGAACAGAAAGTTTGGAGAGCTTGCTGACTCAGCAGGCCTCCATGGAAGTCAAGTTCTCCAGGAATTTTTCCATTAATTTAGTGTCAGTTACTGAAAGCCGTGTTACTTTGCTAACTATAGACTGCTATTTTAATTGCTATACTGTAATTGAAGTAAGAACATGATTCTCATTAAACAACCTCCTTCCTCAATGAAATAAGCAATAAGATTGACTTCAATTAACTACAGACACATAGTCAAGTTTCTCTTTATATTAAAGAAATGACACAAACCCCTCATGCTGTTTTCAGCCTATATTTTACAGTTATGACATGGAGCCAATAGCAACATGCTACAAGTTCCAGGGACACATGTATTAACCAAGGAGGACCTGGCTAGGATTTTGAAAAGCATGAATTCCCTGGGGAGAATCTGTGGGGTACTGCAGTGCCTCGGGGCAAATTGGTAGAGCCAAGGAATATATTTCTGTCTGTGCTAGAAAGATGCCCCATGCAAAGTCCATTAGGCAGAACAAACACAGTTCTGTTTTACGTGATATGAACGGATTCTAAGGGCACATTACCGCCTTCTTGTAAAAAAGGATCTTCTTTGTGACTGAAATTCCTGAGCATACTGCACACTGCAGCTAAACTGGGGAGGTCTGCACACAATCTCTCTGTTGTATTTCTGTGGTGAATATGTGGTACTGAAGAAGACAATAGCAGATGGGACAGTCCTCACTGAACACTGAATAGGGATTATCTTTTTTTCGGCTTATAATATTTTCGTAACTCAGCAGAATTGAACTGTCTAGGCTTTGATACATGAAGCAATATCAAAGAGCAGCTTCTGGATCGAAAGTATTTAGAAATAGTCCATGATTTGGCCTACAGATGCTGTGATGCAGAGCTCCACACTGATACAGTACAAAGACAAAGCATTACTAGTGGATCTTGTACTCAAGATGCCATAATAAATTTCTTAATGGATGAGACTGCCATACTGAATGTCATCGCATTTCAGCATGAGATGGGGAACTTTGGATGAAACCTCTGAGAAGGATGGGACAGCATTTATTTCACATTTCAGCTTGCAACTATGCCACACAAAAGCCAACCATGCTATCAAAGGGACAGGCACACATAGGAATGTTATAAAAGTATTTAGACAGATTTAGTTGGCTGAGATTGATTAAATCACAAAACCTTGTCAGGCATCTTGCAAAACTCTTCTATTTGGATACATACAGAAACACATAGACTATACCTTGCAGACAGCTTTTGCAATACATAGCTTTTAGGTTTCAAAGCTCTGCCTTTAATGACATGAATGGTACAGTTTGTTACAGGTAAAGCTTTCTATATTGATCCTGCCGCAGCACAAGGATTGAGCTAGAGCAATTTTGAGAGACTACACATATCACACCCCATTTTGACAACAGGACCTCTTCAGAAGAGCAGGTGGGGGACAGTGTTGATCCATTCTTAGCCCTTCTACTGAAGGTGTGAATAATGGTGTCACAGCCATTACAAGAGCCTTTATGTTACAGATGCTTGTCTACAAATAAATGGACTGATAGCATCCATACATATACCAAAGGCCAACAGAGAAAGTGCCTGAATGCTAGTGAGCCTCTTTCAAACCCAAACTTTACAGCTCTTTCACATCCACTATGACTTTCAATGTTGTGCTTTACTAGTTTCTAGTAAGGTAGGCATTCATAGGAGTTCATTTTTGGCTGTCAAGTGACAGCAAAGGCAAGTTCCGTGTTAGATCAGCAGAGGAAGGCTGCTTGCCTCTGCAAAGTCCCACACAGCTGGCAGGAAGCCCCTCTTTTGCTCTTTACATTTGATTTCCTTCTCAAGGAAGCTGAGTGAGCGTGCTCTCTCCTCAAGCCCAGCTTCCCGCAACATTCCCTGTTCCATCACAGCCAGCCACACACACTTTGGCCTGTCAAACAGTATGAACAGAGCTGGGCTGTGAGGCAGTGCATTTGGAGGTTAAAGCTGGAAATCCTGCAGCCACTGCAGTTTGTGTTTTCTTGAACCATGACAGATCCTTATCCTATAGATCAGCATCGTATAAGATTTATGGTGATTTGTGCTAAACAGTCAATAATATATTCCTGGGGGTTATGTACCCTAAGGGAAGTGCACACTTGTTGCTCTTTCCAAGCAGCAAAACCTGTAATATGTTAATTAAGGCAGGTAGTCAGGGTATGATCTTCCTTTATATTTTGTTTTCTTGTAACAATATAAGCATTATGCTAATTTAACAGAAATTGTGGTTGGACTTGAGCTCCAGATTTGCCAGATTCTGTGAACTGCTTTGTTATGCAGAGTAACAAGAATGAAAAGGAGAAAACCTGCAGCTGGTGAAACTAATACTGGTATTTTTGCCTCCAGAGCTTTGGTTCCTTGTTTCATGAGTCAGAGTTACAGGACAATTCATGAGGACAAAGTCTGACAATAGGGCATGGAGGGACCTCTTCAATAATGTAAGAGGACCAGTGGCTATTTTTAAACTCCACCAATTCATTGGTAATTCTAAAAGACTCAGCACTCTACTTCTATTGAAAGCAAATCGAATGAAGAACTGAGGCACATTATACACAGAGGATTGTTTGCCAGGACGAAAGCAGAGAGATGGTACTTTAGAAAGGTGGCTGATAAAGCCATTTAGCACCAAAAGTGAAAGTCATCAGTGCAGCTTTTCAAAGCACCCCCAGCAGAGAAGTACAACAGAACCCACTTCCAACTACTGCTCCATAGCAAGCTAGTGAGGTATTTCAGACCAGGTTCACTAAGGATATACAGTTATTTTCTCCATGCAGCCAAGGGACTTGCTTCTGACTCTTCTGGCTGTCATCTTCCCTCCTCCATCTTCCTGTTCATTGAGAAACAGCACCTTGGCTCCTCCTTCCAGGAAGCACAAGGTCCATCAATTGCTCAAGTTCATGTGGGGTTGCACTGCAATAGGTGCTCCACACAAACAGAGCATGCGTACCCTGAGCACTTTGATCTCAGGAAGAGAACTAGGAAAAAAATCCAGTTTTCCTTTTGGACTGGAGGAATTTAGCAGGAACAGAAAATTATACAAGAGGAAGATGTACATTGTAACAATGTCCTCTTTGTTCATTCTTCAGCCAGCATCCTCTGCATGTTGTTGCAAAGACTGTCATGTATAACTAAGATGCAGTACAGAAAAATGGATTATCATGTGCTTCAAGAGGTAACATAGCCTACTCACTTTCCAGAAAGATGGAAGAAACTCACCCAGGCTCCTGGGCAGAAGCACATGGATGCCTCTTCTTTTGTGTCACATAGAAAGAACGTGATCTTGTAATATGATATGCAAAAGGTGAATGACTCCTGACAAGAGTTGATGGTGAAACATACTTTGACTAGCAATTCTAGTCTGGAGTTTTTCATAAGTGTATTTTATCTTGAGACTGGTACCTTTAGAGACACTCCAGATAATAATAATCCACAAGTGCATGCTGAAGTTCTCTGTTGAAGATATTCCCTCCCTGTTGATGATTACTGTAGTGAAGAGTGTCTTCTGAAAGACTGTGAGAACGGGAATTATGGCAAAATATATAAAAACCAAAGCAATGTTTTTCCCATGGACTAAAGGCTGACTTGAGTGAGAAATAAGTAAAAGCTCTGAGACCAAAAGGGCCCAAGAAAGCAGCATTTATTCAGACTGACGTTTAAATGCAGCTGCATCTGTAGCCTGTAATAGGTTTGTTGCAGTCCTGCAGTCTATTAAGTTATTTATTTTCCCTCAAACTTTGGCAGAACTTTGGCGTGTTTGCTATGTGTTTAACATCTCTTTCTCAGGTAGCCTTCTCCACAGTGAAACAGTGTTAGTTAAAGGTAAAAAATTATACGGACATAAATACTCTCATAAATGGCTCTGGCAGGAATCACCACCATGATACAACTCTCTCACTAAAATGATATGCCAAAACCATGGACGTTCGGTGTAAATGGTTCCTAATCTTTCCTGGTCCTTAGTTCCTGTATGTCTCAACCAGCTTAAGCCTCAGCTCTGACAATACGCAGTTGAAACAGAAATCATTGTTGGGTTGATTTAATAGTGAGAGAGAAATTAGAACAGTGACAACAACTTATGCCGGTATTTAGAAACCATTAGTTTGAGTGATGATGTATATTTATGTGTGTAAAAGGTGTTTAGGATTGATTTGTATGCCTTAAAAATGAGTTACTGGCCTTAGAGCAAGCCCACAAAGTGTGACTGAAAGTATAAGAAGCAAATGGGGAGGGAGAAAAAAATATTTCAGAGAAATTTCTGTACCAGAATAGCAAAGTTACTGGTATCACAAATTCAAACATCATTGGGTGATCATAAAATCCAGTGAAATAACTTTTCTCTAAAATTATCCAAATTTAAAAAAAAAAACCCTTCAGAAAACAGTATTTGAGTTTATTTCTAAGGTTCTATTAGTTTGATAAAACAGAAGCTATGTTGTTTCAACTCTATTTTTTTTAGTTTTGTGATTTTCATTGGAGCACAAAAAACCCATGATTTTTCATCAAATGTAACTTTGAAGTGCTGTTCTTCTAAAACCTTCTTTGCAGACAATTTTTATTTATTAGTTTTTATAGATAAATCTTTAAGATATTATATTACCGGCTTGTGATTATACTATATTCCTAAAGGGTAAAGGGCCATAAGCAGAATTTTACCAATATAAACAATTATATAAATATGGTACAAACCCAAACAAATTCAAAAAAACAACTGTTCAAAATTAGAAAGGCTTTTATACCCTGGAAAAATACTAGAACAGCTTTGACTCTTACTCATAACAATGACTTAGTAATTCAGTGTGACAGATTCACTATTCCCTGAATCATCCCCATAGTTGAATTGGTTGTAACAAGTCCTTTTCAGTGTCAAAAGCAGTTTAGGGGTGAGCTGAATCTGAAAATAAAAATTCATTGTTTTTAACATGTGGATGCTGAAGCAACACTTTTGTTTCAGTTTGATAATATTACATAGAGTTGCAGCTGAAAAGAGGAACATAAGTAATAAGGACTAATAAAGTTTGCAGAGTGCTTGGGATGTGGTAAATAATGAAGAGGTCAAGTAACTGATACAGTGATCTCAAACACTGGATAAATGGCACATTTATACTATGTTTTAGCATAGGCAAATGTAAAATCAAAGGGCTACAACTTGTTACCATTCTACTTCTAGGTTTCTTCTCAGTAGAGTGATTCAGAATCATCTAAATTTGAGTTTCCAGTATGACACTATGAAAAAAACTAACCTTTGTCTTCATCACTGATGATCTTGTGCGCTACAGCACTGAGTTTTTTTTGGTTTGGTTGTTTTTAATCAAGACTAGTCATTAAAAAGAACAAAAAAACCCCTACTCTAATTTAGTTCTCTGAGCAATTAGGTCAACTGGGCAGAAACAAGCAGAAAGCCTATTCCTTCCAAGGATCTAAGTGGGTAGTAAAATGCTGGGAACAGTGTGTGCATCTGCCACAGGCCAGCTCTGCAGCACTGCTGGAACATCCCAGCCAAGGGGCTTGCTATCAGCTGAGATACAAGTCCTCAAATCCTGTATCTCTCCAGCCTTGGATCAGAAAGAAGCAAACAGGTTTCTAGTGAGGAGCATTGTACAGAATGATAAATGTTGGTTTATGTGGAAATGTGTGGAAAAGTACAATGTACAGTAATTATTCGAGGAAGTTGTCTTGCCACTTCTGATGACTCAAGATTCATATATCCATCCATATTGTGCATTTTGAATTCTTTCTACCACATAAACACAACAGCTATATGAAGTCAGAATGCCAAGCCAGCTGAAATTCTCATCTTACATTATTGCCTGGCTTTTTGTGTTTGTTACTGGGGACCAGATCATCCAATATTACAAACAAATGCACCCTGACAGATTTGAACAGAATCATGCTTATTTGTCTGAGTGCTGACCATGTTAGCTTGCCTGCCTTGAGGTTTAAGGCCTAACACGCAAAACATTCCTGCAAATTCAGGAGAGGTGGTGAGGTAAAACCTGATGGAGAAGAGGGAGTAAAGGTTTTGAAAATTTTGTAATTATGTTTAAAATGGAGAACCAATAACAAACTGTCTAACTGCAACACAAAATCTGGTGCAAAGAACATTCTCTGTCAAGACGTTGATGAAAATACTAAAGTCAGTGCAGGGCTTTTTCAAGAACTTCAAGCTGCTTTTTCCTAGATCTAAATCTATAGATTTAAGCACTCGGGCTCACTGCACTCTGTGTTCCTTGTTGTAACATAACCACCCAAGGTATGCTAAAAATATCCAGAGAAGAAACCACTGTGTCTTAATTTGTGAGATGTGCTTAGCAGATAAACAACATCTTTTCTAGAGTGATTAATAAAATGACAGTGATGATGAAATGGCAGCCACCGGAGATTAAAAGAGAAAATAATGGAAAAAAGGTTGAGTTTGGAAAAGCTAGACAAGGCCTGTGTCTGTGGGAACTGTATACAAGGAATAGGAGAGATGTGCTTCTCATTCCCCATTGCATTTGTTTTGGTGTGCTAAATATTCATTCTTTAGCCTTAATTCTCTGACATCAATGGAAGGCACCTTGGAAAGGAGACTGAATGGGTCTAAATGTTGATCTTAGATACTCTGGAAAATAAATGAGGGATTTAACTTTAGCAGTTGGATAAGGAAAGGAATTGATTGGGAAAGAATCTCAAGAATGGAGGTGAGATAAAGAAAAGGTATGACAGGATGCAGAACGTGGGGTCAGCAGGGTCACACCCTCTGTACGTGCTCCAATAATTCTGCTGGAGTAAGACAACAGCCTGTCTCTGAAGGCTGATCAGCCAAAGTTGCTTATGTCTGTCTTCAGTTCCTACTGAAACAAGCAGGTCTCTTACACAGACAGAGATGGGAGTTAAAGTCCTTATTTAACTAACCTTAGGGTGATGCTGTACAATGCCCTCTCTGATTATTTTTCAACAGCTGGTAGTCTTCAGGCAACAGCTGTCTTCTTCCTTCTCTCACTTCCCTGGCTCTTATCTCTACTAGCTTCTGCTTTTGGCCCTTATCAGACATCAAATGTATCAGGGGCTTGTAACAGAGAAGACTATGGGGCAGAAAGAAAAGACACGATAAGAAACGTTTATGAAGAGTGATGCTTTCATAAGATACTGCTCTTTCTCCTGAAAAAAAGAATGGCAAGGTCCAAGGGATTGCACTGAGGTGGTTTGCATCCTTCATGGAAAGGATCATTCAGCCTGCCCTCCTCAAGAGCAGTGACTGATTACAGCTCTGCCACTGGTCCCCACTGTGGTTTCTGTGCACAATCATCCTGTTGGATCTCTGTGTACAACTACCAGAGGAACTGGTTAAAATAACACCAGCTCTAACGCAAGGTCTGCACACTGCACACAGCTCTTAACCATCCATCATCACAAGTTATGACCAGTGAGAACCACAGTTCAGATAAGAGCAGCTCATGAATAATGAACAGCTTGATAACCTGGGCCAAATACATAGTAGTGAATGTGTACTTTGAAGTGCCTGTAGTTACAGAGCGGTTCCCTTCGTAGGAGGCACAAATCTCAATAGCTCTGTTCAGTCTGACAGCAGAGAGCTCTGGAGTCTGTGCAGATGCTAAACTACTACTAAGCAGCATCCATAAGTATCTGCCTGTTGATGGTTGGAAGATTTACCTCTATTGCAATAGGTCTAAACACAGTTTTCCATGGAAAAGAGTTCAGTACTGAAAAATGTGGCACTAAAAACCCCTAAACTTACAGAGCTCCGTATTGCATCTCAACAAGTGTGGTTACAGGACTTTTGCATCAAAAGTAGTCTGGCCAGCTGGCCCAGAGTAGAGTCAGAATTTGCACAGGTCTGCAAGCACTGTGATCAGACAGATCTGGGAGAGGTGCAGCCACTGACAGGAGGCCACATCTGTTGACCGCTCTGTTTTCAGACACAAAGGAAACTTCTTCCAGCAAAGCAGCATTTTGTGACTTAGTTTAAGTCAAATATAGCTGAAATGAGGAAAGCTCACAATGCTTCACATGTGCCTATGGAAAGACACCTCCAGAGTCCAAACAAACCCTGATTCATCCCAATGTTATTGGAAGTACTGAAGACACCACTTTTATTTCAATTATTCACTTGTCCGAAAATTACTGGGCACATTTATTTGAATTAGTCACATAAAAAGCTTCAACAAAATTGATTTTTGTTAAGTATTTCCTCTAAAAATGAAACAAATTTCTTTTCCAATTGGCTATTCAGCCCAAGTCTTTTGGTAGAGAAATTTTTGACCCCTTCTTCTCAGGCCTAAGGTGTAATAAATTTCCAGGATTATAATACATTACAGTAATCAAAAAGAGTAGAGAAAGACAAAATGCAAAGCTTCAGCTGTAGGAAGGACTGCACTTCTCTTGTCTAAACTTGAGGTTTATGGTCAGGGTTGAGAGAAGAAAACCTAAACCTGCAGTTGGGTTTGGGCTGGAAAGAGGCTGCCAAAGAAGCTGAGGGCTATGAAAAACTTGTTCCCTGAGGACAAGTCTTGGTCTTCTAAAGGGCTTTGGGCACCTTGTGTACAGCTCAACCCAGGACTAGGGGTAGGCTTAAAATGAGGTTGAAAGAGAGGAAGCCGCAAGTCATGGACTTCAGATTCTGTGAATAATCCTCCAAAGTGAACTGGGGGCTGATGTTATAATTTTTCCTCCCAGGTTTACTTAGTCTCTGGAGGGCCAGGAACTCTGAAACAGCAAAGCCAAGGAATATAACAATTTAATAATTTATATCACAGTACTTTTTTATGTCTGACTGAGAGCTGCTATGGGTGACATCCTGTGTAATTTTTCAGTGGTAGCACTGAATTTGGGATATAGTAGGTCTGTTTATGGTTCAGAGTAACAGATAACATAATCATTCAATTTCTTCTTACCTTTCCACCAAGAATCTTGACTTGCTATCAAACCACCCCCCTGCTGCCCTACGCTCTCTGAACACACACTGAAATCTAAAGTTTCAGACATTCTAGGAATCTTTCCTGATTCTTTTTTTTTTCATTCTCTGAGAAACCTGATCTACCAGAGGGGTGGGAGAGCTTATTGTTTTTTTGTCTGACATCTGGATTTCATTAGCAGACTCATGCGTGCTGAATCAGGAATGGGAGCTCAGAAGAAAGCAGATGAGAGTTAAAATTACGTTAATGGTCAAAAAAAATTGCCCTATTCTCTTCTCCAACTTCGCAAACAAATACAACATGTGAGTCATGTTGTGAGCTCAGCATAAACAGTACAGCCATATTATCTGTACCCACTAAGACTAGATATATGGTAGCTCAAGCAGCTATAGAGAACATTGTATTATTTACTTATACATGTCAACAGGTAAAAAAACCCCAACAGAGCCTTTCCAATAGTTCCATGTAAATACCGCTACTTTTCAGGTTTATAGTAAGTGTCTCCTGTCTTCTATTTAAATAAATGCAGTGTAGTATGAAAGGAAATAATTTATCACAAACCAACCATAAAATTAGAGGTAAGACCTGCTGTTTAGGAGACTGCAGTAAATGATAGCAGCAAGAGAGACAACTCTTTTTAAAAGTTTAACAGCAGTGTTAGCAGTGGCCGAAAAGTCAGACTGTTATTAATAACCACAACTTTCATCATAGAACAACAGCAGTAACTGTCTGTCAGTCCTGTATGTGGTGCTATGCTAACAACCTCTGGATGACTGATAGATCTTTTATTTGCTAAGGCGGATAGTTGCAGGCATACAGTATCCTATCCATCTTTACAACCTACTTTATCCATCCTCCCCAGAGCAGAAGGACATCTGGCTCCCAGACCTCAAGTGCCATGCTATCTAGTCAGGGATCCCCATCAACTATTTTGGTGTTGGTTTGCCCTCATGTAAAGTGTACAGAAAATCTGGCCCGCAGACACCTGACAGTGCAGGAAGACTTTTCTCATGATTTTTGAGAAAACTTATGAGACAACAGTGCAGTTTTGTCATTTAGCTCTACTCCATTAAGTCTTCTTAACTAGGGTTTACAGCAATCTGTTTTCAATTGCAGAGCTCTAACTTGCTAAATAAGATATACAAAAATGAAGAAAGAAACACAAAATGCAGGTCTGGAATGTACTAATTCATTTTGGTTTTTAAAACTGTTTCTATTTTAATGACAAATCTCCTTTGACTTCCAAAATACCCTTTTTGTTTGCCATTTATTTGAAAGGAGCCTTTCTCTTCCCCACTTTTTGCTCTTCTAATTTCTTCAACTGTGTAATCATGAGTTTGGGAGTAACATGACTTATATAAAATCATCTCAGAGGGCCTCTCTGCTCTTGTGAAGCCTTCTGAGGGGCTCCTTTCCTCACCCATGTAAGACCCACAGGGCAGTGCTTGGGAGGGCAGAATGTGTGTTTGGGCTGGGTGTTCTTGGCTGCCAGGTGGTGTGGGTAGGCTGGCTCAGGTGGAAGTATTGATTTGTCTGGGCTGTTGCAAAGCTTTAACTATAGCTGCACACCTGCAATGTGGGTTAAAATTAGAAATGGACTTGAAACCAGTATTTTGTATGTGAAACTCTTGAACCTGGGAAACATTCAGTGTTACGCTGAGCTCATGTCCAAAATTATAGCTTGAGACTGCACTAAAGTCTAGTTGAAATGTGTTACTTTGCAGAATGAAAAAAGAATTGTTTACAGGACTCAATAATAAAGAAGATCTCAAAAGGTGCTGCCTTACTCCCATGCACGTTTCTGCACAGTCAGGGAATGAGTTAGAAACAAGGAGTAGGAATCATCCTGTGGAAAATCAGTTGCAAATCAGAGGATGAACTAGTTATCAAGATTACATCATTTCCAAAATTTCTGCTCTTGCTGCTAAAATCCCCAAAAGTTTCAACCTGAGTGCTGCATATGGGCTTTATTGCCTTAGCTAATAATCTGGCACTGACGGGGCTCTGAAATAAAATTATTCTTGGTTTTTCTAGTTACTATAAAAACTTTCTTGCCAAATGAAGCAAACTTGGAAGAAAATTGTCTTACAAATTTTTTTCTTAATTTTTTTTGATCTTGAAAAACAAGCCTCTACAAACCTGGTAAATATCTCCTTAAATAACAGTCTTCTATCAGTAATATGAGAGATCATTTCTAGTGTAAAATATAAAATGCATGCAGTAAAATATAATTAATGCAGTTTTCACTAAGTTTATCCCGAGCTTGATGTCTGTGAGGCTGACATCCATGTATCAGCACAGCACAGACTTGCATTCCTGATCCATGCAGCGCTGCCTTCTCTTCTGCTTCTCATCTAGCAGGTCTATAGTGTCTCGTGTCTTCTATTTAAATAAATTCAGTGTAGTATGAAAGGAAATAATTTACCACAAACCAACCATAAAATTAGAGTTAAGACTTGCTCAGCCAGTCTGAAGGATACATACAATCCCACAAGGCATAGATGGCATTAGTTACCTCAGAATCTCTGTTCACATCTCATAGTAGACCTTTTAATAGCTATGAAAGGAGCCATATCAAAATATATAACATTTATTGACATAAGCCAGATAAAGCAGAATACCACCAACACTTGTGTTATATCAGGGAAATGAAAGAGGGATTAATTTTTATTTAGTATCTTAATTTCTTAAGGGAAGCTATATAACAGGAGGGAAAGGCAGGACTGACTGATACATCTTGACAGTAGGAAAATGAGAGAGGCTCCCTGGGTTGGGTTTGTGTCCTCACAATCTACAGACTGTCCCAGGACAATCAGAGAAGCGAGGAGGGGTTGAGCTGCCACTGCTGTAGCCAGCAGAAACTGCTGATCCATTTAGCCATTTGCTCTTGTTCTTCCCTGCTTTTGCTGTTTGCCAGCTTCCTCCTCTGTACAGTAAGCTAAAAGGAAAAGGGAGGGAGAGACAAAATGGTTCACGCCCCTGACAGTCACTTTCTCCTGAACAGCCAGAGTGTTTCCTATTTTTGTGACACCACCCCAGCCTCTGCTCAGACCTTGTAGGCCTTCTTTAAGTGGGTAGGAGGTTTATCAGAAAATGTATTTTCATTTTTGAGAAACGGGGAAACGAGGGTTCTCTTAAAACTGGGAAGGAGAGTTGAAATATTGATACATTTGGCAGATGTGAACATTTTTGGAATTTGAAACCAGAAACCCCAAGATATAAATGTTCATTTTGGGTAAATGAAGTTTTTGAAACATTTCCAAACAAACTCTTGCAAAACAAATCCAAACCATTGCGAAGTGCAAAGCTTCCACTTCAGATTTTTGCTTCAACCTCTTTTGCTTTTTCAGCTGAGCAGCTTGTTGAAACAAATTTTCCTAGAAAAAAACTCCATTTGAAAAAAAAGTTATTTGATTGATTTTTTTAAAATATAGATTAAATGACGCTACCTTTTTACAAGAAGTGTTCGTGCATGGACATTTTGACAAGTATTAGGTTTAGGAGAGCCTTTTGTTTTCTGTATTTGATGTTATAAAAATACCCATTTGCTTCTACTTTTGTGTTTTAGCAGTATTGTATTTTGTAAGAGTATTTTATTTAAAAGCACAGTGAGGAAGGATTGTGGTAGACATTGGAGCTGGGAGACAGAGATCTTGAAGAGCAGTGATCTCTTACTGCAGAGCATAAAATTTAGTTAATTTTCATAAGCCACATTATCATTAAATTTGAAGGGGACATTGGGAGGTCACCAAGTCCAACCTCTGCTCAAAGCAGGACCAACATTGAGGTCAGGGCAGGTTTACTAGGACTTTGTCCAGTCAGATCTTGAATGTTTCCAATCATGAATGGAAATTCCACAACCTATATTTCACACTAAATCAAAATACTTTTATGAAGTGAGAAAACGTGGTTCACTTAATCGTCCATTATTCACTTCTTATCAGTGCAAATGAGGAATTGATAAACTAGTGTGGTTTGACCTGCTAGTTCTCTCTTTACCTTATCTATAAATCAGCTTGGGGAGGGCTGGAAACCAGACCTTACTTCCCCTCTCAAGAGGGATGCTCTCAGTACTAATTTCCAAGCTAAGCACCTAATTATGGTTTATCAGGAGTTTTACTGCAAACTAAGTAAATACCAAGCTGTTAGTAAACAGAGTTCAGATTTGGACCAATGCATTAGCTGTGTTCAATCCAGTTCAAAGGAGTTTATAAAAGTCTCTCACTGACTTGCACAGGATTTGAGTCTGGTTTATTGTTCATGGGTTTTAAATATAAATTATGTACATTTAAGATAGTGAATTGTAATATTAGTTTGCAGATATGCAATAACAGAAACATAAGGCTGGGAGATGTCTTGAGATGTTCTCCTAACTTGTTTCTGGACAGGATCAGCAGGGAAAATCCTGATGTGTGTTTATCTACACTGTTTTGAAATCCTTCCAATGATCAAGAGCCTTCCCAGGCACTCTAATGCCGAACAGAAACTGCAGCTTAGTTGAAGTCTAGTACTGGACTCATTAGCTGTGCATATGGAAAACAAACTGTGCCCTCCACGTAAGGTTTTCTACATATTTGCAGATTATTGTGTCTTTTTGTAGGAACAGACAACACCAGTTTTTCACTCTTTCAACACGAGACATGTTTCAGAGACCGCAAATTAAACATTTTCTCCTCTCCAGTTTACTCTGAATTTCTGTGCTCAACCTGGATCCAGATGAGGCTTTACCAGTGCTGAAACCCTATTCTGTTTAAATGCCAAGTATCTTTATGGTTTTACATTCAAATAGTATTCTTTTCCTCATACCCACTTTGTTGTCAGTCAACTTGAAATTATCTAGATAGAGAATATGCAAATGAGATTCAAAAGTGAATAAAAGGTAGTTGGAAAACCTCAATGAAATGAAATCATATTCTGTGGTGGGTGATCCTCCAACACCTGTCACACAGTCCATTGGTAACTATCATGCAGGACCTGATAGTTATCACTCCAAGGTCACTGCAAAGACCAAACAAACATTGCCCTATTACAGTATTTGCCTTTATCACCTCTGTTTACATTGCATTTCCCACAGGAAAAAAAAAATAGTTTGAACTTGTATTAGTATATAAAGACTGAGCCGCAGTAATAACAGCTTAGTGATGGGCCTGGGAGGAGGAGTTTGGTTTTGGCTGGTCTTTCAGACTTTTGGGAATGTAATGTCGAGTAGTGTGCTAGACAGGAAAGGGGCACAGACACAGTTTATTAGATATTTCTGTTTTCTTTTTCACTATCTAACTGCTCTAGTTCTGGTATGTTAAGGCTCAGTATCTTTTTTCCAAGCACTCAGTTTATCAAACAACTGGACATAAATGCCACATACTACAGAAGCAGTTTCAAAACTAGTATTTTGGGAACATGCTCTCAAAACAGGGCTGTTTGGATCCCCTCTACTCACGTACAGCTGTCTGAGTTACTTGCCTCTCTGATAAGTGGTTTAAATAATGATCTGCACAGCTTACCCAGAATTTCCAAAACAGTGCAGAATGGGTATTTTTTGATCTTTTAGACTCTTAAGCAACTTACATTTCCAGAGGTAGAATGGATGTGACCAAATTATAGCCCACTACACTTTTGTTACAATATTTCTGCAAGTCTTCATAATAAAAGCAGAAATTATCTGGGAAAATATACCCAGCTAATCTCAGAAACTCTGAAAAAATTTGGCAGAGCTAAGTTCAAGTATATGAGAAAAAAATCCAACAGCCTGCAATAAATTCTCTAGTATATTTTATATCATGGAGTTGTCAAAGCGGCTGCATGTGAGAAAAAACGAATTTAAAAAAAATCTCAGCCACGTCCAAATCATCTAAAATAATTTTATGCAGGTTCAGAATGGAAAAATAGGTATAAATGAAAGTAGCATGTTGTGTATAAACAGGACTTTTTAGAGCCTCAGATTGTTCCAGCATGTTGTAATGTGGAAGTTTAGTATGTGCATAGGTACTTACAGAACTACAATTTCTTACGGAGCTATATTTATGGGAAGAAATATGCACCATAGAAAATGGATTAACATATCAAAATGTATTTCAAAGCTACAGAAACAAGAAGCTGGGTATATAGAGGTTTTTTCTGAAGTGCCACATGCAGTTTGAAAACAATTACATATAGCAGAGATTAACACCTTTTCCCTCCTTGTCATACAGGCTATTAGGTTCTCTCTCAGTACTGATCTTACTAACATCAGTGCTACCGCACCAGGGATGAGTTTAGCTATTGTTTTCTTTTATTATGTGTCCCACACCACACCAGATCAAATGCCAGCAAGTACACTCTGATTAAAAACTATAGTGAAACTGGAAAAAATTGAGCCCATACAGGGTATCAGACTCCTCTGAGGCTGGGGAGATTGACCCCTCATCCTGTAACTGAGTAACAATACCAATATTTCACTCAGTTCAACAGAGAAAAGACACATTTATTCGGAGGCGATCACACAACATCCAGAAGACTACTGTAAAGTGTAGCAACTGTCAAAACCTATTATTTTCAGAGTGAATTTTAAGATTTGCTAAATGATCTATGATCTCCTTTAATTCCAGAGCTCTTTGAAACATCATCTTTAAAAGAAAAACAAATTTCAAGAGGTTTGTGTTTGTTTTGCTTTTTAAAAAAATTAAGATGTCTAAGCTAAAACCCAGAAAGGTAATTTTTTTTTTTTCTTCTTTGTAAAGATGCCAGCTTGGTCCTCATTGCCATCTTAGTCAGCCTTTGGTACCTGGAGAAATCACAGCTGTGAATTCCTTGAATGTTGTGGACCTTTGAGATCCTTGCACAACCATAAGGCACAAGACAAAT
Organism: Corapipo altera; assembly: GCF_003945725.1. Lineage (NCBI taxonomy): Eukaryota > Metazoa > Chordata > Aves > Passeriformes > Pipridae > Corapipo > Corapipo altera. The sequence continues at coordinate 5,957,680 of NW_020884900.1, read as the reverse complement.
CAGATTAATGATTCAGGCATGAGAGTCGCTCCAGTCTTGCAGCCAAATAGCTGCTTGCTGAGCCAACTCTACTGCCAAAGATCCACTATATCTGACCACAGGGAGGGACAGCTTCAGGGCAGCATGATCTGGCAGAGCAAGCCGTGGACTGAGAAGAAAAGACTAAACTCAGCTTGACACTGATTTCTTCCACATCCTGCAAGAAACCACAAAAGCAAATCTATGCAAGCTCAAGCAGCCACACCAATTACCTACTGCTCCCACTGACTTGAATATGCATTCTAAAGGCACTTTAGTTTTTCAGGATCTGCTTCAAAGATCACTGTTGGCAGTGGAAGACTCCCAGCGTTGGCCACATTAATACGGATCATGCCATGCATTTCAGTCACAAATTTAGAAGTGTAATGCAAAAAGAGACTAATATTGTTTCTCATTACACATACGTTTGTGGTAGTATGTCTGTAGTTCTATAAGCATGCACATGCATTTTCCTCTGTAAGAATTATGTAAAATTGGGAAACACACTCTATAACAGTTCTACATCTCCCAGGGACTGGGCTAAATAGTTGCAGTGCACAGGAACTGACTGCAGAATTATGGGTGATATTTGCCCTTTTTTTTTTCGCCACTGAGGCTCCGTGATGTGAGAGTTCCTTGCCTGTGTAGAGATTTACAGGAATTGTTAGAAAGATTTTTTCAAAGAGCTTGGCACTGGCACAGGTATTTGAATAAAGTTAGGACAGAGACACCAGAACATGGAACCGGTGCTTGAGAGAAACATAATGTAAGCAGTTTGGAAATTCTGAATACAGAGATGCTTTGCTGGAGCTCCAAGCTTGGACTTCTGTTGTTGCCTTTATTGCCCAAATTAACAACAGGAATGACATAAGTAATAAATGAGGTCTAGAATCTCTGTCTATGTATTTCCTTCCAACAGCAGATTTTTGAAAAGTGGAAAAGGTTCAATCACTCTGCAACACCTCAGAATCTGAACTAGGTGTTTCATTCACAAATGTCCATATATGCTGCATGTAACACCATACTCCATTATCCTGTACAGCCCATTATCCTATACTTTCTGCAAATTAAACATGTATGACACGTCTGAGTTTAGGTTGATGACATCATGGAAGAGTGGTCATGTCAATAACATCCCTATGATGTAAAGGAGCAAGATGAATTTTATATAGGCCATGCATAGTACAAAGGAACTCACTGTTTATATTTCACAGGATTTAAAAATATAGACTACAGTGATAATGGGTGAAAAGTGACAATACAACTTTTTTAGAAAGGTCTTCCGTGAGTTTCTAGCCTGCTATATAAATAAATGTCATAAAGTATCATACATTCTAAACTATTACTGGCCCAGAACTCATCATTTTTTGTCCTGGTAAGGGGAAAAAGGTCCTGTGGTTATCACGCATATGTGAGATGGAAGCTGGCATCGTACCTTTGAGCACACAAGTATACAGAGTTTTCACAAATCTATATACATATATATTTATATATCATGCAATCAACCACTAGCAAACTACGTAGTAAAAGTACTCTCATTCCTCACCTTCCTTGCTATTTAAAGAGAAATATTTTGTTTATTTTTTTATGGCATAGTCAATGATAATTTAAGAGATCACTACATTAAGAACAGTGTGTTTAACCTCTATTCTCTACACATTTTTCAGTTCATTCAAGTCAAGGAGAATTCTGTACATGAAAGAATATCAGAGAGGTATGAGTAAGATGTTATTGTCTGAGCCACTGAAACTCACAAATGTAGCTATGCTATAAAGATGATGCTAAAGGTAAGTGCTCTGGTTTTTATAGACATAATAATTGCAACAAACAGTTTTCTCAAATATAAGCAAATTAGAAATTACGGATTTTAGTCCTAATGTTGGTCTTATTTTTGGTAGTTTCTTTAACAAAAAAATCCCGCTTTCTATCACTATAGATGACATAAACTACAAGCTAAAATAATAGAAGTTTGCTAAATCCCATTTCAATTTCCAACAGATATTTTTGGACATGATATTGGACAAACTGCAGATACCTGAGGTAGTCAAATACTAAAGCTGGCAATTTTTGTTTATAATGACTTAACCTCCTGAAATATGATCATCACTTAAGAGATAAATCTGAACTGATACATGTATTTTCATCAACTTTTACAGCAACAGAAAAAGATGATATCTTTTCAGTGTTTATACCTTCACTTAATTCTGCTTGTTTTAAAGGCCTAAACTTGTTACACAATTTCTTTGCTATGCAGGAAAAACTCCATAAAACACTCCCTTTCAAAATGTGTTTCTTATTAGGCAGTTACATAAAAAGAAAATAAAAATACCATATGATTTACTGATATGCATTTTGTCTAGATCAGATTACTTTATCTCTTTTCTCTATCCAGGTTTAAGTACTTTAAAAATGCATAGCTACAGCCCTTTATTGGTAGAATTTGCAAAACAAATTTCATTTTTGACAGCACTAGCAAAACTAAGCATCAAAATATAAGCTATTAAGTAGTGCATGTAATGTTCACACTAAGAAATCAGTTATTGTCAAAAGCAGTGGTAACAAATGGGGATTTTTATGACAAAAGCCTGATCCTGCCATTGGTGCTCCCTTCCTGAGCACGATGTTTTCACTGTTTTGAACACAACTTGTGCAAACAGGGTCATCCTCTTTAGATCTGTCCTCAAATTTAGATAACGTAAGGAAATGTGTAAATTTCTGTGAATGCTTAACTTTGCTTTTTTTTCAAGAAAGCACTTTCATGCTGATTACACCATAAAGCAATTGCTTGTGTTAGAAGAAATCTCCAACAGAGCAGAACCAATGTCACATCGCCTGTTCCTTAACTAACATAAACTTTAATCTATAGAAACAGATATGTGTACACACAGCAAAAGGCACTGACGAGACCTGACCATATGTCCATGTAGTCACACATGTGCAAGGAGATGAAAAGCACAAGAGAACAGCCATGAGAAGGAGGTAGAGAGTCTGTACACTCTCTGTGAGGAGACTGAGAAAACCTGGCTCAGTTAGTCCTACAGAATGAATGCTGAGAGAGGATATGATTGCAGTCTATTAATACACCCTGAGATAAACACCGGGGAGGGATAAGAACTATTTCAGTGGAGGACAATGTTGGCAGGAGAACAAATGACTGTAAGGTGACCATGAGTTACACTCATCCTAGAAATTGGAAGATTTCTAGTTAGGAGAGGACTGAGGTTCTGGAGCAGCTTCTCACATCAGCAGTAGCAAGGGCAAAATACTGAAATGCTTCCCAACTAGAACTTAATCAGTTTTGGAAAGGGGCTATATGATATGGTTGCCTGTAACCATAGGAGACCACATGCAGTAAGTGAGCAGGTGCCCCCCTGTCCTGTGTTCCTTCAGTCATTCCTCCCTATCTCATAGGACAGCCACAGAGTACACCCAGTAGGAAGTCTTTCCATTTCCTGGTTCACAGAGAAATTGAAGACATTAAGTTAAATCTTTAAAAAAACCCCAAAACATAGGATGTGCAGTTTAAGTGAGTTACTGTTCCTACACAGTCCCTAATTTGTTTGGATCTCCTGGATTTCTATGCGTGTGTCTTCAATTTTCACTAAATTTCTTTAATCCCTAGTGCCTCAAACCATAAGAATGCCTATGAAATAAACAATGCATTACTGCTCCAACACTGACACATTCACTTGGGACCATCTGTGTGAGCTGCAGCTTGCACGTCCTGATCGTCAAGAGACCTGTTGCATTCATTTGGTTTCTCACACTGCACGGCAAAGCACAGCCATCCAACCCCAGATTAGCAGCTTTTCACTCCACCACATAGTAGTTCTAGTTTTAGTCCCCTTGTTAAGCAATGTATGCTATTACATGGTCCTATCTTTACTTTGTTCTGTAACGTGCTAAATTAAGTACATTAAACACAGAAGTACACAAACCGGAACACTTTTGATCTCCAGCAAAGAAAATTTCACAGTTGTTTCCTAAAGAAAATTCTTATTCAATATATATTGAAATAATAAATAAAACCATTTTCAAGTGCCACACCTAAGATTGCAAATGTACTTTAATTCCATAGCTTTCATTAGAATTAAATACAGCTAAAGTAATAAAGTTAGTCTATTCATAACAGCAAGAAGAATTCACTCAGTTAAAGCTCATCTGATGTTACACTTGATTTCATGCTGATCTTACTCAGCTGGCAGATGCTCTTCTGCTTGTGTTTTGTCTTATATATGTCTGACATCCTCAACTGCAAATTAACTGTAGTTAATTTTATGCAGATTAATTCTGCTGAAAGTCATACAATAAGAGGATAAGAGGTTAAAGTCATAGTGAAATGGATGCTGGTAATGTCCACATCTGTGTTTCTAAAGTATTGGCAGCATTTTAATTTCCTTGGGACTCTACATAGGATATTGTTGGAATTCTGAAAGTTTAAGCCAGCAACACAACTGCATCCAGCTGAAACCAGAGAAAATGAAAAAACCTTGTACACTGTGGCTTGGAGCCTCAGGAAAAAAAATAAATTGCACATTGGTGAGTGGTTTATACCTCTGCACACTGGTTTATACCTCTTTTCTAAGGAAATAAATACTGCCAGCTTTGCCACTACAGAAAAGTTCTAGGAGTCAAAGACCAACACATCTTGCCAAGTATAGCAAAACTCTTTTATAAGACAGAAGAGAGTTTGCACCAGAAATACCTGGAGCTTGTGTTACTGATTCAAAATTCTCCAATGTAACAATTTCTTCTCCTTTAGCATATGTAACTTGTTATATTTTTATTAAGTGCTATTGCCAAACTGACTACACAGGGTGTTGCTTGAAAACGTATTTTACACAATCTCTGTAACAGAAAATTTCATAGTAGCCATTTTTAAAGTTTCCAAAATCTACCTACTCATGTGCCTAGATTAATATCTTCTGTAATACTTATCAGGCAAATGAAATAGCTTACTTTTTCCATCTGCATTGTGATAAAGACTAGATTAAAAGAACACATGGCTAGCTTGGCACTTTGTCAAGATATTTCTTCAGTGCTACTCCCTCTCAAATTCTCTGTTACTAAATCAGGGAATGGGGAAAATTTTAATGAAGATTTTTCCAGAATATTATATATTCCTTACCTGTGGGCAGTCTTTGATGTAGTGTCCCTTGTTAAAGCAGAGGTGGCACAGGTAGTTAGGAGGTGGCCTCTTGCTGGGTTTTCTGGCTTCTGAAGAAAGGGATAGGTCAGAGAAGTGCTCAGTGAGGGAGCTTAACCCATCCACAATGTTATTAAGTGAGCCATAAGGTGATGCACTCTTGTACAGACTGCTGCTCAGAGCCTGCAAAAGAAAAGAAAAAAATTGCATGCAACACAGGACTGTATTTAGGATTGGTCTGAGGCAGATCTGAGTAGGAGAAGGATAAAAAGAGCAGGGAAAAAAAGTGATTTTTTTCATTAGAAACATGGCTGCATATTTGAGGAGAGCAATACACAGGCCATTAATAAAGAGGTTTCACAAAGGCAGTGCAATGGAGCTGGTCACCCCACTGCTGAGGAAACTCTTGAGCTTGCCATGGTTCACTTAGTCCAGCCTTTCCACTAAGCAGTGACTGCTTTCTTGTGTTTGACCGTAACACATTTATGGTATGGTTAGAATGTGCAGGCAAAAAGCTGAAAGAACAACTCACAAAAAGAAATGTTTTTGTGTCCAAAACTACTTACACAATGAATAGTGAAGTCAGGGAAAGGAAAAGAACACCAAGAAAAATGCAAAATAGCTTTTAATTTCCAATCGGGTTAATCAGACAGTCAATATAGAGTCCCATGTTCAAATCATAACAAGAAACATTGAGGTCTACATCTGTTTTGGATTTTCTAAGGGGAAACCTACTGTAATTTAAACACTTCCTGATAAACAGTAAATACTTATGTTTTGTACTTCACCTCAATAGGATCTTCACTCTCTCAATCTGCAAATCTAAATCAGCAGCTCCTGATTTGCCATTCAGTAGTTTTAGAACAGCAGGAAACCCATCAACACCTAAATAGCTATTCTCTCTAATGGAGATAACAAGGATTCATTCTTTAACTTGCTAACATTCAAAAGAAACTGTAGCAGGAGTTTAAAAAGGAAATAACTCTTAAAAACATTAACATAATAATGAATAACTATAGAAATAGGACCAACTATTGACTGTCCGCTCCATCCTTAGGTTATGGGATGCTTTTCACATGGTGTTCAGTGCTATTAAATCCAAATACTTCAGTGGAGTCTTTATATATGTCATATATGTTTTCATATGTTTATATCTGCTATATACATATTGAAGACATGCATTGAAACTGATTTAGAGACTTTGTGAAACAAATCTGAAATGGAAAATACGTTTATTTCAGAGATCTCAAACATTCAGGATGTCTGCACACTGAGTGTTTTCCGGCTGACAGTCACACACCAAAAGAATGATACTGAGGCTCTAGGCACAAGTACCTGGATGAGTCCCAGCTCTCACTGAATCCCATCCCACTGCAGATGGTGTACACTGTAAAGAAAAATTTAGCCTGAGATAATCTGCTCCACCCAGTTGCACTATGGTCAAACAAAACACTGACCCTTCTTACAAAACTGAAGCTGGTGCACAGCAGCAGGATCAACTCAAAGGGCCCCAGAGTAGAATCTGATCTCACAGGAGACTTCACATATGTCCAGGCACTGAAATGCCCATAATTTTACTCCCTGCACAGCACAGTTCTGTGCTGGTGCAGGATGTTGTGGTTGCTAAGAGGAGAATCAGCCTTTTTGTTCCAGGGGTTAAAGCTATAGATTTTAAAAGGAAAAGCTATTTCAAAAACGAATAACAAGATTTTAGCTGCTTTAGCCATCAAGCAACCAAAGATACCTCCAACAGTCACTAGAATTTATTGTCTAGAATTTATTGGATGCTATTGGAATGAGAAATTCTTGGCATCAAATTGTTAAGAGGAAGTGGAAGCGCTATGGATGCCAAAATAGTATTAATTAAGAGTCTTCAAGAAGTTCTTGTCTCCCTAGGAGCCACTCTCTCTTATATATACTTGGAATAATATAAAATCTTTTTTTAAGAGTCCTCTTGCCTTTAAGAGATTCTTAAAGTACTTCACATGCATTACACGCATCAGTAAGTTTGCAAATTCCTTATTATCTGATTTTTATAGAAAGCTGTATGCATGAACACGCAGAATGTGTGAAATCCCAAATTCTTTACCTATTGCCAAAATCTAAAATATCTCCTGGGGAGGTAGAATATGTAACTCCTGGCCATCCCATCAGGAGGTTGCTATTCTTGCCCCCAGGGCCAACTCAGTGACAAAAGAAAACATACCTATCTGCTGCCTTCAGTGGGCTTTGAATTGGATGTATGGCTTGCAGTGGTGACTGTTTTCTTTCCTAAAATCCCTTACACTGAGCTATTGCCCTCATTAAAAGAGAGAAATCTGGGGATTATTTGAGAAACTGGGGATTATGTAATTCATTCCTCACCAACCCTTCTGGGCACATTTCAGATCAATACTGTAACATAAGGTGGCCCACTCTGTCAGCGAACCTTTACAAACTTTTGTTTCAACCAGAAGCCTTGCCAAAGGCCAGAATCCCATCAGACTATGGGCTGCACTGACACTAAATCATAATCGTAGCAGCCACCATTGGTTCTGTGGCCAAAGTGTGACACATGGCTCTAAAAGTGGCCACCTGGTTCAGCTGGCAGTGCATTTGTGCAATACATGCCAAAGCTGGACATGGTAAAACATCCAGTTTACGCATAGCACCACAAAGCTCTTCCCTATGGGCCCACTTGAGGCCCAGTGTTAAAAAAGGAAGAAACAAATACATCATCCCAGAAGATGACACTAAAGGAGAAGATGCACGTTGCTGATGTCACTGGTACTTTAAAGAACAATGAATTCCTAAAGCAAATTCCTAGACGATCCCAAAATGCAGCCCATCCCTCTGGGTACAGTCAGGCAAACCACTTCAATGGTTCCTGCCAATCTGACCTGGAAAATGGTCTTAAATCTGTTGCACTTGAAAGTTGCTATAAAGAGCACCAGCACAAATGGTGCTACGTCCTGTTTCGAGCACTGGAAATCTCCAGTTCTTCAGAAGGAGATGAGGAAATAAGCCATTCCCAAAAGCCAAATTATATAATAAGGGTGGTAGTGGGAAAGTTCATCCTGGCCCCTGGAATCAAATAGTGAAAGCTTAGGGCATGTAATGAATGTGATGAAATGGTGTTTCAGTCCATTTTGTCTTTGTAGAAGACAAGGCGTGAATGAACCAAAACAGTTCTGGGTTTTTGTTTTGTTTTGTTTTCTTTTCTTTCTGGAGTATTTAATTGTGCAGATCAGCAATTCAGTCCTTACTGTTTGCACTGCGGCAAAGGGGATTTTTAAGAAGGGTTTTGAATAAAAACTTTTGAATTAGCTTCACACTCAAAGGGGATGTCCAGGGAATGATCAGGGAGAATGCTGATGCTCTCAGACAGAAAATAAAGAGGAAGTTAGAAATGCATTCTAACTCACTGTGGTCTCAAGCATATTAGTAGACATCAGGGAGGTGGCAGGGAGATTGCTCCTCTGATGAATTCCACCGAAAGTAATGATTGCTTTGTGTTCACAAGGCACCAGTAGCAAAGCCAACCTATTTCTTTAAAAAGTAGACAACAGTACCTCTCAAATGGAGTCTCATTTTGAGCTCTAACAGGATAGAAAGGATTTGGCAGTGAAAGGGTTAGTGCTCTCAAGGCTCCAAAAGACCACACTGCATGTCCTAATTACAAGGCTCATCAGCCCAGCTGCAATGAATTCAGGATTTCCTTATCTTGCTCTACTGGGGGATGGGGGACCTGACAGTAAAACTTAGAAACTGGTTTGGTGGGAAGTTCCAGCTGATAATGTAAGTTTGTTTGTTTGTTTGTTTTCCTTCCTATGAAACTTGTTGACTTAGTCGAATGAACCCAACAGAAAGTCTGATGTTGTACTTTCCAAAGGTAACCTCTCTGCTTGGTAGATCTTTAAAATATATCTGTTGGTGGTGCTGGGAAGCAAAACTTCCTTTGTTATTTGTTTGCTGAGTGTTTCCAGTTAAAGGCCACGTAATCTGTAAAGTTGCAGTGTGGTCCTTTGTGAAAGAGGCAGCTATTGTCTTCTATAGCTTCCTCACAATGATTTCCAGTTGGGTAACATATGCAAGTGACTCAAGAGTTCCAGCATCTAACTCACCTCTATGAAATTCCTAGTTACGTGAATGATTGGCAAATGCTCTTGATTCCCTTGGCTAGGTCCCTGCCTTTCAGAGACTGCTTTTGGAACTGATGTGCCAAGAGGTGGAAAAGGAAACACTGCCTTTATCTCTACAGCTTCTTTTTTAGCAGTGGTGAAATGTTGAAAATAAAGACAACAGTACTGTTAGGAATATGCAATGAAACATTCAAACAAGTTAGTGGCAAGTCTTACTTTCCAAGTTTTCCACTGGTATGTATGGCTACTGCTTTAGCTGTAAAGGTATTTTTAACAGGGACCAGAAAGCACAGATAGCACAGTAGCATCTCAATTATGAAACGTTGAATTCTGACCAAAGGTGAAAGGATTACCTATCTACCAGAACAGCTGATTATTAATAAGCAATGGCAAACTGTTTATGTGGGAATGGTATCTTCTTATTAGGATTTAAGAAGTGAAGCTTTTAGGTATGGACAGGAAAAGTACCTGGAAAAATCAGTTTCTATCCCAAGTTCAGTTTGTGGCTGCTGGGTCCTTAAGGCAATGATAAAGGGATTCATATCCATTAGTTACCTGAAGCTAGAATGACCTGTGCTGGCTGATGTGGTTGATAGGCTGTATCTGGCCAGTAGGTCTGTTTTGATGCTCTTTAAGTTAGTATGATTGGTGCTCATGGTTCTCTCCATGTTTGTTTTAACTGCACATACTGAAGTGAGGTCCTGTAGCAATTCAATATTCCTATAACTTACTCCAGTCATCAGTGCTTCCATAAAATAGTCTGTAACTGAAAAGCAATGAGCAGAGAAATTTTGATGACTTGTTTTTCCTTTAGTATGTTGCCAACCTAATAAAGCAAACAAAAATAAAGCAATCTTGACTGCCAGAGTTAAGTTTAAGTCAACAGGCGCCATGGCTCTTTGAAGCCTGTTGGAAAAGGCAGGTTGGGCTGCCCTGTCATCAGTGTGGAAAAAGTAAGGTTTTCATATACTGTAAATTGCAAACATTCTCCAGGCTCTATGATGGTAACCAGACTAGGCATGCTAATTATTAGCCCTGCACTGAAATGTCAAAAGGTGCTAAAGTTATCAGCTTGAATTTTCATGAAGTTAAGAAGTGAGTGCATCCCTGTGCTGTGTCATGGATATAACAGTAGGATAGCCAAGCCCTCACTCAGTTGCTATTTTCGTGTTTGAGGAGAGGGAAATCTGAGCTACCCAAACAGTAATTCAGTGCCTTGTACATGCTAATACACAAAACCTGAGGGCCTATATCTGTCTCTTCTCTCCTAGTGTCCTAAAGCTTGCTTTTCACATGGGGTTTATCCATGGGGCTATGCAGTATGTGTGAAAGCACAAGAGTTGCACCTGAGGATGAACACGTGTGGATATAACCACTTAAAACTCATGACTTTTCTGTGCTTCAGCTCTTTATAAGTGAACAAACAGTTCCCTGGTTTTGTCCCCAAAGAAAACATCTAATGCAGAATCATAGAATAGAATCATAGAATTGTTTAGGCTGGAAAAGACCTTTAAGATCATCATCAATGTTTATGGCCAACCCCAAATCCTTCTGAAAACAGAGGGATTAAATGAAAATACTGTAATAAATTTAGTTGTATTAATTTGAGCCAGAAGAAACAGAGAAGTTTAATTACCAAGGCTGAACTGGAAAACCTCAAAAACTGCTCCTGTATGGCTTGTGTCTGCTTTAAGTCCTCTGATAAATTGGATACTATTACAAAAAAACAGCTTAAGAGTTTGCTCAGTAACATTTTATCATTGGAGGACTGCAAGCCAAGCTCATCACTCAGTGAAGAAAATGTTTGCCTGGAGAAAGGAAAAAAAGACTTGGGTTTTTGTTTCCTTCTGAAATCAACATTTAAGTCAGCTGTCAAAAAATCTGGTTTTTGGGCTGACTTTAGTAAAATCTGAATTGCTCAAGTTCCTCATATAAAACCACAGACAAATGCAGATTAGCCAAGTAAACCTTAATACATTCCCGGCTAGTTACATTAGCCAAGTATACCTTAATTCATTCTTCTTCTATAGGGGGTTTTAGATAAATACATGTTTATGTTAAATTGCTAACACTAATGTCTACTTATAAATATTTTCAGATAGATGGCACTAGGACTTTCCTTTTGCAGAAACAGTATCTTAATGAAACAACTGAATGCTGTGTGACCTGCTAGTGGTTGTGAAGCTAGTCATTGAAGGGCGATGAATCTTTACTCTAGCAGACAGATCTCTCTAATCTAGTTATTCCAAATCTGACAGCTTGGCTGGTTGTGGCTTCTCAGGATGTAATTGCTGAGATTCTGCAGAACAGCAAGTGGGTGCAACACCCTCTCTGTACATGACTGCTGTACCTTCAGTTCACAGCAAGGCTGGAGACCAACACCACCTTGCCTTGTTTTACATCTGCTGGTCTTTAACATTTTGATCCAAAGAATTCAATGAATTTCACAAATCTTTAGATGTTAAAAAAAATACCTCTCCCTGTCTACTATACAGTGGTATAGAAGTAATGCTGACAGTTAAGAAGTTGCTCAGTCACCATCTCCAGGCTTGCTGGAGCTTCCGTAGGTCTTTTGGCTCCCTCCTAGCAGTGTGATCCTCCTTATTTCAGCCTCAGGGAAGGGTTTGCTGTGGATGTTAGTGAGAACACTCACTTTACACAATGTATGGGGATATCACAAAAAGTCTTTAAAGGCAGGTGTGGAAGAGGACAGAGATTTGCTCTGGTCAAAGGTGTGCAGTCTTGGAGGAACTTTCTAAATCTTGAATCTTGCACCAAGTTCTGTAGGGATCCTTTTCATCCACTTAATGCCAAACAACTGCCCACTTATGCTAAAGAGAAGCTCTAACACATGAACACTATATCAGGGAGACCATTCATGTTGCACAAATTACTTTAACACATCCCAACAAAAACCTTCATTTCTCGGCCTATCCCTTGCCTGAAGCTGGGTTTCCCCCACCACCAACCTCCCTGACCTTTCTGAGGCCACAGGGAGGGCCTTTGCCATGCACCTCCATCCCACTGCCTCCTCACACTGCTGACAAACAAGCCACTCTGGTTGAGACAGGGTTCTTGGGCGAGGAGGAGGTTATGAAGGTTGTATGGCATAAAGTGAGGGGAGAAACGGATGGACATGTTTTGATCCCGGCACTTTCTGTTAACATCTCTGTTTCCTGCAGGAAATCTTGTCTCAATCTGACCTGCAGTTTGGAAAACAAGAGTCGGGTTTCCTCTCATTTGGTGGCTCTTTTGACACTCCAAACATAAGAAAAATAACACCCGGAAATAGATATGTGCCTGTTCAAGACACACTTAGGAAAGCATTTACCTCCTGTGCAGCTCTTGCATGATGAAAGGTTTTGCTAAGAAATGTCCATTTTGGGTTAAACAGAACCGTAAGTCTGAGACAGTTTTGTTTATATCATTTACATTCAGTAATGCCTTCTTGGCACAGAAACCTCTGCAATGCCTGCCAAAGTTTAAAAGAGGCAAAGCTAAGGTCGCTGTCAGAGGTAGAAACAATACATCATCTGCCCAGAACGGGCCCCTCGCAATGCGCTCAGGGCCTCAGTTCCTGCACTCACGGGAAGACAAAAACTTTTATTAAATTGAATATAGCGAGGAAAATAAATTATTTCTATGTACTAAATGACAGGCTGGAATTTCATTCTGTGATTCCAGCTTTTAGACAGTTTTATCTACATTTAAAGCCACCCTCTTCATCAGTTGTGATACAGCACAGCTTGAAGTGTGATCTGAGCAATTAAACCTAAAACATCACAATCTGCTTTAGATAAATTATAAAATAACAATTGAGTAATCTGGTTTCCAAATAGATTTGAGGATTTTTTTTTTCCCCCAAGTTGGGACTGTTAGAGGAATGAATCTATTACTCTATTAATTTCAGTTGCAACATATGTTTGAGAAAGATGCCTCTGTACTTCAAGGATCAGTGATGCTCAAACTCTCTTAAAAACTCTTGCTAGTCCTCCATTTTCAGGATGCAATGACTGTACAATAGTTCCTTTGCTATCCTTTCAGCCACAGATATCCACAGCCCTAATGACTACTTAAAAATAGTTGCCCAGCAGGCTGTCTTAGTGTGAAGAAATATAAGCTCCAACTCCCCCTGCTACAATCACTTAGACACCTGGAGCTCCTAGTAGCAAGAGAAATCTCTGAGAGCAAGCTGATTCCATTTAAGTGTTTGCTTAGTTGGCAGTTAGCTGGATGAGGTGTAAATAAATATCTGTATTTCCAGATACCTGTGATCCTTCTATGTAGGGTACTGCACTTCTGTTGATTCAAAAGAGACACCAAATCCCGCCACGTGCAGGGAGTAGTGGTGGGTGGTCATTTAATATAGCAGGAACACATTCCTGCTTTGCATATAAGATGAAGTCCTAGATCGTGAGGGTATTTGCTAATCTTCAAACTAAATCTGTAGAAACACAAAATGTACTTCTTTAGACACAGGTTTGCAGACCAGTATTTCCTATCAGCAGCAGTTGAAAGAGCTAAGAAAAAAGATCTACAAGAGGCTTCTTAAAATTCCTCTTTGTCGAAGTATTGGACTTGTTAGTATTTGCTTATACCAAAACACACAACAGAAAGAAATGGGTTAGGATTGTAACGTTAAAACTTAAAACCTACCAAAACTCCCCACAGCTGTGCTGGTCTGTCTAGATAATAAGGGACATGGACAAAGCCCAAGACTCTAATCCCTGCATTTATTCTGCTTTCCTCAGGTGAACCTGTCTATAATTTTAGGTTCTGCTTTTAGTAGATCACAGATTGCTTGTAATCATTCTGAGAATAAAAAACAACCTTCAGGAAAAAAGAAGTGATCTAAGTTTTGACACATAGGAAATACTGTCTGTCTGAATTATGTCAGCACTACTTTAAGATCTGAATAGCTCTGCAAAATGTAATTAGTTCCTTTGATCCATTATAACTACTCTGGAACCCACACAGAACCTACATAAACTGCCATGAAGTAAACACTTATACTCTCCTCATTTAATTTAATCATTTAATTGTGGCTTTCTGAAGGAAGAAGAAGAACAATTCAGCAGAGTAGCAAAATGGGCATCAGGCTGCAGAATTTTTCTGAGGAAAAGAAACTGGGGAAAGGTACAGATATTAACTGTGACATTTTATTAATCAGTTCAGAAACTTGAAGGTGACACCCAGTATCACATTTTAGGTAGCATTTATATGTATGCATCTAGTTTGGCTAACAGGACACGCTTTTGTTTCTATGCAAATACATAATATCAGTATTCTATGATTTGGCTTTCTAATATCTGTGCCTGCATCTTTCTGCAACTGCATTGTGTCACTGTTTTTCATGCTTCTTAAAGTAGCATGGAAAAGATTCTCTGGTCTTAGATTTAAATTTCACTTAAATCAGGTTTCAGAGTCCTTTTATGGCCCACTTAAACTCTGATCTAGAAAACTTTTCTCTGCATTAATCCTCACATGTCAATAACATGCAATATTTTGATAAAAATTGCTTGTTATTTATCTTGTGCAAGTCCACAAAATCCTCCAAATAATCAACAAAACAAAAAAGGCCTGAGGGGGAGGGTGTGTGTGTGGTGGGAGGAAGAGGGGGATTGGCTTATGGATAAAAGCAGTTGAGTACACATCTTGGTTATTTAATTTGTTCCAAACACTTCATAAATTAATATATTGGTTCAAGTCAGACTTAGTTGTCTGATCATTTGTGTAGTTCATTGGAGAAGGATCGTCCTTTTCTATTCTGAATAACCGAGTCTGTGTCTGCAGAGCAACAGAGGAACGGATGAAAAATCATTACCCAACACACAGTTACATCACCCCTTTGTTTGGGTGCTTTGGCATGGAAGACACTGTAAACGCATAAAAAACTGTAAATGAAAGCTCTGTGTATAAAATATAATTGTAACAAGAATTCTATGTGCTTTTGCCTCCAATTATAGGTTGGGGTGATTTTTTATGTATTGCCTGACAAGTTTTTCAAGATGTGGATGTTTTTGTGAGGCAGAAAGTGCATGCCAGTGCTTCCCTCAATGAGGAGTTTGCATAAACACAAAATCCAAAGTGATTTAAAGGAGTTGGAAATGATTTTCAACTAATCAGGAATAATATATATCATTGGTCTATCTTCTATTGCTTTTTTTTCTTCAACCTTTCAAAGAAGTCAACAGTAAAGCAGAAAGCCCGTATCTCTCTCCTAGAAGACTTGATTTACTTTCAACAATTAATATTTTAGTTGTTGCCAGCTTTCCAAACATGGTTCTGATTTTGATGTGAAAACAAGCTGCAGAAGACTATGGTGGATAATACCTCCAT
Source organism: Corapipo altera (assembly GCF_003945725.1). Taxonomy (NCBI): domain Eukaryota; kingdom Metazoa; phylum Chordata; class Aves; order Passeriformes; family Pipridae; genus Corapipo; species Corapipo altera. Next base: position 5,942,056 of record NW_020884900.1, on the reverse strand, counting down.
TGTAATGAACTAAAGCCCAGCTGTAAGTCATGCTCAAAGTAGTTAAAGCCCGAGGTGGGGCAGGTGCGCTGCAGAGCTACAGCAGCATTTGCTGGCAGTGGGGGCAGTCTGTGAGTAAGGAACAACACAAGAGGTTCTAGCTGTTGGAATAAATTCAACACAACTTTTTCTTCTTACTTCTGGGAGCTTTCTGCTGTTCTTGTTCAGGTAAGGAAGCCAGAGTAAAAGCAATGTAATTGTATTTAGAATGCTTGCTTAAGTGAACCAAATTTGGCTCTTGTGTATTTCCCCCTGCAATCAAATTGCTATTAGGTAATTCAGCCTCAGTGTGAAGAGTAAGAAAAGAGTATCTACCATAGGCAGTACAGTGCATTTATAAAAACCATGCAAACAAAAAACTTAATCCTGGAGAACAGAGAAATCTAAAGCCATACCCAGGCAATACAAATGGAACAGTGTAATTTGGACGATAACTTCAGTTTCACACTTCTTATACAAGATATAGATCTTATTTTCAGACTCCACTTCCTAAAATACATTCACATATGGGTTTTTTTCTTCCCTGGCAAAAGAGGGTGTTTTCCAAAGACTACAGAAGTAGCAAAGCAGGAGGCCACAGCTGCAGAAATAAAAACGGGGAGCAAAAGAGAATGATTGTAGACATAAACCCCTGAATTTCTGCATTTTAAAGCCTATGTTCATGTGGAATTGGAAACAAAATAGTTGTTAGCACAAATACCTGTAATAGGATCTGAGATTTTGAGACCAGAATAGAGTGGGCTGTGAAAGCTGCATTTCATGTGCTGAGGCAGTATCATCAAAAGGGCTCTGGAGCTGGCTGTGTGGGAGGATGGAGGAGGCTGCTGTTGCCAAGATCTCCAAATGCATATTGTCCTCTGATTAACATAGACATTCAGTTCCCTGGGATCTCTTACGAGGACCAATGTGAGAATTGTCATTTAACTTCCTGAAAAGCAGTTTGAAATTACTTGACTGGCACTTTTAAGTAGCCACAAAATATCTGTAGTGTACAGTCACCCTGAGGCAGAGAGCACAAGCTCCTCCAATGCTGGAATTGTTGTGCTAGTTTCTTTTAAATAAAGTTTGAAGAAGGATAAGGGCACTGAAATGTTAGTACTTGCACAAAGAATAGTGAGAAAAATGAAAATGAGGAAATCAATCAAATAATCACTATTAAAGGATAATTTCATGTACTGCAGGCATCACTGTGGTACTCCATCAATAACTATGCTTAACAAGAAGAGATAATACTGTGGTTGTTTAGACTGCAAGTGAGAAAGCAGTAAGTCCTGACTTAGGAGCCTAGCACATTAAGCACTCTGTGGATCAAAAACATGGTCTGTGTTAGAATAACTGTATTAATTTTTTATTACATAAATTAAACAAATCAGATATGTTTTGGAGCATATGGCAATCTCTGCTAATCTGCATCTCAGTTGTGTTTGCCCCCAGACCATACTGCTTGTGAGCAGCCTCTTATAAGGTGTTTTGTTCTCTCTTTTAAATCTTTTAATTATGGCTGTTTTCAGAGATATTGCACTTAATTTAGTGGGTCAGTGGCCTGATCTGGTATAGCAATCCATATACTCCTCTGATACTATGAGAATGGAGATTTTTCTAATCTTATAATCATCCTCCAAATTAATTTATCTAGGACAAATCTTCTTCATCAAATATCACTCTAGTGTGTATCCCTCTAATTCTATGAAAGACAGATGGACAACAAGTTTGTCTGATATAAAATATATTTTCTGTAGAACTGCCAAATTCCTTCCCTACATTTTTTGTTCTTGACAGTGTTTCACAGGTTTTTTGTTGTTAACTTATGAATGTTATTGTCTTCTTTGGGAAGCTACCTAATCTATCCCAGTATCTATCCCAGTGCTGTAGACCTGCTTCAGTTTCACAGGTATTTGAATGTTACTTTCCACAGTACACTGTGTAAAGTTTTTTAACTCCAATGATTTTCTTTTCAAGTGAGTAATCCATACCTTACTGTAGTAAACTGAACTATCTTGTGTTCTCTCACAATTAGTTTCCCTCTTGGCTATAAGGGCTGGATCTGGAAGTCTGTGAGTCAGAAACATGAATGACTTTTTGAAAAAGGTTATTTTTTTCTAATCTGGTGTATGCAGTTATTTGTGCTTAAATAAAATATGGTTTAGATTCAGAAAGCGGCCGCCATAGAGGTTTCTAGAAGGAATTTCCCTCTTGAAGGACACACAGAGTACTGCACATGGGCAAAGAATTCATTAGGACACAGGCTCCTTCTCACAGGTTGTGCTGCAATTAGCACTCTGAGTTCTGAGAAACACGCTTAACTATTATAATATGATAATTTCTAGTTACTGGTCACTGTCTCTTCTTGACCAAAGCTAGCATTGACTTGATATGACCAAAGATAGTGTTGACCTGGTAGGATGCCTCCTGTGAATACAGAAAAATACCGTATGAGTCTCTTGCCCCTTATTCTAGGTTTCTCAATTATATCCCTCAATGACAAAGCCACAGATACCTGGCTGTGCCTCAAAGGCATTAAATTCCATGTAACCAGCCCCACAACAAAGCCTCAAAAACTTGGCTCTGATGGATGGTGTTATAATGAGGGTGGAGCTCAGTTCAATGGCCAATTTATTGCATCTTAATGTTCTAACATGCTTTCGTTTCATATCTAGGACAATAAATGCCGCAGTAAAGTTTGGTTTAAAGCAGGTCTGTTTTGCAAAATGAGTCTTGCATATGGAACAAAACACTCTTTGTTGCTTTACTGTTGAAACCTTTATTATTGCTTTTTTTCCCTGGTACAATGGGCTTTTATGCACCAAACAGCTGTGTTCATCATGTTTATTTAGAAGGCATCCATTGTAGTGGAAAAAGTCTGGAGGACAAAAATCTTGGTGAAGTACAAGACTACTCTGTGGGTGCTGGCACTTTTATTTTTTTCTGTCCTGTTCCTTTGGTCAGTATGCAAGTCACATACACAGGCACTGCCATGCAGACTTTCAAACCTGGTATAATAGCAACTTTTCACAAGGGCTGTGTCTTATTGCAAGTGTTGTCCTCCAGAAATTTTCAATCGCAATGCAACATACAGAAGGCACGACTATTTTATACCCTACGATCCTATCATTTCTCAATCTGTTGCTATTTTGGCCCCTCATTAGGTCACTTTCCAAATATTGTGTACAGCTATGTGTCAATCATTGTCACAGCTCGGCTCCAGCCTAAGCCAACCCAGGACAAAACTGTGAGGAAAAAAAAAAAAAGCCAACCAAAGCAAGCACTGTGTAGAAAACAGTCAACAGTTTAACTGTGGAAAGCTATGTGTTGTTCCAAAGATAGCATAAGCCCACTTGATGCAAAAGCAGCATACAGTACTAATGCGCTCCAAAATAATTTTACGCAGTTGAAATATGTAGTGTATACCCAATGGCATCTGCAAATAAACAGATGTTAGAATCTCAAGAATTAAGAGCATGACATTGTTGGAAACTCTTGGGTGACTCCTGCCAAAAAGAAGTCTAGTTTCCAGTTTCTGGAAAGAACAGAGTACCTAATATATTGACAGAACTTCTTCTGAACAACAGTATCTCTAGCATCTTCTAAATCCTTGAATGAAAGCTGCTGTGTAAGCAGGCAGTGTTAGCCTGGGGAACTAATGGGTTCCGTACTTCCTTCAGGCTATATCCAGAAGGGTAAAAGCACTCCCATGTCCCCTTCCCTCTTTTCAGGTTACCATGTAGTTACACATAGTTCTGGTAAATACTGGAAACACAGAAGTGTCTCTATCAGCCGCATAGTCAATGCTATTGTCACAGGCTGGAAAGTGAACTGGAACAAACTAACGTCCTTGATCTTTTAAAAATATTAAAATATCTGTATAGAATGAAATGGTTTATTTCCTGAATGGTGAATGCTCTTGGTTTTCTACAGAGCCAGCATTCTTAGTTGTTGTTGTTGATCATGTGCCTCAGGAAAGTGTAACGAGGTTAAAAAAAGCAGAATAAAGTTGCATCCATGTATGCATGATAGGAATCCATTTAGAAATGCAGCAAAGGTGACTTCTGGGATCCGAAAGCAGTGCAGCCGAGGAGAGGCTGCAAAGGGGCTGACTGCGTGGAGCCGAGGCAGGAGCCTGGGGAAGGCCTGGCATACGAGGGAAATGATTTTCCAGAATAAAGGAGAAAAGTTTTGGGGAAAAAAGTGGAAAGAAATGTGAGCTAAGTGGAAAGGGAGTGTGACAAAAGGATTAGCCCCTACTTGCACGCAGTATAGTAGAAGCAGAAAATGAACTCTGAGAACTGTGGGGAAAAGAAAACTGTTTCTCAGAGACTGTTTCAAAGGCTTCCTGAATGCAGCCTCCATTTACTTGTTTCTTCCTTTTTCTCCCAGGAAGAAAAAGGACCCGCTGTGAGCAGAATGTATCCCGACTTGAACAAACACAGGCCCGAACGAGCCCCACTCTGGAGTCCATGTAAGGCCAAACTCCTGGAGTCTTGTTGCTACTTGGGCACCACAAAGCTCGTAAGCCAAGCAGAAAGGGGCAAAATCTACTATTTGCTGCCAGCAGGTAGGTAGCTAATAGTTTAAATTGCAACCCCGCTAGTCTTTTTCCAAAATCAATGTGCTTGCTAAGTCTGTGTGTTTTTAAACTGCCTATGCCATGTTGACCTTCATAACACTAGGTACATCAGTTTGAACGGGTTGCCAACTATACACTCTCAAAAATAGTGCCTATTTTGAGGCTGGATGTGCTCTGTGAAGCTTAGAGAAGAAAGAGTTTCTAATTAAGGGGAAAAGAATGTGTGTGTATAACTCTGGTTCTTAACTGTTAGCAGCTATAATTTGAGACCAATTGGGGAATTTGATTTGGTTTTAATTAATAACCCCATCCCTTTGCTGACAGAACAGGAATGTGTATTTTGACTGAGAATACATTTCAAATCGATATTTAACACAAATGGCGCTGGAAGGACTCTGAAATGTCATTCTGTGAGAAGTGCCAGAGCAGGCAGGGATGCATAGTCCATCTAACCCTTGTCAAACAGAGCCACTGTTGAATGCCTCCGGCAAGAGTCCCACAGTAGGGTGCAAAACTGTAGCTGGATCTTTTCTGGAGAGGCTGTGAGCTGTGGTGTGTGAGGTGCCACCTTGCAGTATCTCCGCACATGTGAAATCCCTCCAATGCAGAAGTGCTTGACCTCAACAACTTCCTGTGACAGGGAGTTCCACAGCGAATTGTCTTCGCATACCCTAGTTTTTTAGCTTCCTTCCCTCTGGTTTCATTTAGTCTTGTTCTTGCGTTATGAAATGCGCACAAAACTTTTTCACTGCTTTTGTCACGTTCCTGTTTATATCTCTTCCTTTCAAACAGTGCCGGCCTCATCTCTCTTATAAGCGACACGTATTCTCGCAGCAAGCTTTTTAAACATCACTTTGAAAGAAAAGAAAAAAAGAAAGGAGGGGGAGGGGGCGGCGGTGGTGGTATTTTTGCACATTATGACGGATGTGGCACTTTTCTGCGTGTCCTGCCCCCCGTCCCGCTGGCCGCGTCCCGGCCGCGCACGGGAAATCGGTGTAACCATTGACCAGACTGTCAACACGGGCGCCCCGCGCCGCCGGCGGGCGGCGGGAGGAGGCGGCGGCTGCGCCAATGCCGCGGCCGCGGCGGCGCCTCGCCCCGGCCCGTTAGCGGGACGGGCAGCGAGGGAGCGCCCGGCGGGAAGGGGCCGGGAAGGAGGAGCAGGAGAAGGAGCCAGCGCGGCCCGCCGGGGGGCGCGGAGCGGGGCTGCCCCGTGCCGCGGGCGGGCTCGGTCCCGGCTCGGGGAAGGGGGCAGGAGGCTGCCGAGGCATCATGGCGGTTGTGTCCCGGGGGGGCCGGGGGCTGCGCGCCGGGCGGCGGGGCGGACTCACCTCGCTCCGCTGGAGCTGGAAGAAGCTGTTGAGATAGCTGGAGCTGAGCGAGGAGCCCAGCTCCGGGGTGCTCTTGGTGTAGCCGAGGTCGGGGTGCTGGGACGAGGAGGGCTCGGGTCTGAAGGCATCGAAGGCGCTGGCCTGGTGCGTGTCTTGTAGCGAGAGATAGACCCAGTTGAGGAGCTGGGCGGGCTGGTACACGGACGCGGCGCTGGTGTCGATGGTTGACAACAAGCTCATCTTTCCCCCCGGCTCTGCCGGCGCGGCTGGCCCCGCGGTGCCGCTCTCGCTCCCCCCGCTCCGGCAGCGCCGCTCTCCCGTCCCTGCCCGGGGCGCTTCCTCTTGGCCGCCCGAGGAGAGGACAGGACGGGCCGGGCCGGGGGCTCGGCAGCCGCGCCCCGCGCCGCTCTCGCTCCCCTAAGGCCGGCGGCGCCCGCCCAGCCCCAGCGCTCCGCGCAGCACGGGCATCGCTGCCGCCGCCCGCGGGCTCCGCACGAAACTTTCTGCGCGCTCCCTCCCTCCCGCCCGCCCAGCCGCTGCCTGCCCCGCTATCTGTCTTTATTCCCACTCCCGCAGGCAGCGGCGGGGAGGGGCTGCGGGCTCTCCGGCGGCGGCGCCGCGCCCCCATAGGCCTCCCGGCCGCCGCGGGGGTGCAGGGGCGTCCCGGCGCCGCTCCGCCCCCGCCCTGCCCCTGCGAGCGGGCGGGGGGGCGAGCGGGCGGCGGAGGTCCCGGGCCGGTGGCCGGGGACGCCCCCGGCCCCTGGCCGCTCGCCCCCGTGGGTCGCGCCGGCTCCCTCGCTCGCTCCCCGGCTTTCCTTTTCCTCCTTCCTGGAGATTTTTGTGCCAAACACGCGCAGAGCCCTCCCGAGGGCTCCTCGCCGGGCCCTTTCGGGCTTGTTTTTAACTCGACAAGTTTCGCTCAACTCTAGTCAGCCCGCCCTCCCTTTTCACTCTCGTTTCTGTTTCTTGCCGGTGCTCAGAGCTCATCGCAATCTGAGCTTCCCTCTCGTTAAATCTCTGTCAGAGCTCCAGTTTACGAAGCCCTGCGCGGCCGCTGAGGTTGTGCCAAGCCGGTGCAGAGTGAGGGTTTCCCAAATAAGGCAGGCAAGCGGCGCGATGTTCCCTTTGAAATCCATCTAGGTAGCCCTGGCACGGGCTCTTAGGGAGCCTGGTTGTGGTGGGATACCCGGGAGTTTAAGCTGAGTAGGCCTTTTAAGGAGTCGGTAGCACAAAAGAGGATGATGAATGATTCTTCTTTTAGGAAGGAGCCTGAGTGGGTAAGCTGGTAATTACAGTTCATAAACTCTTCCCTGCTGCCTTCCCTGCGATGTGTGGAACAGGACAGCTATTTCTTGCTTTGGTATAAGCACCGTAGCAATCAAACTAGGAGTTTTCAAAGGAACTCCCAGGAGGTAACTTAAAACTTGAGCATAACTCCTTGTGCTCTTTCCTGAGCGACAGAAGGCTGAAAATTAGTGTGCCTTTCCAACACAGTCTTGGGGGGAAAAAAATGCCTTCTTTACTTACATAACAGAAAAAAAAAAATCTGACCTTTAAAGCATCAAAGTTGGCAACTCGGTTTTCTGTAATGAGCAGTACATCTCTGCCGAGATAGAAGAAAAATCACTGTCCTGAAAAGGCGTGATTACAAGCAACAGAAAATGCAGGTCAGCGTACGCACAGTAGAAAATGCTATTAAATTGTCAGCTGCAAACACCTAAGATGGATGTATTTAACTTTTGAGAGCAGGTAGTTAAGGCAGCAAAGCCATCTGCTTGCAAGAATTTAAGTGCAGGTGAAGAGTCTAACTTTCCAGAAGTGAGGTGCAGTTTGGAACAGCTCAATCAAACTTAATTCCTTTAGTGGGGCTAATATATTATTTGGGGGTTTTTAGTGATGAAGTCCTGGCAGCATGAATGCAATTTGCTCATGAGTTCTCCTGGTTTAGAAACCTTTTGGAGCACATCTAAATGTGTGGGCATCAGCACAAGAAGGAACAGGCTACACCAGTGTAAAGCTTTGGAGCTCAGCAACTGTCCAAAGCATAGACCATAAAAGAATTCAATCACTTTTCATCCCAAACTCAGACAGTTGCATAGTGTTTTAAAGAAGAAAAAAGGTCCATGAGGCTTAGTGAGTTAATAAATTGTGGGGGAAGATTTTTCATGATTTGCTGGTAAATGAAAAAAGAACAAGAAATAGATATCATATCTGAGGAACTTGCCTTTCTGGAAGATGGCAGTAGAAAAGTCAGGATATGGTAGGAAGTCTAGAAGGGGGAACTAGGCCACTTGTTTTGTTGTTGTGGAGGTTTTTTTGTAAGCATGCTAATTCCTTCCTTAAAGACAATTTCTATTCTTATCACTTCCCTCTTCTACTTGATATATTAAACTGAAATGTGTGTATTCTTATTTGACAGCTCCACTGTTCACTCTGTTTAGTAAGATGCTGTGAAGCAAATGGAAGTTCTGAACAAGCAGAAAAGATAACATGACAGGGTTCTTGTACTAATAGAGGTCAAAATAAAGAGTGTTTTGGATGAAGAGTGTTTGGTGTATTTTGATACTTTTTTTTTCCCCAAACTGAATGTAGCTCTCATAGTAGATGGTTGTTTTGATTGCTTTAGTTAGACAATACAGTAAAGATTGCGGCAGGGCAAGGGAAGGCAGAGTTAGGGTGTGTTTATTGCAGCAGCCCTTTATGATGTGAGGGACACCATGCACTCCACCAGATGCATTTGAACATTTAAAGTTTTTTACTTTGATTGCCCCTTGACAGTAGCCCTGGTGGCTTCTAGTTACCACGCACAAGAATGAGTAAATTGAATATGATTGGCGTATCAAGAAACAGAAAGCTTGCACATGCCTCCACTAGGAAGAGTTTAAATAAAAGCACCCACACTTTGAGGTTCAGTTGTCATCCTGGTCTCCTGCTGCAGTTTCTTCTGGAAAACAGTTTCCAGGCAGTTCCCCTCCATTTGGATGGATTTAATACTTCTCATAGCAGAGCAAGATGCTCCTGCCACACTTGCCACAGTCCACTTAAATTCAAGATAGCAATTTTTTCATTGGAAGTCCCCTCTTTACCCTTAGGAGTCATAGATTAGCGAGGAGAAGATGGATACAAATTGTCCATTTAGCAGATACATGACAGTAGAGAAAAAGTTATCAAGGTCAATTGCATCTATTCTTCTGAAAAATACTTGAGACAAAACTGCCCAACAAGGCAGTCTGATGGCTGGGAAGAATCTTCAAGATGTGCACAGTATTTTGCTATTGATTGTGCTGGGATGGAGTATAAGTGACTTAACTATATGGATTTTACATCAGCCTTATGGTGCCGAAACATTTATGTATCCACTTGGTTTTATTCATGAGTGGTGCTAATGAAGTAAAAAAAACAACTGGAACTGTAACATGGAACTTTTAATAATGTGAATGGCTTAAGTGACTTGGAAAATAGGAGCCTTGAAACAGGTCAAAGGCAAACACAGAGACAGGATTAATCTTCTGCAGTCCTATTCCTTAAGTAATGGATAATCATGTAATTTATCCAAAATCTCCTTATAACTGCTCACTCAGCCTGTTCCTTTAGTGATCTAGACCTCTTGTGCCTGCTGTCTTTCCATGGCATCTTTGTAAGAGTGAAGAACATAATTTTCCCCTTCTGGTCAGGGCTTCTTTCATAATTTAATGTAGTTATGGTCTTGCATTCAGTGTTCATAACTTTAGATGATGTCAGCTTTTAAACTACATATGTGATTATTTATTTTTTTTAAAGAAAATGTTTATGGTTCTCCATACTTTAAAAATGAATGTACCCTAATACCAAGTATCCTGGATTCTCATGCTTTTAAAGGTGTCTGAATTGCTGCCTTCTTAGTAGTCTTCTAGCTTAGATGGGACTCCAGAAGGAAAATATAATGAATACCCAAAACTGCCAATAAGACTAGAGAAAACAGGTAACTTGAACCCACCACTGTATTCCCTGGGTTCTGTAATCAGGATGTACATAATGCAATGGGCCATTCATCTGCAGTTTAGCTGGAATATTCCAAGCAAATGTTTTTCATCTGCTGCAGCAGAGATTCTTATCTTATTATGAAATAATTTTGCTATGCGGTGGAAACAGTGTGTAAGCACTCTCTGAATTATGAGAAACCCATTTCAGCAGAGCTGTAAACTGTGAAAGTACATCTGCATGTGGTATTTGTGAGTTATGGATGTTACAACCTCTTGTGCTCGCTATGTAGGTGCAACAGTTCTACTGCCAGCAATAAAACGCAGCATAAACCAAAGTTTGTGAAAGTGAGTCAAGGAAATGCATGTGCTTGGGTATGTTACATCATGGATTTTTGCACCTATCTAAAGGATCAGCTGCAACTCAATGCTCAGGCAGAAAAATAAAAATTCCTGTTTTCTTCCTCTAAGCTAGTCTTACTTCTATAGCTTTGACATAGAAAATTCTGGAAACGGATGGATATGAACATATAGCTCATCCATATGTAGAATGTTAGTAAATATATACCATATGCAGTAATGATTTGCTGTGGATAGTGTGTGAAGCACAATTCCTGCAAGACTGTCTCAAACCACCAAGTGAGTAATTGGTGTAACAGATCCTCTTGGAGCATGCAGATTTTGCACCTGGCCAGTTTGTGGTTTCAAGTCTTGGGGCCTCCTCACTTGCTCTACATGAAGATGTCAGTGCCTTGCTGAGTAATTGCATGAAATATGCCCTGGAACCGAGTAGCTGTGTGAGAAATACTGGTTTGATTTTTGCATTGTTTTGCAAAGCTTCCTGTAGACTCTTCAGCTGCCACATAGGCATCTGAAATGTTCTGATATTTCGGTTTTAAAAGGTAGTAGCTCCTTGTTTCTAGTACTGATCTAAAAGTTCAGCATCTCTGTCTAAAAATAGTAGCTGAGGTATCTTAGCCCTTTTACTTATCCCATCCTAACCCCTTTCTCTTGCTTGACCCAGGAATCCAAGAGAGGGGGTCCAAGGAAAAGGGCAGAGGAGTAGAACAATAGCAGTTAGGGAGAAGAGAAGAGGGTGCAGGGGAGGCCATCTGCCTTACCTGGAAGTGTCTGCGTTGGAACTGCTGCTGATGGTGGCTTCTCCAGCCAGAGAAATGGCAGGGGACAGGGGAGGCCCAGGGATTTTCTGTCGCCTGAGAATCCCTCTAAGCTGCCTTACACTACAGGAGACGCCTTACTGAGGGTGTTTCTGAAATGGCCTCAGTGCTTTGTAACTGGCTACTAGCTGAAGAATTAAGTTAGGTGTTATTTCTGGAACCCCTTAAAGACCTTGGTGTTAAAAATACTCAAACTACTGCCCAAGGAGGGAAAGCATGACCCTTTATTTGACCTTTTTGGGAATGCATGGAGGGTTTCATTTGTATCTTTTTGTTTATGCCTTTACTGTGTGTAGTATCTCCACCCATCTGCTTCTCTCATTAAATCCGTGGTACAGCAAGCTCCAGGACTCAGATATAGTGCCTAATTGTATGCCACTTCTCTGTGCTTCCCTGGGAGCTCCACCAGATTCCTTCTTCCAATAACTGTAAACTCTGAGTTTGCTTGCTGGGTTAAAACAAGGCTTTGATAAAATAAGAGTTAGAGCAACTGCAGGTGATGAAAGAGAATGACAGAGATAAAGGTACATGAAATGATGATTACTGGATGGTACTGGTCATAATGGTTAATAGGAGATGAGAGGACAAAAGGGGGACCTACAAACACAGTGGCTCTGGTGAGACTGGAAGCTGGGATAGTATCTACAATTATCTTTTGATTAATGGAGTATTCGACTGCTTTCTGTGGAAGTACTGATCGTCCTTAAGTCAGATCAGGTCTGAAAGCAGTATTTTATTCATGGTATAGCAAACTGTGTGCACCACAGTCACCACAGAGATTACTGTTACCACCCGCTCAACATTGCACTCTCACTGATTTTGTCTTTATGCTTTCTTTACATACCCAGGATTATCTATGGGTTTGCTTTTTCTGTTTTATCCCCACTTTCCATTAGGCTGAATAACAGAATGGGTATTTGCTTTGTTCATGAGTATATGCATCCTATCCATTCTGAGTTGCCACGTTGCTTCTAGAGTAGGCATTTCTCTTAATTAGCACTAAGCCCATTGCAAGAAAGTTTGTTTCCTAGGTACTTTGAGTTGACAAATCACTTATATCAAAATTGGAAACTCTCCAAGCAGTTTTTAGGCAATTCTTTATATGAAAAGAATGAACTGCAGACGCCTGAAGACAAAAGGTTTTGATTTTTATGTCCTGAAACTTGGACCTCTGTCTCACAGAAGGACTCAATTCTTGCCTCAGTCAGCACACCTTATATGCCTACAAAATTCTCCAGTCATCTAGGACTTGTCTTGAGTATCATCTGTCCTGAGCTGTCTGATGCAGGCAGTGGACCAGCAAGTACTGACCCATTTACAGCTCTGTATGGGAAGAAGCTGTTGCCTAGTACCATCCATCAAGGGCCTAAAAGTCATCAGCTTTTATAACAGATAAATGGTGTACAGGTTTTGGGTTAGATTTACTACATCAGTTCTGGTGTATAGTTTTATGAGAACAGTTATATTGGTGCAGACATAAATATGGACTAAACTATTCTATTAAAAAAACCTTTTTCATATATGCACATCTGTCAATCCCAGATAAAAATCACTGTGATGTTACATAAGTTAGCACTGCTGGTGGAACACTAAACCCCCTACTTTAAAACATTAAAATCTGTCCCCTTCCTTTTTAATCCAGGCTGGTTTTTCACCTCAATTAATACGATTGACAAACATCACTCTTTCTCACATATATGTCTTGTCTAATAGAAGTACTATATTCTTATCACTCACAAAGAGAAAGAAAATATTCACAAGGAGAGAAAGTGCTCTTCCAAAGCCTGTGTAAAAACAGAGTTCTCAGTATAAAGTTGCTTGTCCCTAATCAAATTCACATTCACGTTAGACCTGTTTAATTCAACTGAAGGTTAAATGTGAATTTTTAGCAAGACACATTTTCTTTGTTTCTTCAATACAATTCTAAATAAGAAAGATGAAGCTACAGTGGAGACTACAGTAAATGAATGAACCAGAAGAGTATAGGCACTCATGCCTTAGGGAAAAATATATCATACTCCCTGGTGTAAAACTGGAATATTTGCTTCTGGAAATTTTTCTTGCCTGCTAACTCCTTGAAACATTATTTTTACTCTCTACATTTGCCTAGACACTACTGCAGACCCTTACAGTGAACCTCTTAAGATTGGTGCCAGCCTGCAAGTACTGACCTGACCTTTCCCATTCAGTGAGACAAGTAACTTCTTCTCATATAAAGGGCTGAACAAGCCTACTAGTGTCTCTATCTTAAACATAGCTGTTAATTTGGAGGTGTTAACATGTACCACCTGGTCCTGTGAGGATGGGATTAGCCAAGGGTATCATTAACACTAATAACTTGTTGAATGAAAAATAAAAATGAAAGCTGAGAAAGTCTGCAAGGGTGTAATTGCTCCAAAATTAACTTTCCAATGTTTCTACCTTGTGGAATGTCATATTTGCTAGGAAATGGGAAGAACGAATGAACAGATGATCTATTTTTTGACAAACTAGTGAAAAAAGTGTGGAGCTTATTTCCCCACTTTTAATATTGATTGCACATTGTTTTCTTTCACTTGTCTCAGCCCAAGCTGTAGGCCAGGGCCAGCAAAGGGTGTGTGTGTAACTGGGTAGCTACACAAACACATTCTTCAGCTGGCTTGTGTCCACCTCACTGTTTCTACCACAGTATTCCTCTCACTGAGTGAAAAACATTCATCCCCATCAACGTTGTCAGAGACACTCCTTAAAAGTATGTCAAAACTGAATTGCTTGGTAAGTAAGGACATTGGGAAACGGGTCGATGTCCCAGTATAATCTTAGTGCTCACCCTACAAACCATAGCAGAAGGTCTTGCACATTTTTACTCTGGGAAAACATAAAGGGTGAGTATAGAAAATCACAGTTTAGAACTTTTTGTGATGGCTTACCCCTACACTGGTTGCCTTTCATGCCTCCAGGTAGAACATCTTTCAGGAAAGTGGCTTCAGCTCACCATTACAAATGCCATACCAGTGATGTCAAAGGTACTGTGTGCTCCTGCTGTTGCCAAAATTGCAGCTTTACTGATGGCACAGTTTTATGTATTGCATTTACCAAAAATATTTTTCCCATCCATGAGCATTTTAATAAATGAATGCTACATTGCAATTATATTCAGCAAAAAGTTATCCAGCTCTGTGGAGAAATAGGACAATACTTAGCAAACTGAACTGGTTTTGTTACATTATTTTTGAACTGGTGAAAGTTCTGTTAAAAATACTGTGTTCATTTACAGTATTTGCACAGGAAAACCTAAATTAAAATCTAACATATTGAGTCTGCGGGTCCTGCAAAACAGCTAGATTTTCCAAAAAGCAAAAAATTAAAATTTTAGTTAGTATTTATGTATTTATTTTATATGTGCTGAACATGCACTTTGTTTACTACCCCTTCTAGTAGTACAGATGAAATTATTGGACCTTTCTGCTGTATCTTTAGCTTGTTTTTACTTAGTTGCTAATGTATTTTGAATCAAACACACGGCAGTGAGTAGGAGTACAACTGGTGGTCTGCATTCAACTTTGCTTTCTTAGTTTGAGAGGAAAGGAGAATTAATTTTTAAAAAAGCTTAAAATGTTAGAAATGGATTATTATCTACCATTTTAAGAATAGGACACTGTCAAGTACATATTACTTCCAAAAAAACAGATGCAAATTGTTTTTTCTGGCCTGAAAGTAGGGGTGTAGGGCATTGTGAGAACCAGAGGGGTCTCTGTAGGCTCTGCAGAAGAAAATTCATGGTGTAATGTTATACATGCCTGTCATTTTGCCCCTGGTGTTAGCATGTGTGTTTTGACTGTATCTATATCAAAATATAGCAAACTGAGGATGACAAATAGTGACATCCACAAGGAGGCACAGCACAAGAAAGGATCGTGCTTTTCAGTCTGATTCTTTCTAGGTCATGAATGACTTGCATGAAGATGTCAGTATCCTGCATCTGTTTTTCTATTTTGCCAGATGTCTTGAGGTGAGATAAGTGGATTCATACAGCTAGGGAAAAAAACCCCCACCACACTTATCTGTATTGTGTTTTTTATTGTGTTAGCAGAAAAATATCAGGCATCCCTTGGCAAACTGAGTGTTACCAAAAAATTTCACTTGGTTTAATCTTACCTAAATCTAGTACAGAATTTAACAATATATTAGAAATAAAATCCTTAATTTAACTGATTTTAAACTTTTCTCCTTGATGAACTGAAAATATGAAAGTGCTGCAATTACTGCCAAAATTATGATTCTCTTAAAAATCTTTTGAGAAGAACTGACAGCGACAACTAATAACCCCAGTAAAATGTTGTGGTTTGGCTTTGATTTGTGGTTAACTGTGGCTGTGGTGTCAGCTGGATGTGCAATTTGGAGAAGTACTTCCAAAATTGTAATTCATTTGCAGTTGTAGTAGGACAGTTTGAACTGGGTTCAGATTTGATTCAATTCTCTGTTTCAAAATACCTTTATCTTGTACTGTTTCTGCAGTACTTCAATGATAATCTTGTTCTCTCTACCATTGCAGTTATGTGATTGTAACTCTTTCATAAAGAATTGCTCTAGAAGGCAAATAAATAAATAATTCATACTATACCTCCTAAAGATCTGCTTTCTGGATGGCCTGAAGACTGTATGGTAGCAGGAGACTTGAGTTACATTGGGACATTTTTAAAACTGACAGTCACACTTTTAACATGAATAATTGCTTTTCATCATAATAGCAGCCAGCGTGCAAGGACTAATAAATTCCACTGAGTTACCCAGAGATATAGCTTAGTCTCCTTGGAATCTATAATGCATTTTTAATTGGACTATTATGGCTCCATGGTACCTGCATATTCCATTGAAAGCTTGAAAATCATTCAGTTATAACTCAGTAGATATTGAAGGAGTCATATATCCTACCGGGTTTCTTAAACTTATATTTTTGGCTTGTAGTAATTCCCAGAGATTGGGGGAAAAGTCTCATTGTTTTCATCCTGCTTCTCTAATCATCCACTGTTCCTTATTGAATTATTCCTTATCAGTAAATTCTTTGTTCCTTTTTTTGGTTTTTTTTTTTTTTTTTTGGCATGTAACAGTTTGGGTGCTTATTGTTTTGAAAGTCTATTTGGGGAAGTAACAATCCAACCCAAGTGGTAGATAGTGTATAGAGTTATATCTGTGTTAGTGAAAGATTTATTTCATTTTTAAAGGAGCATCAATGGACCTGGCATCCACACTTTACACATTTTGGTTTTTCTGCTTAGGGCAAGATCTAGTCTTACCATCTAGACCAAATGCCTATTGGCAGACAGAGCATAGATTTGTGTTTAGAGCACGCTATTTGTGCTCTGAAATGTGAATAAAAAAAAGTGAGGGAGAACAGCCCCAGTATTTATGACAGAAGTGTGTTCCTGGTCTGGACTAAAACGTCAACATAGATGTTCTCTAGGTGAGCCTGAGAGCAGAGCAGGAACTGTTCTCTGGCTTTCCTCCTTGCCCTTGAGAGAAGATTAACTATATTTCTGTTTCTTCTCTGCTGGTCCTGGGACTGAATGCAAATTCCTGCTTTTCCCCTTTCCATCCATTTAGGATGGATTATAGTAGTTCTTCTTCTTGTGTGTCTTTTGTTGCTGTTGTTGCTTTCTTTTTTGGGCTTTTTGTTTGTTTTGGCTTTTATTTGTTTGTGTGGGTTTTGTTTATTTGTTTGTTGGGGTTTCATTTTGTTGTTGTTGTTGCTTTCACCCAGTTATATAGCTTTTTATGCTTTCTCCTCTGTGGGGGTTTGAAAGAAGGCTCTCAACTGAGCGTTTTTAAATTTTTGAATTTCAAAATGGTAAGATAACCCTCCTGTGTTTTTGAAGAGCAGAGAATATTGCATGAAAGCTTGCCATATTGGCATTTCAGTAATCACAAAATGTTTTCATGCTGTGATACCCTGAATAGTTTGTCTTGTACCACTTTTATGTTTCTTTCATTATGTAGCCTATTTATCCTTTTTGTGAGTCTTTCATAAGGATTGATACCATGACTAGCGGTCCCGCATAGTCACTTATTTTCTTGGAAGGGAATCAAAACTATGTATTATTTGACACAGGACAAAAAACAGCCATTAAATCAAAACTTTATCAGTAGTGTGGGCCAAGTTTCAACCATCAAAGGAAGAAAATACCCCTATATAATTCTTTTCAGACTCTAAAATAACGTTTTTCTTTAGTGACCCTCAATTGAGTTATACTCTAGAATTACTAAATACTTTATTGATATTAAATAAGGGTTAGTGCATCAATTTGATAGGTGTTATTAAAACCAACTCTGTAGGTATATAAACTTGGACCAACAAAATTATTTTACTGTGGGTAAATGTGAGCCCCTGGCAGGCAGAAACAGCCAAAGCTCTGGCCTCTAATTTCTACCACTAACCCACATAACAGGGACTCAGTGTGTGTGCTTTAACAGTGGGTATTCTTGAAATATATCTCCTTTCTTGAAAAAAATGTTTGGCATTTGGGATACAAAGTTCTATCCTGCCCTTTCATCTGAAATGAGAAAAAAATTCAATAAAAAATTAAAAAATCCTAGTCAACTAGTCTGCTTCTAAAATTTATTTGCCCCACTGAATTTCATCCTCTTTAAAGGGCTGACTAAAATCTGGACAGATGAAGAATATTTCTCCTTTATTTCATCGTTTTGTTCACCTTTGAGCTAGTTTCTGCCTTTTCTAATGAGCTAACTTGGCTACTAAAGCTGCTGGCATCCCCCAGGCCCAAGAGCAAGGCGGTCGTCTGAACCCTTCCCTTTACCCTGCTTTGCAACATGAATTTCAGGGGAATGGTTTCCACTGTTTATTGGAACTGGGATTAAGAACGGCTGTGTTTTGAGTGACAGGAGCTACTGGGGAACTATAAAAGCCTTCATTTAACTTATTCCTTTCTTTTCACACCACTCAGACAGCGTTGTAAAGTTGCACCACCGTTAAGAGTGAGAAACAGCCCCACTGCAAAGCAGTGACTCTTAAGAACCCATCTGCCTTTTGGCACCTAGGCATTTGAGCTGGGATGGGCTTTAAACCTTGAACACAGTCACTGCCTGTGGAATACTTGTGGGAAACAAAAATAACGCCTCTCTTGTTCCTTCCATGATCAGTTCTGTCTGTAACAGATACCTGGCTGCACAGTGTCAGCTAACGCTGACATCCCTTCAAGCTAAGCTGGTCACCAAGTGAAGGCAATGAAAACCCAAACCTTCAAGTAATGGCTTTGGATTTCTGCAGCAATTTGGGTTTGTTTGGCCACGTATGCGTTTGTGGCTTTTAAGTGCCAGCCCAGGCCCTGAAGTTTCAGGTGTAAGCTAGGAATTTATTACAAGCTTTCCGCTTTAAGCATTTTTTTCCTTTAAGTACTGTTACTGTTCAGCTTCTGCTCATTCACCAATATAGGTACAGACTAAACTGGGATATTGGTGTTTCTGGAGGACGTTGTTTAGAATGAATACAAACCAAAACCCAACAAAAACACCCTGTCTTGCAGCAAGTGCTTTGTTTGCAAACCACTTTTGCTGCATCTTGCCTGGAATATCTCCTGCTGCCTTTTTTCTGCTGACTGGATGTGACAGATTCCCAGAACCACCTTTTTCTAAGGAGAGGAAGGCTCTGGGTCTGCCATAATCACTCCCACCATTCTGGCTCTACATGGAGTGCTTCCACCTCCTGGAAGGAGTCCAGTGTCTGCTCTGCAAACCACAGTGCATAGTTTTGAATGTTATAAATACTTTCTCAAAGATTTACTTTCTCAAATATACCTGTAGAAATGTTCAAGACATAACAGTTCTTACTGACACATGAAGCAAAGTTATTTTGTTTTGACTTTACACTTGATGTCAATTAACACTTTTCTTTAAAAAATCAAATTTTACAATCATTTATTTAATAGTACTAAGCACTGTTTTTTGCATAATAACATTTTAAGTATTTATAGTGTATTTCAAAACAAGATAACACAAAATGTACTTTTCCCTTGATCACCCTTATTCCTCTGCTTCTCTTTGGATGAGAGTTCCTTCATGTATTTATTCAGAACAACTTCATTTCATGATTCTCTTGTGCTGCTTTCCAATTGTTAATAAATGTATCAATGATACAATTATTTAATAGAGATTTGCTTATTCCAGTATTAATTTTATTTCCTTTGTTAAAGAATAGGTTTATACTATTTCTTCCCTAGCAGGAATATGTGTGGATGTCTCTAGTTAAACGCATGTGTGCTGAAGGCTATTTATTTTCCTTGTTAAAATTTGTGAGACAACTCTTCACAGTGTCTTGTGAAAAAGCACATAAAACTCTATTGTTGCTTGTTCTGTTCACTTATTAGTGTAGTAAAATTGTTGAACGAGGGCACAAATTTTCTTTGAAGAAACCACACTGCTTTGACTGAACAGCTATTGCTCTTTATGTCAGTGTTGGACTATGCTTTAATAACTTTTCACTAGTTTCCCACTAAATTTTTTATGATTGTTAAAAAGGAATTATTTAGTATAGACTATGATTAACTAGAACTTTTCAAGTATTGTACACTATAAATCTTTTGAGTTGACTGAAGCTATAGCTATATACTCTGACAAACTTACTCCAAGCAGACTTCCTACATCTATCTTTTTTTTTTTCTTTTTTTTTTTGAGCAACACAAATCAAGAAAGACGTAGAAGGAACATGGAGAAAGAAGAGCTGGGGAGAGAGAAGGGGGTGGTGGGAAATGTTTCAATCACCATTGGATAAAAACTGGTCTCAGTTATTCTAAATTTAACAAAATGGAAGATATAGGATGCCAGGATTTATCTCATGATGCTTCATGAAACAATTTAAATTAAGAATTTAAAGCAGCTACTAAATTTTAATGTGCCATTTTAGGAGAGTTATCGGATTTTTTTAAGTGGTATTTCTTTTCTTTAAAATCTCACAAAGTACCTTCTTCTTTGAAGCAGTATATTTTGAAATACCTGAATTTGCTGCCTCCAGGCTATACCTGGCTTAAGGACAAAGTGGTAATTGCTCAGACTTTATCCAGCAGCTATTATTATAATTAGCAATTGCCAATTTATTTGTTTTCAGGTTTTAAAAGGTGGCTATTGGAATGATGCTTCCCAGTTGTCTTATTTTCACCAGTGGTTACTTTAGACCCAGTGATTCTGTTGCTTGCTCTACATGGACCATAAGTGACTTTCCTGGAAGGCCTTTGATGATCTGTCAGTGGATAACATGGCTTTTCATTCCCAGCTTTCACCCCAAACAGAATATGGAATAAATGTAATGGGCTGTGGTGCTTTTTCCCCTTTTTGGTAACTTCTGATTACATCAGATTCTGTGGAAAAATGATGTACAAATATGACTGGGGAAAAAAAAAGTTTCTAATTTTTAACCAAAAAAGAATATCTCACCAGGGAAAAGTTTCTTTCATATTATTTTTCTTCTTTGACTATCTTGTCCAATATCTGACACATCTTATTATATTTTTTGAGATTTAGTTCAAGCTAGATGGTTCTGCAAAATTTGTCCAAAATCTTTTGCATTAGCTGTTAACTTTGGGATCTCCAGGGCTTCATGAGGGAATTCATTATTCACATGACTCTGCATGTGAATTTTTTCTTCTTTGTGTGTCTTGAAAATAGTCACTGGTTAAAGCTCTCAGTGCTACAAAAGCCTGAAATTTTAGCTATAGATTTGAAACACTGCTAAATTGCATAGCTTTTTGAGGTGAAGGGGGTGAATTTAGTTTAGCATTTTGAATGTACATGTCAATGTACATATATATTTATCCTTTGGGCAAAGATTGGCCACAATGCAGCCTATATAGACAGCAACACAGTAGATTTTTTCCAAGCAGTAAACCACAAACCTTAATCTTACTCTATAGGACCACACTTCTCCAGTGTGAAGAGAAAATCATGTAATTCTAACAGTGTTTTTCACACAGTGTCCATACAGCTGTATGACTGTAGCAAATGAATGCATGAGCACTTGTGTTTTGGAGTTCTGACTACTTACTTTTCTTAAAATATCTATTCTTAACCTTAGGTACAGTATAAAATAGTCAATGAATTTCTACATTTAAATACTGTGGCCAGAAATGCTGCATCGTATTCTATACCTTTTAAGCACACTCTGTAAAATATTTCTTAATATTTCTTAATTACAGCCCCCTTGTAATTACCTGATGCATTCTTTATCTAAGAAAGAAGAAATTTCTCATACTTTTTACTTTGCTGTAGAAACACAAGTTACTTATGTTCATAAGCAAAACCAGGGTGAGTATAGATCAGTAGTTATATGTTGAGAGCTGAATTTTGGTGCCAGTACTCTTACAATGGGCCTCTGACAAATGATTGTCAGTGTTCCTAGATGGCTGCAAAAAAAAATAAATTCCTTTACTCCTCTGCAGGGTGGTTTAAGTATTTTGTGTTAGTAAAGTCTGATGTTTTGAATGAGTTTCATATCAAGACCAAAAAATATGTGACCTGACTTCATTAGTTTTGCAGCAAGTCAGACTTTGGGAATTGTTAGTGTTATCTTCTTTGCATCTAGGATAACTAATCTGCAGGGAAAAGGCTATCTTTATGTATTTCAGAAAATTGTTATAAGTCTAGACGTGTTACTGTCTGTAGATAAATGTGAGATCTTGTAGGAACACTTACAGAAGTTTGACTTTCCACAACTGATGTTTTGACCATTCTTCCACTTATTATTCAGTGCCCAACTTTCTCTTCTTTAGGGAATTTATTTTCACTGCTGGACCTACCAATCTTTTTTTCCTCCCACCACCCCAAAGAGCTTGACAAACTGAGAAATTTTAAACCTTTCAGCAGCTGAAGTATCTTCTTGGAAATGAAACTTCGAAAAGTATGTTGCTGCTTGGATTAAGAAGGGCTGCATTGTTGCTTTGAGAGCTCCCATAAAAGCTGTGTGGAAGCATCTCATAGGGAACAATGGATACTGGGAGAGAAATTAACAGTGATCCATTGATTTCTTACTACACTTCTGAACTGTTTGTCTGTTTTCAGCTTGTAAATAGTGAATCAATAAACAGTAAAGTCTTGATCTCATAGAATGATTGCTGGTATGCAACAGCACATCTTGTGGTTAGGGAAATAGAGGGGACTTGGTAAGAGCTGTATTCCTGTTACTTGTTCAGTCTGTTCTATGGCATTAGAAAACCCCCTTCACTTCTTCCTGTTGACTTCTTTTGTCCATTTTTATTTTTGGTTAGATAGTGTGCACATTTTATCAAAGAACTCTCCTCTGTTCTCTGCTTTGCCAGGCTCAGCACAAGGCCTGCCTGGATAGTCTGGTCACATCTTTATAGATCCATCTCCTGTGTCCATTCTATAGTGCTGTAGGTCAGTTTCGAAGAACAGAAGTGATCATATCACGTAGTTTGGTGCTGATAGGATATACAAGGTTTGCCATTCTCCTTCTTGCCGTGAACTTGTAGCTATTTCTCTCTCTTGCACTTTGCTTCATGATGAAGAGTAAAGTTATTCAGTGCCTCTATAGTTTACATTATTCTCCCTGCCTTGTGGATAGACACAGAGGGTTCAAATAAGATTAGGTGTTTGGGAAGACCAAGCATAAAACTTGTCACTGAGAACATTCCAGTTTTAAATCAACTTTATATCTACAATGCCTAAAAGTCATAGGCAAAATGCTGTTGTACATTATCGGGTACACTGATAAGTCTCACTGGACAGGCTTGGAGTGAAATAGGGCAGGTTTGTGGTACCCCCTTTCAGGTCACAGTTGTTGCCAGTGAGCTCTAGCTATGCCATGTGGCTTGCAAATACTTCTGTTTAAGAAAAAGCCAACTTGGCTGGGGGGATTCTTCTCACATGCAGTACATACAGCAGAATTTCCTAGTGGGATCATAATTTGGAAAAAACGTGATATGAAAAGCAGGGAAATAGGTTTTCTTCACTATTATGTTGGTTGCAATGCAGAGGAAAAGGAGGCAAAAATAAATTGCTCTTTTGAATATTTTCAGATTAATCCCTTGGCTTGACAAGTGTTGCTGATTATTTTCATGGTGTTTGAAAACCAAAATCTGTGGTGAAGAGCACAAAAAAGCCAGAAGTGCTCCTCGAAAAAAAAACCTAAATAAAAACCCCAGTCAACAAATAGAAGAATTGAGGTTGGAAATAGAAACCAGAAAAATATGATGATCAAAAAAACCGGAATGCTATGTATTGTACCCAGAAAATGCAGACACTGGTAGTCAAATGTAGGTGTTCAGGAGGTGGCCATCACCCATATATCTCTTTCTTGCCACTCATTTGGCTCTTAAATTTCTTAGAGAAGATTAGTGAAGAAGTTTCATGATGGAATCCTTCCTAGTTCCAATCTCAAATACATATTCTTAATTTTTTTTTTATTTTATTTTGCTCTATGTCTGCAGTGATATGTAGCTTTGTGAAGGCACAGAGGACCTGTTGATCAAGGATTTGATAGTGTGTTTTCCCATGAGTGTTTTTTGGTGTATTTTGTCAATGTGTGAGTTTATTACCATTCACCATACTCAATTTTTCTTAAAATGGACTAAAAAAAAAAAATCCTTGTTAAATCACAGTCAGTTGTCTACAAAAAGACTTAACTAATTACTTGACTACTCAGCCCTACAGACATGGCTGGGACATGGCTCAGTTCCCCTGGGCTTGCATTTTAGCAATGTTGTGTGTTTTTGTATTTCTTGCCTTCTACTGGTGTGAAGTTGCAACTTTATTAAAAATATACTTGATATTACTAGATATCTTATTGGATAACAAGATTTTGTGTAGAAAAGTGAATAAAAGCCTTCTTCTCAAAATGTTGTGAAGAAGGTCTAACTCTTCACAGAATTTAAAGCTGGAAGAGACTATAGAAATGCTTATTCTGATCAATCCTAGTAAGCAAGATACTCTGCCAAGAATTGTATAATCTTTCTAATATCTTTGGCTAAAAATATCTTCTTGACCTGAAAAACACCTCTGCAACAGGCAGGGTATCAACTCCAATGTTTAGTCGCTCTCTGGATTAAAGTTGTCCTTAGCTGTTAGTTATCAGTCTGGGTGAGAGGGGTGTTCTCTTTTTTTTTTTCCTGCCAAATACCCTGCCACACTTCAGGCAAAGAGGGTTTTTTTTAATTATACAGTGCTTTATTTCTATGGAGGTTCTTTTGTTCCATAATCATATTGCATTTTTATTTTTCTAGATTAAACAGTTTAAGGCCATTTATTACTAAGTAAAAAATTAATTCAAAAGCTTTTTTATTTTAGTTTCTGAGGTGTTTCCTTTCTGCTAGTCTGCTTTCCAAACTTTAGCTGGTCTTATTGAAGTGTGGTTGTCATCTGTATTCTAGTACTGAAACCATATATAGAGATAAATAACTTTTTATATAGAGATAAATCACTTTCTCACCAAAAATCAACACATCTACTTTTGTTTGTATATCCAAGAAATTTGATTGCCTGGAGCACATGGAACAGCCTACCCAGAGAGGTGGTGGATTCACCATCCCTGGAGGTTTTTAAAAAGAGATTGGATGTGGCCCTTAGTGCCATGATATAGTAACTGGAGTTTGATCAGGGGTTGGACTTGATGATCTTGGAGGTCTTTTCCAACCCAATCTATTCTATGATTCTATGATTATGTTGGTTCCAAACTCCTTTTCCTAGGAATTTGTCACTCTAACTGCATTCCTTGCTTTTGGATATAAAATTTTGTATACCTTTTTGGACTTGCAGGAATGATATTTTTCTCTTTGTCTGCAGGTAATTAAGGGTAATTAATCATCTGCCTTTCAAAAAAACCCCAAAAAACCAAAACCAAACCAAAGTAAAACTTGAAGTTCAAGTCTCTAGAATTAGAATCCTTTAACGACTTCCTTCTCTTTCCTGTTTCTCTTTACCCTTACTCTCAAGGCTGAGGACAGGCCTTCTCCATGTTACTAGTTTAAAGCCAGGTAATAATATGTATTGAACACCACACCTGCAAGAAGTGCATGGAACTATAGGAGGATGAATTATGTACTGCAATACATGCAATTGTTAACTTCTGACATTGTCATGTGTATGCTGAATCAAGGCAACCTTTAGAGAATAAATTGATCAAAATAGTACACCCACGGGTAACATTGCTTCAGTCCAGGTTGAAGCCAGCAGTTGGAAAGCAATAATGGAAAGTCTTCCAGGGTAGTGATATTCCATACCTTATGGGAAGATCCTATCCAACATGTTCTCACTTTCCAAGATGCCTCCCCCTCACCCTGCCTACTCCATTCCTCTCCTCATGTTTGGTGCATGTTACTTTTCATGGCAATTCAGCTTATGATCAATATCATTAGCTTGGTTCTTGCTTATAGTTTGAGGAGGCCCCAGTTTCCATATTTTTCCAATAAGACAGTCTTTACAAACTTCTGTTTGAAAGAAGGAAATGGGCTAGATTATTCCAAGTCTCACTGTTGTTCAGCAAGTTCCAGTTCGGAAAGTTCGCCTATGCAATAATTACATTGCTAAAAAATGTAAAAGAAAAGCAAGAATAGAGATATCTAGTGACTAATTAGAATATAGAACAATGAAGACTGATTATTTTTAATTATTATATGGGGGTTTTTAATTCACTTTAGTTGCTCCAGAAATTCCATTTTATTTGTTGAAAAAAAGCAGGAATGTCTTTTCTATCAATGACCTAGAAAGTGCTGGCTCAAAGAGTGATGCAGAAATGTAGGCCTTCACCATTGTACTCTCTTGATTTTGATAAAAGAGATGTTTTAGTCAGAATAACACCTAGATACTCCAAAGCTTCCTTTAAGGAGAAATTAGGATAAGTTTTAAAGCTACAGTAAATCTTTTTCAAGCCTTTTTATGCTTTTGTTATAATCTTTGATAGTGCTTACACACAGAATGCAATTATTTGACGTATATGAAGAAAATATAAAGCAAAACCTGTCAGGAAACATTCCTGCTGCAACAGCATTCCTGCTGCTAACTGCCATTGGGAAACAATGGAGGTCTTTCCTGAGGTACCAGGGACTGAGTTACTACTGTACATCCTACCAACCATACTGGCAAGGTGGTTTTCAGGACAAACCCTAGTGAGAGAGAGTTAATGCTTCTCTAAGCTATCTGAGTGGATATCCACAGAAGCAGGACTTTGCCTAGATCTTCTAACTATTGGTTCTTAATAAATTATCAGAGGTAATTTGTTTGGGTTTTTTGGAGTATTTAAGTGGTTGGGACACGAACACTGGAAAATGTAAGGGCAAAACATGACACCACAGCTGTGCAAACAGTGCTAAGATGTTCTTCATATCCTCTCCTTGCTGATTTGCATCCCCACCCCCCTCCATGTGGTCAGAGAACACTAAGTATTATACTCTTGATGTGCAGAAAATAGATACGCTTCTCATGAGATTTATTATGGGCGTAAGTTATTAATGATTGTTTAAAGAGCACACTGAGACTCATTCTGTTACAGCCCCCAGGGCATCAGCAGTAGTTTGAGTGTCCAAGAGGATTCTCAGCTATGATCAGAATGACACATACCAGTAGGTGTATCTTCAACAGAGGAACTGCCATGGGGCTATTTTTGGTGTAGGTATCAGATGTCCTAGGATGGAAAATTGTAGAGCTCTGTTCCAAAAGATCCTACAAAGCCAGACAGGATGACCTCAAAAATATAAGTAGATTTTTAAGACTGTAGCAACCATTCTCGGAAAAATGAAGGGGAATTTTTGCTAGTTGTGCATGAGAGGGGGGGGTGCCTTCCTTAAATTGTGGTAAATATTGAATTCTTTAAATTTGTTTCACAGGTTGTTTCTTTTTTCCCTGGTTCACAGGGTCAAGTCCTAATATCTTCCTAATTTACACCTGCGTCATGTAATCCCCTACCTATTTTAAGCCTTGGCTGTACAGACTGAGCTGGTACATTACTGCCACGTAGAGTTCAGTGCCAGCTACTGAATGTTTTTTATTAAAATTTATACAGTAAGAAGTAATCAAGAGATCCTTACACAGGACTGCTTTCACTAATCATGCAAATAAATCAGTGCATGTTTTATATGCATGTTCCAACCACTAAAACAGGATACTATTACTCATGTGCAGATAAGGCTAAAATAATGACTCCGATAGCAGGTATATATGTTAACAGCCACGTTTGTTTGGAACACAGAAGGCATTTGCACATACAAATGCATAAACACACACTCCATGTAATTACACCGAATTGCATACTACTGAAGAAGCATATGGTGAAGACTGTAATGAGAGAAGTAACTATGCTGCAAAGCATGACATGTGGCTCCACGTTCTTAATTTTAGTAATACCTAATCTCTCCGTGGCAGTAATGCAGCAGCTCAGTTTCCACAGTCAGGTGTAACTTCTTGTTAAAGCCAGGCCTGATTACATGAGGGTAGAAAAAAACCTAAAGATTTTCCTTTGAAATTCCTTCACAAACTCATGTAAAAGCATATGTGAGAATGCTTGATTGGAATGAAGAAAAATCACAGTTTATTTGAGGACAGAGCTTAAATAGCCTCTTGCTTCACTAGTACTATGTCATTGGTTGCATTTTCTGGAAACATTCTGGAGTGTGCTGGTGTATGTTTTCTGAGGTTTTTCTACCTATCTTGGCTATGGAGGAAAAAAAAATTGGTTTTGAAGTCACAGTCATAACAATTGAGTGGCTGCATAATTGTAGTTCATCATGGAAGTTTTAATAGCTTAACCTTGTCATTTTTATGCAACAATTGATATACATTTTATTCTAATCCAGGAAATGATTGAACAAAGCTCAGATGTTGGTGAATGGCAGCAAAACATTACCTGAAAATGTCTGTAGTCTGATATGTGTGCATCATGCTTTACCAAGTGGAATCTCTGACTATTTCCTGCTGTTTAAAGACAGTATTCCATAAGTGTGCTTGCAGGTTAAACTGTGGAGCACCTTATACTCCAGTTCATGTGTTCCATTTTTTTACTATTCATAGTATTAAAAGGAGTTATAGGATTGTAACAGTTTATTTTATAGTCTATCTGGGCCCTGTCTGAAAAATCAACATTTTGAATGTTGATGGTAATGTGATCTCCCCATTTCCTGTTCAAAATCTTTTACTGTGCTCTCCAGCTGGAATTTCTGGCTCTTTCCTGTTTCAGGGTGTTCTGTGTACGGTGACTGTTGGCGTTTTTAAGTCTGCCATTCCCTGCCCTAAAGATTTTGTTGATAAAATGTTAGCACTTTTCTGTTGCTTAATTTTCTTCCTTCTCCTTTGGCAGCTTTCCTCAGCTATTGGCAGTCCCAGCTCTTTGTCCAAGCTGTCCAGCAGGAGATATTCTCATTCTGGGTACATTTCTCAGAAAGAACAACTTTTGTTGCCTCTCACAGAAGCCTCATAGAAATTCACACAATGTTTCCTTTTCAACCAACAGCCTACATAAATCTGTAGGTTCCAAAGGAATCTTCCTGTTATTAAACTGTAGCAGAGGTGAAAGTCATCTCTTTCACCTTACCCTCGACCTTTCATTACATACCATGTTAAGCAGTTAATTATCAATTTATTGCAATTACACCAAGGACTGATATTTTTTATTTAAATTTTTTTTCTTGCCAAAAATGTTGTGCCCTAGCCTTGAACTGCAGACATTAGATATCCTGTTGAAGCACTGTTCCTCAGTGCTTGTGGAATTATTACACATATAAAGTGGCTTTTGTATCTAACCTGTAATAGAATCAGTAGTTGTGTCAATTTAAATGATAATTTATTAAGGACAGGATTAGTAAGAGCCCACTTGACTTTGGGACTGGAGTTAGAACCTTGCTCAAAATCCCATCTAAATCTTTTCTGACTTCTCTTTAGCCTGTCCTTCTTTCATTGTGTTGAGGTGGTCGTTCAGCAGGGCTTAAAATTACACACAGAGTATTAGGCTCTGAATTAGAGGTTTTATTTTTTTAAGTTACTAGTGCTTGCTAGTCCCTTGTAACTTTCAAGCTGTCCTGCAAGCACAAATGCATTACAATTATAGTAGCAGCTGCTACTTTCTCTTTTTCTAAGCATGCATTCTCTGCCACTCTATTCCTATCCCTTTGCATATTCAGTTTCCAAGGGAGAGCCTGTTAAAGGGTTATCTTGAGGGGAGATCTCCTCTACTTCACTGGGCCTTTCCTGACTCTAAACTTTCTTCAAAAACATCAGGAATTGTTTTATGGAATATTCTGAAGCAAGTCCTCTTACCCACATAGCTTAGGTTTTGTGTGATTTGATCATGTCAGTCTGTTAGATGCCAGTAGTTAATATGAATACTAGATTGCTTTAAAAATAAATCATGTCTCACTCCTAATATGTCAATAAGAAGGTAAGTAATTCCTGTTAATAACTTATATCTAGTAAAGTGGTTGCACTAGTCCCCCCACCCTTCCCCCAGATCCTGGAAAAAGGATTTTGAAGTTGCTAAGTTCTTCTATTTCTGATCATATAGGTAGAAGTGAGAGTGTAATTTGACACAGGTGGTAGGTAAATGGTTTCTTAAGCTTCCACTACTAGGACTTTAGTGTTTCAGTTGATAAGCTTCAAACAAATTTTAAAAGCCTAGAGTATAATAAATTTAGAGTTGAACTCAGGGTTAAAAACAATAGATTGCAAATGCAGGGCATAGTGGTAGATAACACCGAACAAATGTTTATTCTGTTTTTTTACTCTTGTGTACCTAGATGAACTACTGATTTAAAAACATGAATTGAAAGTATATCGTGAGCCTACTGTAAAAGAAAATAGGAGCAGCATAATAGTAAAATATTCAGATAGTACCAGATTGATAGGAAACTGTAAATGTTAGAATGGGCTGAGAAACAACTGTAGAACTAAGATGCTTGAATAAGAAATGAACAAAATTGCTTTGCTGTAGATCATGCAGTTTATATGCTGTCATTCTTTTACAGAAAGATAGTTAGGAATTAAAATACAGGAAGGTGGTAATAATGTCACAACACACATGTTTATTCAATGTTCTGGCAAGGAAATACACATGATGCAAGTTTGTGTTTGTAGGTGCAGAAGGTAGTGATCAAAACTGTTTATTGAATTATTATTCAGTACCCAGTTATTATATTTGGATAATATGGACAGACTAGAAAATATATGCAGAGCAACGATTAAGAATCCAATTAGCATTTTATGTTGTACATTAGTAGAGCCATGAATAAGGGACTGTAGTTTTTTCAAACCCTCAAAGAACTGAAGTCTCCCTGAATTCAAGGTAAATGCCAGTAAATACTTGATGTACACAAACATTGGTGAGTGAAGTGGGTAATTCAACAGTGGTATAAGACAGACTATCAGGTTGTAGTCAGGAAAGAGAAACTTCTCTACTCTGCTGCTGATGAACTCTATTATAGAGACTGCAGAGATAAAAGTGGAGTAATTTTTTCACAAAAAACAGTAGTTTGGCTTGAGCATGCAAAAATTACAGTTGAGATCAGTCTTGTTTAGACATGGAATACAACTAGAAGAAGCAATGGTTATATCTTCCCCATTTCTAGCATCTATGTCACTCCTTTAAAAATACTTCATTATAGGAAAATAGATAAAAATCTCCACTTTGATATATTTCTTCAGTGTACTCCAGGGGTGGAAAGTCACCTCGTTGAGCTGTCAAAGTCCTGGAGAGTAAACCCTTCCTTTACTGTGCATCATGGGCAACGGCAGGCCATGACATGGGCTGCAATGTTAATTAGGTTTTATAGCACGTGTATCTTTGTCTTTTTACAACCTATTGCCAGAGTGTACTATTTTAAGAGGTAAGCATGTACCTGTTGAGGCTTGATCTGAGCTCACTAGCTGGGGTCTTGGACACCACCAAACAGCTGTCAGAAGAGAGAATTCGGCTTCAGTCCTGTACTGAATTTCATTCAAGCAGTCCCTGCAGTGTTCATGGATATGCCTGCACTGACCTCACCGAGGGATTCAAACAGGCATCAGATTTTTCCCTGTAGCTGTTTTTCATTGTGTGTGAAGTGAGGTGGTCCATCTTTGAAGCTGGAACAGGCTCCTGGCTTACTGGTGAAATACTCTGTTGTCAGGATCCTCAGAAATACCAGAAAATGATGTTTCTATGTATTTTCTTAAATTCTTCCTTTGAATTTGTTTCCCAAATGTTAAGTTTAGATACCGATGTCCTGCAGGATGATGCACTGTTTCTGGCTCATCTTTGTCAATGCTTTCCTTTCCTGATTTTAGTAACAGGCAAGCCAGGCTCCTTCAATGCAGAGCTTCCTCTGGGACAATAATAACGCAGAAAGCACTGGGAGGGAGGGAGGAGACAGCAGCCTTTACCCCAGTCCCACTATGCCTGGGACTCCCTGATGGCTGAAGCTCCCAGAAAGGAAGGCTGCCTTTATCCCCTCCTGCTGTTCTGTCCTACATACTGCAAGAGTTTTCTCACAGGAAAGAGTTTTGTGAATTATGCATAACAGTCCCAGTTTTGAGGACTCTAGGATTCTGTTGATTAGTCAAAAGTCTTCCTTTATACTTGCACTATTTCAGGATCATGTCAGGACAAACTTGACAATTTCAGACGATTTCTTTCTTATCTTTGAGATGCTCCAAAAATGTTCTGTGGCCAGACAGCAATAGAAATGTGCATGAGGGATGCATTGTTCTGGTTTGGAGTGTGATTCCAACAGTCTTGGAAAAAGAGAGATCTGTGCCAAGTCTTCAGGTGTAATTTCAGTGATACTTGGCTGAAATAAACCATCTTAAAATTATAACCCTAATCTCAGTTTCATAGATCACCATCAGGACTTTCAGATGGATGTCTACATTGCATCTCCAATTGAACTGATTAAGAAAACACCAAAACTGCGTTTCTAGATGGTTGTTTCCTTCACACTTCCATTTGTAATTTCCATGCTTTTGCTGTTGCCATCTCTTTAAAAAATTCCTTTTACAATACATTATCTTAACAGAAGACTCTTGGAGATGTTAGTTCCTTTTAAAACACTATATTTATCTTCAATACAGCAGAGTTACTGTAAAGCACTGGACATGGTTCAACCTCTAAATAACTTGGAACTTCCAGAAAATTGTTTGGAGTGAGAAGCAGCCTGCTGATTTAAGTATAGATGAAGCAGTTTGTGGAAAAGGAGTAGTGATGCCAGTTTTTAGCAGTTTCAGGAACTGTTGCCTGAAAACTTCTGGGTTTGTTGGAAAGGATGTGCCTGTACTGAGTCTCTGGTAAATTCATATTACCAGAGTTGATAAGTGCTAATGCAGCTACTCTGACACAGAGAAAATTGACTTGCCTAAGCAATGGCCAAAAGACAAAACTTAAATGCTATATTTGATCCCTTTACAATCAGGGATTTGAAAACCCAATTAAAATCCTGAGGTGGTCATTCTTTGAATTCTACTTGTTTGTGTTCAAGTTCTGAAGGACTCAATAGAAAGATGGCAAAGGTTTCAGTCAGGAGTTCTTTCCTGTGGCTTTCTACTGTCTGATTCTTGCAGTAGTACAGTAGTAACTCAGCTCAGAAGGCTCATACATACAGCCTGTGTCTTTGAAAAAGCTTACTGTGTTGTCATGTGCAAAACAGGAAACGTGTAATGGTACGATCCCCGAAGGAGCCGATCCAGGGCAAACTCTTCTGACCTTGCAGAAAACACATCCAGACCAAACTCAGTCAAATGGAAACATACAAGTTAACCACCAATTAAGAAATATCCTCATCTGCATTGTATTGCTTTAAAGTGGAAAGTTTTTACATGACTAGCTGAGCAATGAATAACACAGCCCACAAGCTGATGCCCCTCTGCAACTCTCTTCATGTCGGTTTTCTTCTTAGAAGCAATATTGTACCCCAGCTTGTTTTCATTTTGCAAGCAAAGTGGTATTGTGGAGTGAATGGCATACTTTGAGGTTTACACACTGTTAGATATTGTTGCTGTCCCCAAAGAGTAAGAAAAACGTAAACACCAAGGAGAGACATGATTCAAATTAATCTCAGCAGGTGAAAGCTATATCATTATTTAAAACTGAGTACAGATTTGGCTGAAAATAGATATTTTGCTCCAGAAATTGTCTCTTCTGGACCAGACCAGTTCTCTGCTCTATGTAGTTTTGCACCTGTCAGGGTGGACTCTTGTCCTGCACAAGTACAACGATAGGATCCAAACCCTTTTCCTAGCAGTATCTCAGGTCATGTTCTTTGAAATACAAGGCCAAGGATTTATTTCATATCAAACTAGAATTAGGGGAGGAATATACAATTTGATACCCAAAAATCTACATTCTACTTTCCATAGAAGCTAAAAGCTATAATAATTCTTTTCAAAGAGCCTGGGAATAGATTTAAACTTAGAAACCCTGTACACTGTGGAAGCTTTATATATTCCAACTATAAAGCCTACTACACAGAAATGTGCTAAATATTTATGGACAGACTAGTATTAATATCTTCCTTTAAAATTTTGGTCATTTCAGTAGCGTGTGTCTTCACCTACTGATTGAAAAATATTACTTTAGCAGCCTTTCTGTTAAATACAATGCTGAAGTTATTCACTGCAACATAAACATTTAGCTCTGCAGTTTAGTCTGTAAACACTTGAAAGGTTGGAATGTTTATCTAAAATGGCTAGACGTCCAAAACTTGCAAAGCTGACCTGTTTGCAGTGTTAAGAGAAAGTAGAAAACAAAGAGTTTTACTTATTTGAAAGTGAAGAAGAAAAATATCTCAGTTTGGCTCCCATCAACAATTACATTCAACTTTGTTGCAGTTTCCTTGGCACTAGTTTACCTATCCTGAACTAATTTCAGAAAATAATTGGTTGGGAAGAGGACTGCCACTGGAATTTCAGTGTAAACCCAGGTCCCAGTGAAATTAGGGGAGGGTATAGGATAATGCAGGTAATACTAGTTTTGTATTTTTATTTTTTTTAAAAGCTCACTGGGATACATCAAGCTGAAAAAAACCCAGAGGTTTCGGAGTTGTTTCATGAGCACTTCAGTCTTAACTACCATAAAAATGTCAATTTCTGTGTGAAGGGAGGAGCTACTGTCCCACCGATGTGAATGTAACCTCATATTTTTGTCCTTATGACACTGCTAGTGATCATCATACCTCTAGGCAAGTAAACGGGATCACTCCTCAGTTCTTGGTTTGGTTTCTTCATATTTCACAAAACTCTGCTAGCCTAGGTAATATATTGTAGTTGCAAAGTGTTTACTTTGGTGTAGTTGGAATAAATGCTATTTCTGCCTTTTTTTTCTTCCTTAAATACACTAAGATGCTGAGTCCAAACTAATCTGGAACAGGATTCATGTCATCACCAAATCAGCTGTTGAAATGCTCTCAACAACACCAAAGGGAACTGGACACTATACGTAGAGGGTAAGAAGCAGAAACAGTAACAATCCAAACAGTGGCTCCAAAATACTAAATTAACATTTTCATATTTCACAAGAAAGTTTGGTTTATGCCGTGATGAAAGAGCAAGTGAAGTTCTGAAGGTCTTACTGCATACCAGTTAGTTCGATTGTGATAAAAATTACATGATACTTTAATGAAATGACAATGTAGAAGAAAGATTATTTTTTTTAATTATTTTTTTTCCCTCCAAACTACAGTTTCTGTTTGGCAATCGATCGCTGCAACAACAGGAAAGAACTCAAAGGAGTGTTATAGTTAAACAATGATTTGCAGACATAGGGGAACTATATGTTTATCTGGCATAATTCTTCTTAATGTATTTTAAAGTAATTACTCTCATAGATGTTTCATTGCTGTACCCCTAGATATAATTGCTGTAATAACACAAACGGCCACTTGAATCCTCCAGTGCATTTCGAGTCATTAGATATCTGATATTACCCCACATTTTGATCTGCTAAATACCCTGAGGTGACTTTATTTTGCAAACCTTTTTCATTTTTGCAATTCGTGGGATGATAGCTGCACAGTAGGGACACTGTCATTATTTGAAACCTCTGTGAATATTCACTTCGATAAAATTTTGGTAGACAGTAAAAGAGCTCCCTCTGTTGGGAAATCTATGTCTAACTGTGAGATAAAATTAGAGTTATTGTGTGCATGTATCTTCCTAGGATACTTGAATTTTGTGAAATATCAGCAATTTGATTAATGCTGTTGTGATCAAACAAACAAAAGCAACCAGCCACAACTGAACTGTAAACTTTGACACTGCATAATTCTGGTCTATTTACATCTGAGTATCATATTCAGAATTTTCTCTTACACATTTTTTCATTCCCTGCTGTAGAAGCAAACCAAAATCGAAGGAAGCAGGAATGTCAGTGGCTCATATCTGTCAGTGTTAAGTATTTTTGAGGTGAAATAGCACAACTATGTAAAGAAAAGAAAAAATTCCTTTCTTTATTTCTAGGAGAGGGCTCTGACTCATCATGAAATGTATTAAAATAGACCAAAGTTCTGAATCTTAAATGTTAGCACCGAACTGTCGTTCTTCTGTGCTTTGAGCCACCTTGGATAACAGGCTCTGCTTGTGGCAGCTTCTTTGTAGGAAATATCTATTTCTTTTTTTCGTATTGCTTCTAAATACAAAAATGAAAGTCTCTAGTTCAGGATACAATGAGGCTACCTTCCTTAAAACTTCAGTCAAAGTAGGGCTTAAAGTAAAGCTGAGGGGTGCAAAACAAACAAACAAACAAACTTTTGAGGCCAATTGTAATCACCTGGGACTGGCTGAGTTGGAGAGAGAAGGAAAGAGAATTCCTCGGCAAGGGTGAATTACCATTGTACCTGAGCCTGTGTTTTTCACGTTTCCCTGGCTTCACACACAGAGCCGCAGTGAAAGGACACAGTCGGGGTGCTGGGTGCAGCTGCAGGAAGGACCTGTGTGGTACAGCGGGGCCACCCAAGGCTGCAGAGCTGTGCACTCCCACACCACCAGGAGACTCTCGCTCCCTGCAGTTTGAAGGCAACTGAAGAAGTATGTGCTGATTCAAGGTAACAGCTGAGGAGGCAGTGTTTGTTGGAAAAACTCTTAATTTATCTTCTTCCTTTTGCACAAATGCTGCCTCATTGCTGTCAATACCAAGAACATAAAACGAATTTTATTCAGTTTCAGTTAAATACTGTGTCATCCAGCTCTCTCAGGATCTGGAGAGCTCAGGTGCTTGCTTTTCTTAATGCCTGCAGAATATTTTAAGCAATCTTGGTTAAAAGGTCAACCGTGCTAAAGATGGCTTGAATTACAGGGTTTTCCCTAAATGTGGGAAAGGCTCCTGGTGAGTCAGGGCTGAGTCATGGGAAGATTATGCTCCTTCTATATATGAGACCTAGCTTATTATGTTCCAAGAGTTATGCCCCAAAGAACTATTTCACCACAGCAGGACGTTGCTGCAGCTGGAGGCAGAGTTTGAGGAGGTGCTGACCCGTATCATTAATGAGGTGAAGGAGCCCCTCAGAGCTTGCTGTGCACAGATGACCCCCACAGGCGTCAGATTCCATGATCAGAAGCTCTGACAAGTTACACTTTTAACCACAGTTTGTACTGTGTTTTGGTAGTCTTGAGAATTTTTATTAAGCCTTTCAATTTTGACTGATAATTACATACAAGTGTTGCACATGTAGAATGTTTATCTTTATGTAGTCCTCTTGGTTTTTATCCTCACATTGAGGATAGATTTATGGTATTTATCTCCAATTTTAGGGAAGGATATCTGAAGAATGGACAGGCTAAAGTCACCCAAATCTTGATGTTCACTGAGTAGTCATATTTTCAGCTCCATGATTGTTTTGACATAGTTAATATATGAATAGGCTACAGGCACTCCGTTCCCCACAGAATCACCACACAAATATGAAAGAGGGGCATACAGTAGATGAGGGAAAAGAAGGATAGTTCAATATGGTGTATTCTGACACTTAAAGGTGAGGAAAGAAGAACGAAGATAGGGGACTGGGTTCAGTTCTAGTAAATAGCTCAGGAAAGGTGAACAGCTGTGGATGCATGACCTCTGACAGGAGGACCTAAAAGGTGTCAAAACCAGAATCAAGGCTAAATGGAGCTTTGTAAGTGACTCTAAATCCCACCTTCTTCTTTTATCAGAAGTGCAAAGTGATGAGAAAATAAAGAGGAGGTAATGATAGAAACATTGCTTTAAGACAGGAGTATTGAACAGTTACCTCGGAAGCAACGGGATATAAGAATTGAGGTATCTGTTTTCCAGAATTGTTTCCCAAACTGTATGGTGTGATGGGCACAGCTGCTCTGAGTTAATGGTACATGATTTGTTGGCATCACCAACAAAGAGGCTTGGCTGAAGCCAGCCCTGCTGTGCAAACCTTGAGAAATTACGCTAAGCTGTATCTTTTCGGGAACCTAAAGAATTTAGGTCAGGTCTGATCAGGAGTCAGCAGGACCAGCCCAAACTGGGACTGGACAAAACTAAAACTGCTACAGCTGCACACCCGCACATACATCAGAGAGGAGTCTGACTACAGACCAGTCACTTTGCACTACAAATATCTGCAGCCCCCAGAGCCTGTGGAGCTCTCCTGCATGGGCTGCACAGTGGTGATCTCCCCATGAGCAGGAAAGCTTTTCAAGGTTGCTCCTTACCTGGCATCTGATATCTACAACAAGGTAAGTGATGTGCTAGATCTAAAGCATACTGTATACAAAGCTAGCTTAATTATTAGAAGTGTAGTAACTAGTGGAGTGTTTGACCACCTTTTCATTATTGTTTAGTCATCATTAAATCATCGTTTAATAACACCTTTTGGTTAACCCTACAGTGATGACTTCTCTCAATAGTTCACCTGAGACATGGAAATTGGAGTCAGGTAAGAGGACAAAATGTCACTCGCATGACTACACAAAACATTGGCACTATTGTTAATAATTTCTTTGTCTTTTTGGGATAGTCTTTTTCTTCCAAACCTCTAGAAATAGGGAGAGATGGTGTCTGTAAACACAAGGATTGTGAAATCTCTGATATTGTAGGTATATGTACTCGTAACATTTTCTCAGTTTACATACAAGTCATAATGAAAGTCGTTCTTTAATACTTTTATCTGCATTTGCAGTATGGGAAATACCAAAGAAATGGGTACTGCTGAAGTAATAGGAAAAGCAGTGCAATAATTTGCCATTGAAAATAATGGAAGATCATTAGTAAACAGAATTAATCTAACCTAATACAACATCTAAACCGTAGATGTTCTAATCACTGGAGTTACCTGCTGCCAGCTCAGAACAACCCTGCTGCCTTTTGCAGACTATAATAGAGTATAGGAAGTGCTAGAAGAACTGTCTTTGTTTAAATTTGGCTTACATTTTCGCAGAAATTCTGCTGCAAACCAAATATCCTTCAATTGAAAATGCAAATTTTGAAATATGCTGTTGAAATACAATATATGGTTGGATAAATCTCTTTAGCTTCTGTGAATTTATCAGAGAACCTTGCTCTTCTTCTGCCCAAGAGAAATCATCTGCTCAGCTATTGACCTGGTTTGGAAACTCTTTGATTCTGCTGAGTGTTGGACTGCCCAAGCTGCTTTGCTCTATACTTCCTGGAGATGGAGGATTAAAAAAAAAAAAAAGGTAGGTATGTGCATTTACGTCATATAAAGCTCCACCCAGAAACTTTGTGAGGCTGGAAAGTCATTTACAATGATGAAGCAAACAGTTCAGAATGTTATTACAAACTGCCACAATTGACACATAAGGATAAATGGCTCATCTAGAACCCATTCAGATGGGGTTCCCAGTCACCCCAGTGTATTGTGTTCAGAAGTACTTTAAAATGCAAGCAAATATTTATCTATTTCCCCATATTGGGAGCTTCAACTCTGCAGGTGTAGGTGGAGTGTGTGCACCAGGGCCAGCTCAGTCTGTTTCTGTGAGTTCCTTTTCCTGTTGGCTAACTCTGCTACTTAGAATTAAATGTTGACTGGAGTTCAAAATTCAGTTTTACACAAGATACAACCCAAAGCAGAAAATCTAAACAAATGGTAGAAAATCTGACTTCTAAAGGGCTGAACTAGTGACTTCTCTGAGTGTGTGTGGTAAAGTGTCAGCCCACCAAAGTAAGCTGGGTTATGCCCACCAAGCAGTAAAACACAGAGCTGTCCAACTGTAATACTGTAAGAGTTTAATAACAAATTTCTGTTAATACAAAATGGAAATTAAAGCACTTGATCTGTTACTCCTTGATACAAATGTTTATTTCAAGGCTATATTCTGCTGCATGTCAAGGGTAATTTTTTACATACAAATGCATGCTCAACACTCCATAACTTGCACAGCCTGGAAAGTAGAATTTGCTCTTACCTTAATGTGAATGCCTTTAGTAATAGTGGAAGGTGCTCAGACTGACAGACTCAGAGATCGAAGCCAACAGCATGATTGTTTTGGGGGAAACACAAGATAAATGCAAGAAAATTCTTTCAGCAAAAATCTTGTATGCTGAAGACCTACACAGGCCTAAGGTAGATGCCCTTTGATAATGTAGTCTGCACAGTCCATCACAAGTTCTATCACCTTTATTCCAGACTAGTGGCAATGCAGAAACATTAAGCATTGCAGTCTCCCATTGCAACACCAGTGCACCAGGGAAATGAAGCTGGACTGCAGAAGTCAGTTCAGCTAAGCTTGCCTCCAAGCAATGGATTTTAAGCAGCAGAATTTTCTCAGGAGTGTAACACCAACTGAGGGTAATGCTGCTACCTAAATATCAGCAAGCCTAATACGCCAGCGGGTACAAAGAACCTGTGGAGCAACAAGCAGGGGAGAAAAATACAAGCACATGATATTGTCTTGCAGGGATCTGAAGAAGGGAAAATGTGCATCGAAGAGTTGCAAGCTGCAGGAGCTAGAAACCATGTGCAAAAACCAGTAAATATAAAACTTACAGAATTCTCAGGAGTAGTAAAAAACCAAGGAAGGGAAATAAATTACTTTTGTCACTAAAGCAGAGTAGAAGTATTTGGGCGACTGTCTTTTCAAAATCTCCATCACCTAACAGGAAGTGAACTACAATCTAGAATGACGGAGAGAGGACTCCCTTTCTCATAAGAGGGAGTTGACAAATGATGCCTGTCAGTTCCTTAAGGCTCAAAATGAATGTAGGCTGTATGGACATGTATCTTCAGAGCATCTGAACCTGATCAAGTTCATGCAGAAAGCCTGTGGGGTAATCTGGACCATTCAGATTCCAGGCTAGAACTCCCCAAAATACACCACAGCCTGGCTGGTACTCTACATTCCTAGGCTGCCTGAAAGACGGTGTTATAATACTTGCAAATTTTATTTTATTTTTTCTTTTGTACTTTCTTCTTGCTTTTAGTGCGTAAACACTCGGATCGTTTTTTGTTGGGGTTTTGGGGTTTTTTTGAGTTTTTACCAGTGGAATATTTTAGCAGTGGAAATGAAATGCTGCAAAATAAACATGGAAAAAAGGGAGACAGTGCCTGTGAAATCGGGAGTGTTGATGGTGGTTATTGTACTAGTTTCCATCACTTGGTTCTGGTTTGTGTCCTGTTATGGCACAAATCCACTTGGAAATGTACAAGGTTGGAACTAAAGTTTGGAAGGGGCACTAGGAAAATGCAGTGCTTGCAGGAAATGCTGCTGTGATTTTTGTGGTTCTCCCACAAAGGCTTCTCTGTTTGAATTGGTACTGAGTCAATATCAGCACAATGTCAGTATGACTATGCTTGTGCTTGAGATGACATGCCAGCTCTCACCTATCCCAACACCAAGGGTTCTAGGCCTCAGCTCTGCTGTCTTATCCTGATTGTGCCATCACTGTCCGCATGCACTTGATTTGAAATCCTAATATAGAGTGACAGTTTTTAATATGAGTAAATATAAGCCTCTGTTCCATTGCATGGCACGTGAGGTTTGGCTATTCTGTTGTGTTAAATACCAGTTTAAATATTAAACCCCAAAAGGCTGAAAAAATTAAAAGTATATTAAAACTTGCTGGTAGGCTTCTTGTAACTTTAACTGGTGAAAATATCCTTGTTTTCCTCTCTGTATTAGCAGCACAGCATGGCTGCCACAGTTACCTTAGGAACTCTGTGCTGGAGTGGTTCCACTTTGAAGCTGGGTTTAGGATTCCTAAACTGAACTGATTGAAAACCACTCTTAAAAGGTATGTATACAATATACATATAATAAATACACGTAACACCGTATGTTATACTGCATGTTTCTGCACTTTTTCTCTTGTAAACTCTTAAGGAAAATGCCTGCAGTTACATCCTGCTCTGGAGAAGTAGTCAGTCCACTTGTGACTTTATATTTACTTCACCAATAAATTGTTCTAATGTACTTTTGACATTAAATGCGTTACGAAGATATAGAGGACAGTCCCAGTCAGAACCAGTAAGGCTCCTAGGTCTACACTGCTGGTAGGAAACCATGATACAGTTAAGCTGATCTAATAAGGGTCAAAAAAAGCCTGGCTGGAAGTGAAGGGTGGAAAGGAGAGGGTGACCTTGTCCCTTTTTGGCAGCAACTATTCTGTAAATGTCTCTGTGGGAGTATCAGATGTAATGCTGCTGAAGATGAGCAGAAGTCGGCTTTATGCTGCCCATAACAAGTTCTGCAGGGAGAGGGATTTGCTCCAGCCAAAGCTCCCAAAAAGTGTGGGCTAGGAGGTTATCATTCCTGTGGAAAAAATTTTCAAAAATAAAATAGATTAAGCAAATGCCTCATTCCCTGACTGTCTGAAAATGACAGGTAGTGAGGTTTCTATACACTGATTCCCTTGTCAGAAGAATATTCTGTATGCTGCTGTAGCTAGTCCAGTTTTCTGTTTATGAATGCAGCATCAAAGGTGTGGAGCTTCCAGTCACTGAGGCTGGATAAATAGAGGGATTCATAGAAGTAAGCCAAATCTGGACCTTGGTTAAATCCATGGAACATTGCAATTGACTTTAAAGTGAGCACAACCTGGTCTGGAATGAATACCAGGCTGGTTACAGCAGTACAAGCTTCCTCATACATCCCTTCCAGCCTAGGCATGATACTCAAAGGGCTTTTCTACATGCAGAAATAGCAGTACTGAAGTTGCAGAAATATGGGTTTGTTTGGTTTTTTTCTTATCCTGTTGGAAGAAAAAGTAACCCTTTGTGT
Organism: Corapipo altera; assembly: GCF_003945725.1. NCBI lineage: Eukaryota > Metazoa > Chordata > Aves > Passeriformes > Pipridae > Corapipo > Corapipo altera. The sequence goes on along the minus strand of NW_020884900.1, from coordinate 5,899,854 downwards.
AGGGTCACTGTGTCCTCATCCAATGGGAGTAGCAGCTCCCCTTAATGGCTCCTAACCTGTTTCAGTGAAAATTACTCTAGTTAACAGAACTCTTCTGTTAGAGCTCATGTGGCCCCTTTTGGCTGACACAAGTGAGAGGAGTTAACTCCCCAGAGAAGCAATACCAGCATACTGAGAGGACAAGCTCCCTGGCCTTCGTTCGATGTGAGCTACTTTGTGGGCACGTCTTCATTTTTCCATCTGCATCAAAACCTGTGTCGATGTTTAGCTTTGCCTATTAATCAGAAATGTATTTATATCAGTAAGGCTTAAAATAGTCTGGGTATAAATTCATAATTTGTGCTAAACCACAAAAAGCCAATGTGCTGGTTTTGGCTGAGGTAGAGTTTACATTCTTCACAGTGGCTAGTATGGGGCTGTGTTTTGGATTTGTGCTGAACACACTGATAATACAGACATGTTTTTGTTATTGCTGAGCAGCTCTTACATAGAGGCAAGGCCCCTTCTGCTTCTCACCCCACCCCACCACCGAGGAGGCTTGGGGTGCACAAGCTGGGAGGGGACACAGTTTAGCTGACTGCAACTGACCCAAGGGATATTCTGTACCACACGGTGTCACACTCACTGTATGAAGTGGTTGAACGGGAGGTATGCTTTAAGAGGCATGAACACATCTATCCAAATTAGTTTCATTCTAAATGAAATCACCTGTTAGAATGCATATGTATTAAGGAAGCAAGTGCTGTAAAGGAGGTTCTGGACTCTGTTTGCAAAAATCCCAGCTGCAAGGACAAGTTCGTTCCCCACCCAAGTTGTATAATGCTCTGATTCAGTCAGATAATGCTGTGCTTGCTATTTTGATTAGTGTCTTGGCAAACAAAATGTAGTTGGAAAATGCCGTTTTCATTTTTCCTTTTTATTATTTTGTTTTGTTCCTCTAAATGCTTCCATGTGAGCAATTTCACTCATCTTTAAAGAATGCATGTAGGAAAAAAAGATGTTTATTGAAGCCTTTAGCTAGTACTATTTGTACTAGAAAAGGTCAACATGAACGATCTCCTTCCTCCAAATTTTTGGCAGAATTTTACTCAAGGAACACGTATGTAACATATGACAAAAAATGCGGGTTTCTGTCCCACCTCGCCTGGAAAGCATGTTTTCTGAAAGCTCTTATGAATTCCTGGTGAGAACAGGCAGTTTATGGGTTTAAATCCGATGTGAGAACCTTGAGTTGAACTGCAGCGTCCTTGCTTTAGCCGTGTCACCCGGTCCCTCGGGCTACGCTGTGCCCTCGGGGAATGCCCAGGCTGCCCGTGTGACGGGCACTGCTCCTTCCCCCCGCCCCCCGCCGTGTGTTCTGTTTTTATCAAACGGGCCCCTCGCTGGAAGCCGCCTCTCGGTCGGACCTGCTGTGCTGTGTTTCCAGCCCAGGCCACTGCCGCCGCCTCCCGCTGCCGGCCCGGGCGCCTCCCCGGCGCTGCCGCCGCGCCCGGCATGTTCCGCAGCGCCCGCCCCCGGCCCGGCCCGCACCGCGGCGGGGAGGGCGAAGGAGCCGGGGCCGCAGCGGCTCCTCCTCCTCCTCCTCCTCCTCCTGCTCCTGGCACTCCCAGGCCCCGCCCGCAGCGCCACGAGCAGCCGGGACGGGCGGCGGCCGCAGCGGCTCCCGAGCACCCGCGGTAGGCGCGACCCCCGGTACGGGGCGGGGGGCGAGGGACAGCCCGTGTGCGGGGCCGTGCGGTGTCCCCGCCGTGTCCCCGCGGTGCTGGGGGCCGGGCCGTGTCCCCGCAGGGACGGGGACCTTGGGGCGGCAGGAGCCGGGGTTGACGGGCAGCGGGCCGGGGCTGGGCGTAGGGGAGGTCGAGGCGTCCTGGAGCTCCGCGGTTGGTAGGAAACGACTCCTGTTTCCCAGGGAAATGGGGTGGTTTCGGAGGAGAAGGGGTGTGTTGCTGTCGTCGTTGCAGTTCGATACTTTGCCTGTGCCCATATCTTATCTCGAGCTTGTAATTTAGATGTGTACAGTTAGAAAGCAGCCTAAGATGGTAGGCTGGACTTTACGCAATGCTTTTTCTTTTTTTTTTTATTCCCCCCCGCCCCTCGAAGGTCCCATTTTGCAAACTGCAGAACTTTACTATCTCTTATACTTTACTACTTCTTATACGGCATGTACTTAGAGTGCCTTTGAGACACTTAAGTGTCTTAAAACCAACACTCTTCGACTCTTGCTATGTGTGTGCGACATAAAACCCCACAAACATCTTGAAGAAAGATGGAGTTCTCTCTCTGTCCCCATCCTGTTTCTGGGCAGGGATATGTTTTTCTTTTTTTCATAGATTAATGGTAGTTCCTGGAAGCTCCTTCCTGATAAGGAGGGACAGCTGACGGACAGCGTTCTGGAGGGAGTGGCAGAAGCATATAAGGCAGCTCAGCCTAAAACGGAGCCAGATGCACTGAGGCAGAAAGACTGAGGTGAAGGTGTGGAGAGAAAGCAGACTGGCGAGAGAGAAGAAAAGTGCTGGTGCACTGTGTTTTGATGAAGGAGCTCGTTATTAGGGTTTATGCATCTAAAAGCCTGGCTGCTGTAGGAGGTGGGAGGTTTGTTCCCTGGCAACCCCAGCACAGTTATTTTCTGTTGAGTGAGTCACTGCTTTGCTGGAGCAGTCACAGTAACATCAGAAACAGTACAAAACTAGTATGAGTGTATGCCTGCTGTAAGGCTTGAGTGTATGAACGCTTTCCCCCTAGCTTGGCTATTTCTATAATTTCCTGTTTTGCAAGCTGCTGTGAGAGTCATGTGGACCACTCTCCTCCCACTGATGCAGCAGGGTAACTCGCACTGAGCATTGCTTCCCGTTTCACCTGTGGCCCTGTCCCCACTGCATTTCTGCTGAATTTTTTTCTTCCTGAAAGTGCCTCTGTAGCTACTTCTTGTGACTTCTTTCCCCCCTGCTCCCAAAGCACTGGGAGAATTTGTTGTATAGAATACCATAAAGATTCAGCAAGATTTTGAAGGGCCTAATGATTTTATGTCAACAATATTTATGCATCTTTCTCATCTGACCTCATGAGGTCAGAGGCCAAAATGTCTCTGTGAATCTGTACTTAAAGTTTCTGGAGTAGTCATCGCATTCATTCATATGCTTTGTCACTTTATTAGTTTGTTCTTTATAGTCCCCAGAAGTTTTGACTCATTAGACTGGAAATTCTGTGAAATGTTAGAAGTCACTAAAAGATATAATGAATATATTTCATGGGAGCTTTTATGTAGTCAAATAAAAAACATTGTAAAGATGTAGTGTTAGGTAACAACTTAAAATACTGAACTTGATCTAATACAAAAAGTCAAGCCAAGAAGCCTGTCTGCTTTGAAGTTCACAGGAGATGCTGTTTCCTAGACCTCTAGCAAGTTTCAAAAGATGGAGCTTCCAGAGGGTCTGTTCAGTAACATTGCATTAATCAGAGCTAAGACAGAGGTTATATAGTTCTAGTTCTGTTATAGAGATCTAGGGATAAAAAAAGGAAGCTGAAGTTAAAGCAGAGTTGTAATTGAAAACAGCAGATGGTTTAATTGTGGCTACAGAAATAGCAGGACTTTTGAACAATTTGAAAGTTTCATTTATGTTTAGCCAAGGCTTTATGTAATCATCCATAGAAACTTTTCTGTCAGCTTCAAATTGCAGTTAAAGACTTCCATTACATTAAATATACAACTGAATAATGGCACCCGTGTAATTCCTTTTTTTATTTCATACATTTATGTCAACTACCTTGAAACATGTTTCTTATTGGATATATTTTAAAAATGTATTATGTAAACTGTTGGAAATAAGGACAGAGACTTGTTAGCTGTATGTAGTGACTTTTTGTTTTGAGTTTCCCTTGAAGAATGTGGCAAAAGACTTTTTTGGAGGGGAAAAAAAAGGAGGAAAAAGCTACATGTTTACTCTTCAGTGAGCAACACTTTCACCTATTTGAAACTGGAGTTGTTGTCACACAGAGAAGTGAAGGTCATCCCTTTGCTTTTTCCAGTTTGTTTGAAAGCAGGTGTGTTTGATGTAAATGCTGAATTTCCTTCAGGCAGTTGCCCAAGCTGGGAAGAATGTAATGCAGTGGTAAAAGCAAATCAAAGGACAGCAATAACAGTGGAGCTTCTGTTGTTGCTCCATGTTTGTTCCAGATTTTATCAGAGCTCTCTGCAGAATCTTGATAAGAGGTTAGATGCTGGCTGGGCCAAGCCTGAAGTCACTTACAGGTCAGAGTTGGGACTCACTGGTGCCCATCTAGGACACATTTTTTCTTATGTGCTTGTGATTGACCGGGAGCCAATCCTACCTATGCTTAGCAGCTGTTTTTTTGTTTGTATATGTGAAATTATATCCATACTGTTCAGCTGTCACAGATGCTGAGTGTGGACCAGTGCTAGTCACTAGATTGTGTGAAGTTAGACTGAATAAAACAAACACAAGCCCACACAGCCCCACTACTTGACTGTTCCCTGTACAGTGCAGAGTGTCAGTGGTGTCTGATACATAACAATGTTCTTTTATAAGATACACAGAGAAAGTGAACTAAGTCCCTGCCAGCTATTGCCTCCTTTTTTCCCTGACGCTTTTTCTGACTGAGAGAGGAGATACTGTCTTATTCTTAAGGGAGGGTTAAAAGTGTTTTGGTTTTTTGTTTGTTTTTTTTTTTTTTTTGTTTTCTTTTAGTACAAAGTGTGGGTGGGGTGGGGTTTTTTTGAGGGCATTGGGGAAGTGTCGCTGGTAGGTCATTCTGTTCTTTAGCTCAGCCATTCTCTTGATGAAGCACCGGACTTCACCATTTCCTTTCTTTTTTGGAGTCATTAATTCAGTTCAGCTGTAGGAGAGGCGGGCATCTGATTCAGGCTTTTGGATCTGAACTTCTGGCAGGCTTAAGAATTGTCAAACAAATCAATCTCATGTTAAAAATATAAATGAGTTTTAAAGCTTCTGAAGGCCTCTGTTTGTGCTAAAACTTTACTGTAGCCATACAGTCAACATGCACATGAAGTGATACTCCCTGTGATTAATTTCTGCATCCCAAAGACCTCTGGGTCAGGTAAAAAAGCATGTTAGTTTTGAAGTTTGGGCTTGCCCATTGCTCTAGATTAGGTGCTTAAGTTACCTGAAACAGACAGCACAAGTATCCCTGTTATTGTTGCTAGAGATAACAACTTTAAGCTTGGAAAATTGCACTTATTGTGTAAACAGTGCACCTCTCTATAGTGCGAGTTAACTGGTTATTGGCTACATTTGACAGTGTTTTAAAAATACTCAGTTTTCTATTAGCTAGGAGAATAAATGTGTCTTACAAATGTTGGGATTTAGGGGTAAGAATAGTTACTTTTCAGTGGTACACTTTCAGGACCAAAGCTTGCTATATCAAGTGCAGACTAGGTTTGAAGGCCATTGTCTTGCTTTCTTTTCACAATGCTTGTTTATGGTTGTTGTGAAATACCTGTCTTTCTAGTTTACTACCCTAAATTTGCTCTTTCTTGAGTAAGTCTGTTCCTGGAAAGAATTAATGAGCTGTGAATCAGTAATTCATTATAGTCTGGAATGAATGGAGGTGTGTCCATTTTCTCACTGATGAGTGGCAATCTTCCTGGTGTTGCTGGACAGCAGCGTGTGTAAGCCTTCCCTGTCCAGAAAGCATGAAAGCCATTGCCTTTATGAAAAAGCTGATGTATTTGCACACTCATATTTACCTGTTTTTCATCTGTGGTGTCCCGAGGCTGTCAGCCTGGTGCTGGGCACAGAGGTTTTGTGCGCAGTGTGCGGTACATCCATACAGCCTTTAGCTAAGGTCCTGTGCAGGTCCTGCCAATGTGCCTGTCTTTGACGAGTTGTCACTTGAACAACTTGCTGTTATTTGGCTTCTTCTGCAGCCCAAACAGCATAAATGTGGGAAGTATTGTCAGAGGACTTTTGTCATCCTTTTATTCTGTTGCCTCGCAGAGCTGGGGAACGCTGGAACCCTCCTGCTTTTGCAGTAGGGCCACTGCCTGGCTCTGTGCTTCAGGCTTGGGCACAGCAACTAATTAAAAATCGTTGGTGTGAAATGAACCATCAGGTATTTTTCTAGTAATTGTTTTAGGGTACTGAATGTTACACTATTGCTTTAGTTCATGCAGTATTTGGTATGTACCTATTCTGACTTGCACAAACGATTTAAAAACTTTGTTCTTGCATAGTGGAACTTAAAATAGAGGAGCATAAATCCCTGAGGCATTAGTCAATTGGGAACATAATTCAGACTGTTTATAGCATGACTGGTTTTTGCAACAAATTATTTCTATGACAAGTTATGAGTTTGAAATAGAACAATCCCATTCCATTGTTTCTTCAAACATCTCATAAACTTAATTTGGTATTATTTCTTGCTTCTTACGTTGTTTGGAGAGTGTATTTGTGTTGTCATATATGTTTTGACTTGCAATACTGTCCTTGAAATATTTACAATACAAGAGTGTGCTACAAAAGGAAACACTTGGATCAGGGCAGAGTAGGAAGCCAAAGTGAAATCACCCTCTTGGAATTAACTCATGTTTTTGCTGCACATGGATCTTGAAAGTCCTTGCAGCTCAATTAAATTCTTTGGGTTTTGTTGCCTTGAGCATATGTGTAGGGCTTCTATCTCTGAAAAAGTTGCACGAATGTTCTTATTCAACATTTTTGTAGCTCAGTTGTGGCTTATGTGTCTGTCTTCCCATTCAGCTTTTCTTTGTTGGACTGGCAACTGCTCTGCTTTACTTTGACTAGATTTGCAAGTGCTACCTTTCTCATGCTCTTCCCTGTTCCCTGCTTATGCCAGCAGGTCAAAAAGTGCTAGATTATCTTCCAATAAAGTATTTCTATAATAGTAATAATAATGATTATATGAATTAGAAGGATCATTGAAACTGGCAGTGCTCCTGAGTTGCAATACCAGCAAGCAATTGAAATGGACAGTTTTTTAAAAAACCCCTTATTTTAATTTGTTTCTGTTTTGCCATCTATTCAGAGCTGGTTTGGGTTTTTTTAAGGAAAGTTTTTGTATAGGAAGTGGATGATATACTAGTACTCTTTAAATATATGTTCTTGGATGAAGCCCAGTAAAGGTGAGCAATGAGTGATAAGAATTGTGTAAAAGAGTTTTCCAGAGTTTTGGGTGGCATGAAATTAGCCCTGTTGGAAGAGGAACCCATTCTACTACATTATTTTTTTGATAGTGAAAAGAAGACTAGACAGGGAGTCACATACACAGAAGACTTGATGAGAAACTAAAATTGCAGGGCTTTTTATCTGTCAGGATGAAAAATATTTCACCTGGTACAAGAGAGAACAACTCGTGTGCTGCAGTGCTTGAGTCAAAGATGAATCTTGCTCAGGCTCATAAAATAGCAGTTAGCTGGTGTGATGCTGACTGTGGCTTGTCCTTGTCTTGCAAAAGCACGGTGGTGGATGCCTCAGTTCATATCTGATGAAAAACGACAGCATATTTTAAGGTGATAAATTCTGTTCTGCTGGTTTCACAATCAGGGATCAGTCTCGGAGCAGGCACTGTAATTTATAGCTTTAGGCTGCCTTTTCTACTGTATCCTGGTAATTAACCTTGTGGAGGAGTAAAGGCCAAAGGGTTTCGCTTTACTCGATGTTCCCTGTGAAATGGGCATAATTAAACTAATTATTTTTGACAAATAAAGGTCGTGGGTTTTCATCCGTTTTTTGTCCTCAAATTATTTGAACCTTGGCATAGCTGGACCCTGAACAGCACTCACTAAATAAATTCCAGCAATGGGCGTGAATGCAGTTGCTGATCTTATTTCTGTTGTACCTTGAAACAGAAGTTTGCTGGCACCTTACAATTTTAGTCTTTACTTCTGCCATCATTATATGTAATTTGTATTTTTGATACAAATTTCTTCAGTTGTAGTCCTTTTTGTGCCGTGCTGTGTCTTAGAGAAGCATATTTTCAAGGTTCCCACTGAAAGTATATTACAGATTTAATCTCTTATGAACAGGTCTGTTTCCCCTTACCTTTGCCAAGCAGCAGGAAAATGCTGAAGAGCCTGAGCACTTCATGGCTTGCAGTGTGAAGCACGATAGCGATCAATGTTCACTGTGGGAGTAAAACCTCAGATCTTTATTTATAGAGTCCTGAGGTCAATCTCCAGGGCTGAACACTGGGAATAGGGAGAGGACCTTAACAGTATTTGTTCTGTATTTCCTTCAGGGCACTCCCTCTTTCCATGTGTGGTTTGGTTGTTTGGATTTTTTCCTCCTCTTATGCACTGCTTGTTTTATGACTGAGCAAACAGACCTTGCTGTTCCTGTATCCTCCCACGCAGTATTTGTATAGCAGGGTGGATTTCTGTATCTTCTGTTCCCGGGCCTGTGTCACCACTTCGTTGTCAGCAGCCAAGTGCTGCTCGTCACTAACAATTCTAGTAAGATGTTGTGGATGTAGCATCAGAAAGTTTGGAAGATGGGATTAGAAGAGGAAATGGAAAAAAGGTTGTGGGAATGGTTGGGAAACTTACCTTTCTATGTTAATATTTCTTAAGTTAGAGAGTTGGCCAACAGAGACTCAGTGAACTGTGGAAAAGGTGGTCATCAGGGAAGTTTTTGAATATGAGAAGTCAGTGTGTTTGTGTATGTAGTTTGCCTGGAATCAAACCAGTCTGGGAAAATTTCCCCTTGGAAAGGTCCTGGATAAATACAGTGTTTGAAAGAAGCAAGTGGAACATTTTTATGTAGAGTAACATTTTTTTTCAGATTGCTGATGAAGTTAGCTGTTACTTCTCAGCCTCAGCTTTAATTACCAAAAGGCTCTTTTAATTTTTTTTTCAATTTAAAAATTAATATTCCACATAGGATTAAAAGCAAGCAAACGACCCTGGTAAGAAAAACAAGGTCTGTCCCACCCTCTGCCAAAAAAAAAGCCTTCTGCCTTAAATTTGTACCTAAAGCTTTATTGAAAAGGCATCCTACAATTTTTTTGAGTATCCTATCATTATCGTATTTGCATGTGAAACTAAAAAATAATTATAGTTGCAGCCGAAGAAATAAAATTCATTACAGTGCTGTAATAATTTGTATCTAAAAATGTACACATTGACATTATGCATGCTAAGAATCTAGATTGTGTGTGGGTTTTTTGTTTGGTTTTTTTTGAGTGACCTGGTAATAATTGTTTTTTATTTTTTATGCTTTATTACGTAAAACCTATTACTGAATTAGAGAGGCTCTGAAGTGCCAGGCTGCCTTCTCTTGAATTTTTTTTTAATCTTTTTTTCTTCTGACCTTTCTCCCATCCCATACACCTCTATCTACTGAGAAACTGTGTTTGCTTATTGAGTCTGTTAGACACTTTACATACTGGAGTAGGTAAGGTAGGGTTATAACTTCTGGTCTCCTCTGTTCATTGCAATTTCTCTTAGATAATTTCTCTCTCTTTAAATTTAAATTAGTGCATGCAGCATGAAGTCCAAACAGTTTTTAAATAAATTGAAGATTCCCTAATTGTATTTTCTTTACTAAAAATAATAAAAAAAAAAAGGTGTTTTTCCATTCCACTGTTGCTGTGCAAAAGAGCCATGCAAACCAGAAAGGAAAGTTAATATGATTATGCAAAATGAAAACAATTCCACAAAAACAGCACCACCACCCCCCCCGCAACACAAACTAAATCCAAAACAAAACTCCACAGCTGAAATCCAAAACATGGCAAAACAAGCCAGATGCAAAAGGTAGTGCTTTAGGGGAAAGAGGGGGAAAAAAAGCAGAGGAACAGTTTGCACAGCAGTTCTAAAAATAGACAATAGGAATTGTCACTAAAAATAACCTCTAAAAAGTTAAGATTCATTGTGGATGTTTTCTTCATTTAGAACAAGCTCCTTGAGTTACTCTTGCCATTGTTCCTGGGAGTTGTTCTGTTTAAAATAAGGCCTTTTGTGTTCTGGAAGACAGTTTTCATTTTGTCCTTCATTTAGCTGTTCTTCCTCTTTGTCCTCCACTTCTATTTTGAACATCTAATGACTCTGTGCACTTTTGTGCTGACAAAGGCACTATCCGTTTTGAGAGATCCAATTCGTTCTAGTGATCTTACCCTGTCAGGAGACCCTTCATATTTTATGACAATGCTGTAAGCATGAAGGTGTATCCCTTGTGCTTCTTACTCTGACCTTGCACTTTAGCAGATGTCTGCATTTAGATGCCTTCTAACGCTTCTCATGCAGTTACTCACTTGAGATGTAACTTGTTTGTCAAATGATTTTCTACTCTTGATTAATCAGACTGTTCCGTATGAGCTGCAAAGTTATGGAGATTTTAATAGCTCAATAAAGGAAGCGTGTTCAAGTAATACATCCTAAACAACAGAACAGACCAAGTAAGGAGTAAGTAGCAACTGGAACAAATAACTAAAGTAGTCTGAGGAGTGACTCTGCAACTACTTAGCTATCTGAATATGTTTATTAGTCCAGCAAAAAGAATGGTAAAGAGGTTTCTCAGAGAAAAGCCTGGGCAGAGTGGGCAGTTTATGTCTAAATTTTGGTAATTGGCTACTGCATACATGTTGCCTCTTAGTTGTATGTGATGTAATGAGTGAAGCATTACAGAAATTAACTGTATCACACGTGCTTTTCAGATCTTTGCAATGAGTTACCCAGGCTATCCCCCAGCGGGTGGATATCCACCAGCAGCACCAGGTAAGTTGCTTAGATGAAGTAAACATTAAATGGCAGAGGTGGTCTGGAGTGGACAGGTGGCATGGATGAAGAACAAGACTGCAGGGTGTTTTCTTGACTCACCAAAGCTCTCTGTGTGCTCTTGTTAAGTCCTGTGTCATCTGCGCTAGGGATTCTGATTTATCTAATGTGTGTTCTACCACGTACTCATATAAAGTCCATTTTCATTCATCTCAGATGAAGCACACAGCACTAGAAGATGGTCACAGTTTGAAAAAATTCAGAAAGTGTCAAGGATCTGTTGGTACTGAGTCGTGAAGGTAGCTGGTGAGAAAAACAAGTATGGGGAGGAATCAGTCACACTACTTAAAACCATATCCCACAAAGAATTAGGCTCTTTATTATGAAATTATCCTTAATTCACTATTCTTAGGCAGATGGTTGCATATGGAAGGCAGAGTGCTGTTAAAAAGGATAGCAATTATAATAATACCAAGCTGATGAAATATGTGACTACTGCTTGGTTATCAGGGTGAACTTTACAGTTTTTGGTATTGTTAGTAGAAAGAAAGTGGCCAGTTGGAGTTAGGCAAGCTAATTCAGGAAGGGGAAGTGATGTACAGTGAGAAGCCAGACTACTGGGGAGGATAAACTCTATTTCTCAGCAGAGCATTCTGGCTTAAGTTAGACCATACTGCTGTGTGCAACCAAGTTTTATGACTTGGGTATCTGGGAATGGACTGTCGTGCTCTGTGGGCATCTTTCACGTTTGCAGCATCAGTGGAATTAATACTGTCTTCCTACTGGAATATCTGGACAACTTGATAGTTAAGTGAAACTACTCTCTAGTCAAAATATGGCGTTAACAGTATTAAGTCTTGAGTGTTAACCTTGAAATAGGATTAGAGTTGTAAATGAGACCTTACAGATTTGGACATGACTAGAAATATCCAGTGAAATTTCTCTTTATGTAATAATTGCACTGCTACCCTGCACCTCTTCAGTTGATTTTCCTGTAGTGTTGAACACACATTACACTAGAAATTTAAGTGGTAAGAAGTTTAAAAAGGTGTAGTTTTTTGTTTCAGTGCAGCTGTGTTTGATTTCAGGTAGCAGTCCTTGGGGTGGTGCTGCCTATCCACCTTCAAATCCACCTCCAATTGGTCTGGAAAATGTGTCTGGCTATGCCAACCAGTTCAATCCCAACCAGATGGCTGGAATGGTGAGTTTGCTTTCATTTAATGTGTTTTACTGTGACTTCCTTAAGTGCAAAGTTGTGTTTCTGGCACTGTCACTGTCAAGTTTATCACTTGAATTCTGTGCCTTTATGTCTAATCTGTGTAGGTAGTGAGCATTCAATATCATCTCTTGAAGAAAACGGTTGCTGCAAGCTATTCCTTGTTTTAAGAAAACAGAGCACTAGTTAAATGTTGATTTAAGAGTCTAGCTTCAAAAGTCACGGACATAAAACTAATGTAACTTGGCTTTTGCTGTGTAGAGGAGTGGGGGAAAAGACTACTAACACAGAGTATCCTCTGTTAATATATTCACATAGGCAAACACAGTCCAGATTTTGCCTATTACCTGGATTTTGCCCAGTCAGAGTAAGGAGATATCAATGACTCATCCTTGAAAAGAATATAGGATTGACTATCTCTTATAAGCACTGATGTTTAACAGATGGAAGTAAAAACCTTTTACATTGATTGAAGAAAATACAGACGTTTCCAGGGTGATTTTTTTTTTTTGGTAGAACAGAAGTGAGTGACACTTCTGACAACTTTAGTCTTCAGAAATCTGTTCTGCTGCATAACGAATGCAGTTTGTAGGAAGACATTTGCATTATAGATGCCTTCCTGAGGCAGTGATTAAATGAAGCGATATGGCAGCCAGCAGGCAAAATGAGCAACAAACTATCTGGGGTGCACATGGCAATATCCACAGCAAGTAGCTTTTGATAATACTACAGTCGCTAAATGTCAGTTCTGGTCCCTCTGTAGAAGAGGGGTCGAGCGTGTCACGTGGGGAGATGATATTGATGTGATGTATCTTTGTGGCAGTTTCTGCAGAAGTCTTTCCAAATGTAATCTGTGAAATCCTGCAAGTTGTAAACTACTAACACATCGAATGTCTATAAAACAGCCAAAGGTTGCTCAGAGTAAGACCCTTGCACTCAGGGGATGCTGTGATCATGCAAGGCAGCAATGGATAGAGAAGGATTAAGTATAGTTTTGTGTTGCTGGGATTATTTGGCTTAAGTTTTTAGAATCAGAGATGTGTGGCCGTGGATGTGCTTTGGTGTGAGTGGTGTGGGATGCAGTGGCAGTTGTGTTTGTTGGCTCTGCTTCTTGATGCATGGCAGCTGATGGTCACAGTGAAGCAAGAGTCAACTGAACACAGGCAGGTTTTATCCATCCTCCTTGCTAGTAAGGCATGATTAGTGCAAAGTTCTTTTGTAGATGTGTGCCTGTCTGTGTTGGTGAGGGGGGAGGTTGTATTGTATTGAGCACATTACTGAAACTCAGCTGTTTGTACCCCTTCCTGTCTCTTGCTGTATTGGCTGTCACTGCAGGCAGCCAACCTGGCAGGGACCTTTGGAGGAAACGCACCACAAGGCATGTATCCTTCAACACCTGGGGGTTATCCACCAGTCCCTCCAGGTGGCTTTGGGCAACCTCCACCAGGACAGCAGCCCTCCTATGGGGGGTATCCACCATCAGGAATGCCAGCTTACCCAGGATACCCAGGCCAGCCCGCACCACCGCCTGGTCAGCAGCCTATGAACTACCCAGGACAACCACCAGCAGCTTATCCAGGGCAGCAGCCCATGCCAAATTATCCACCAGGTCCAGCTGTGAATCCATCTATGCCCTCTTACTCAGGAACTACAGGGCCTGCAGTCTCTCCTGTAACAGTAAGAGCATTCACTGCTTTTTTTTTTCCCCGAGATGTATATGTTTCTCTACATTTTCTTCATTGTAGTAGTGTAAACCAATCCTCAAATTGAAAATAAAGTTGTGAAAAGAAGTTTGAGTGAAGAGAGAGAGAACCTTTTCAGATGGAACAATATAGGTGCATATGACTGGAAATGAATGCTGTTTTACTGCATTATTCAAGAAGAAAGATTTGATGTGAATTCAGATTTAATGAATCTCGCCTTTCCTAACTTTATGAAGTATTACCAGTTGTATGTGCAGTATCATCAAACTTTAATTATTGGACAGCAGATTTAATATCAATGAACCTTCTTGACCTTGCATTAATTCATGTGTAGAGATGAACAAATTTTTTTAGGTAGGATTGTTTTGAGTTTTCTCTATTACTTTACTAACAAAAAGAAAATTAGTAATGGTGGGCATCTTTCCAAAGTAGTAAAACACAGTATTTTACTGTTTAATGCTAATATGCAGCTCAATTTGATCTCATTTTAGCATGGAAACCGAGGCACAATCACCGATGCACCGGGTTTTGACCCTCTGAAGGACGCAGAAGTCTTAAGGAAGGCCATGAAGGGATTAGGTGAGCAGTCTGTGGATTTACATTTCAGTTAAAAGTGGAATCGCAGCTTGATTCAGCACTGATCTTTCTCCATTGTCACATGTGTACTGAGTGGGGTAGTTCACCTGTGATTGTCTTTGGTTATCAGAAAAATCATTGGAAGTTCATGTAGGCATAAACAACATAATGAGTTTGGTTTAGTTTTTTTGTTGTTGTTTTTTTGTTGTTGTTGTTACTGTGTTTGACTGGGGGTAGAGCTTGCAGTTCTGTGGCCGTACGCAAGAGTGGATACTGTAGATGAATTAAAGGCATACATGACCTTCAGCTGGGTTCAGAAGAGTTAGGATCAAATGGAAACAGAAAGTTGAGTCCTCACATGACATGATGCTCATTCTGTGGTGTCTGTGTGCCTGTACAGGAACTGATGAGCAAGCCATTATCGACTGTCTTGGAAGTCGTTCCAACAAGCAACGGCAGCAGATAATGCTGTCCTTCAAAACAGCTTATGGAAAGGTAAATACATCGGGAGAACAGAGGGGAGATGGAATATGAGCCTACATTCCTTCAGTGGAAGTCAGAAGGCTTAGTGTTGGGGAAAAAAAGGATTGGAAAGAGCTTTAGGGGAAGATGGTTTGTAAGCCGTAGCCTGCTCAGGGTGCTACTTTTTTACCCACTCTTGAATTCTTCATGCAGTGTTGCAGATAAAACACGTAAAGCAGTTTCTCTCCTAAATGGTTACTTTGACTCTTTGATCTGTGCAGTCTATTTAATTGGACCTTAATTACCTCAATGTACATATTACATTATTCTGGTTTTAGTGTTAAGTGGAACAGCTTTACTTTGAAGATACATTATTGGTGCTTGTGCATAAAGGATTCTAATTAAAATGCATATTTTTCATGTTTACTTTTGTTAAGTTTGGTCTTTATGCATTTTTCCTTTTTTTTCCTTGTCATTAGGATTTGATCAAGGATCTCAAGTCTGAGCTATCAGGTAATTTTGAGAAGACAATCTTGGCAATGATGAAGACACCTGTCATGTTTGATGCTTATGAAATCAAGGAAGCTATAAAGGTTTGTGTAGGAGATACAAATTTATAAGATAGAGGAAATAGTTGAGCTGATAAAATACTTGGTTGCCATTTAAAAGCTGGGACTTACCTTCCCTCCTCTCTGTCCAGATGTTCAACCCACTGTTTGACTGTTCTGTACTGTTTCTTGGAAGTATATGATAGTAAAATGGAGAAATGTTGTTCCCATAGGTGAAGGGTAGAGACTTATTTAATAGGTTTGTGTTGTAACAAAAAAAATATTGATAAAGAAATACTCAGAAAAGGCAGAAACTGAGTTCTAACAGTCTCTGCAGTTAAGTCTTGAGTAAGGCACTGAGGCAACTCTCTTCTAAGCCAACCACTGTATGGGGAGCCTTTATTTCTGGGGTTTTGCTTAGAGCTGTAATGGAACTGGTTATAAACCCATTCAACTTAAGGGTTTCCAGGGACTTTACACTTGGTACTCGAGCAGTTCAGAACACTATTTTCACAAATATTTTGGTCAGTGTGTACCTTTTTTTTATCTTTTCGCCCACCTCAAAAGTGTGTTTTCCTATCTCATGCTGAACCTTCTCTAAAATATTTATGGAAGTTTTGAGTAATTTATAGCAATCAGACTATTTTATAAACATTTAGATTTCCTTAAAGAAAACCAGGTCAAACATTTGTATTTTAAGACAATGTTTGAATGAAGGTCAGTACATATATTTATGTGATCTTTAGTCACAATATTAAACTATCTCTGAGGATGAAATAATATTAACTGTATGGTAATTGCAACTGCTATCTATTAGTTAGTGATAGTTACCTGTTAGAATTAACAAATTAATCTTTAATGGTAAAAAAAATGGATTCTTAAAATGTCTTAAATCTGGGATGAAGGATGACATTTTTTGAATGAAAGCTTGTTATCATAATTTCACTTATCTGTTCAATTTTGTATCTTTAATACATATCTGTGTCTTAGAAACGTCATTAGTAACACTTAAATTGCTTTGTCTTTTTCTATACAAGATTATATTCTGAATTTTTTAATATAATTTTATTACATTTCTTTTATACTAGGTTGTAGGAGAAAGATGAGAATCTGAATCTGTTTTCTCCTTATGCTTTGTTTTAGGGTGTTGGCACAGATGAAAATTGTCTCATTGAAATCTTAGCTTCTCGCAGTAATGAGCATATTCAGGAACTCAACAGGGTCTATAAAGCAGGTTAGATTTGCTCCATACAAATTTTCTTCCTTTTCTTACTTAATCACTGACTGATAATATGAATTTAGGAAATGAGCAGGGATGTATGATGATTCATGATTGCATCTCTTTTCCAGAATTTAAGAAAACTCTGGAGGAAGCAATAAAAAGTGACACATCTGGACACTTTCAGAGGCTTTTAGTTTCACTTTCTCAGGTACTTGCCTGCTGGGATTTTGGAATTTGGCTTGTGTGTGTGTTTGTAGGTGAGGGTTTTTTGGTTGGTTGGTTTTGCTTTGTTTTTGTTTGTTTGTTTTTGTTGTTGTTGTTGTTTTAATTTGAAAGGATCCCATCAAAGCCCATCAGTAACACTTCTGTATCTTCTAATTCTTTCAGGGAAACAGAGATGAAAGTACAACTGTTGACATGTCTCTTGTCCAGAGAGATGTGCAGGTCAGTAGAAATGCTTCATCATTTCTAAGTACAGTGAACTCAATACACTGAAATTTGACTGTGTGGTTTCTGCTTACTGTTAGTTTTGGACACCTTGTGACTTCTCCTAAGGTAGTGCTTAAGTTTCAGTGGATGGAAATGATATGAAAAGCCCTGACAGAGCATTAGAGCCATGTAGGTGCATTACAGGGATGAAGCTCCTGGGTATAGAGTCCATAGGATATTTTACTTCCGTTCTGTCAACTCTCTGGGTTTTCCAAGTATTGGATGATGCCATTGTGCTGTTTATTAAGGAAATTGCCCAAAGAGATTTGAGGTGATATGTGTATGCATTAAATTTTAATCTATTCAACACCTGCTTTAGCTTTTGTGTGTTATTTAAGGAACTCTGGATTTTTGCAGCAAATAAGGCACTTGTGTTTAGTAATGCTTGCCCTGTTGCTTTTCCTGTATGTTCCATTTCCCCACATAGCAAAGGGAAAACCCTGGTTCATTTTAGCTTACTACTGTCATTTAAATGGCAATGTAATTAGCTTTCTACATAGTATGCCTTAGCCAAAAGACAAGAATGTCCCAGAACACACCTAGAGGTGTAGAAAAAAAGCTAGATGTAAGGACTACTAGGAAGAACAGTTTTCAGGTACTTTTTAAACAATTTCCTTTCTTTTGGTAATCTGGAGCTCTTGTGTTTGAGCACTTATACATCAAGATAGAAATGCAAGCAGAATATACTATTGGAAAGTTAGAATTAGTTGCTGTTTATTGCTTACTCCTGTTTTCCAGCAGTACATATGCTAAGAAATAAGTATAAAAAGTGGAGAGGCTGTAAAGAAGCAAATCTCTAACTCAGCTGTTCAGCCTGACTACGTTTCTGAGTAATGAAGTGTGAATTCCCTCCCTGCTTAGGAGTTGTATGCAGCTGGAGAGAACCGTCTAGGAACTGATGAATCCAAGTTCAATGCCATTCTGTGTGCAAGAAGCAGGGCCCACCTCAGAGCAGGTAATGGTGTCCTAAACAAGCAGGAACTTGATTCTGTTGTGTGTAATGGTGAAAATGTACAACATCACTCTGTCTCTGAATTTCCCCCATCTGTAAAATGAGCACAGTGAGATATCAGTGAAAAGCAGGGTGAAGTCTACTTTGAAAATGCTGAATAAATGCTGCATATTGTAATCATCTTGTTTAAATATCAGAGCAGGTAGAGGTCATACTTGTTCAAATGTTTCTCTGATAAAAGAATTGAAAAACTAGAGTTGTTTCAGTTTTGCATACTTGTATGTGCACAAGACACTTGCAACCTTCCCTTCCCTTTTTACTTGTTAGTATTAAGTGTTACATCAGTTTGTAGTGGTGAGAATGTTTTAGTAACTACATAGAACTTTTAAAATGTTCTATTGGGGTATTGAATATAGGAAAGGGGTGTGTATGAGAACCTGAATATTTTCTTCTTAATTTTATTGACACCCAAAGCCTTTCCTAGAAGAATTTTCACTATTTCCCTTACAATGGTTTCTTGGTTTAGCCCTTTAACCAGAAGGACAGAACTAGACAAGCTAGAAAGAGCAAGATAAGGTGTAAATGGAACAATATGCTTGATAGCACAGTGTTAGTCTTTGAGATGCTAAAACTCGCGTGAATACGTTACAGTATCAAGTTGAGAAACTCAATTTAAAGTGAAGCCATCCGGCATGTACCAGCACCACCCATTTTTGCAAAGCCAACTCCTGAAAACTCTCTTTTCTGAACAGTCTTCAATGAGTACCAGAGGATGTGCAACCGGGACATTGAGAAAAGCATATGTCGCGAAATGTCTGGAGACCTGGAGAAGGGCATGCTGGCTGTAGGTATGTGTCATCTCAACAAGTTCATTTCTGGTATTCTGCTGCAGCTGAATTGGCTCACACGGCATCTGTGGCTTCAGATAAGGATGTTCTTGTTGGTAATAATTCCAGTTTCCTGCTTTTCATGTTGAGCTTTCTGTGAAGTCACTTGTGGTTGGTAAAGTGGGGCACTTAATTCACCTCAGAATGACAGATCAGGCTTTTGCTGCAGGCAACTACAGAATTTAAATTTCACGTGTTAAAATGAGGAGAGAATTACTAACTGTACTTGTCACTGTTTTAAGAAGTCAAGAGAACCTGTACCAGCTGCTGAGTCAGTGAGAATGGAGTATTTGGGACAGCCTTGGAAATCCAGCAAAATATAGCATTGACTCTGATTAGTTACCTCTGCCTCTTTTTAATAGAAAGAAAACTTAAATTTGATCACAAAGGGGTTATTTTTTTCACATTTCCTGTGTTTACAGATTTGTTAAATCTTTGTTTTTAATTGCCTCCAGTACTGAGGAGTGAAAAATCTTACCTCAGATCTACTGTTGTCCCTTCAGAGGTCGTCATTGATTTTCATGAAGTTGGGGCAAGACCTCCAGTTGTTGTGTAGTAGTTTTATCTGAAATGTTTTATTCTAGGTATAATTGTGAGCCACTTTCCTGTCTTCTGTCTTTACATCTCCATTTCTTTTTCTGTTTATTACTGTAAACATACTGTGGTACCTAGAGCTCCTACTTTAAAGGTGTTTTTCTTTGGTTTTGAATATGATAGTGATGTAACAAAAGCCATAAAAAAAAATCCCAAACCAAAAACCAAACACAACACCCCCCCCCCCCCCCCCCCCCCAAAACTCCTACCAAAATAGGAAAAATGAACTTTGCATCACTTGGAAATGAGATACGAGAGGATATTTGGCTCAACCACAACAAATTTTTTTCACTGAAGTTTCCAACAAAATCTTTCAAAATGGGATTCAGTTTTAAAAGCCTAATTTTTTTCTCACCTCTTTTGTACATATGTGAACTATGTAACTGCTGTTCTTACTCTGCTTGCCACAGTGGCACTATACTGGTCTTTTAATGACCCAAACTGAGTTTAGCTCATTGTGTGTGATACATTTTCAGACCTTTTCCAGGATTCAAAATTTGTCACCTCAGAACGTACTGTTAGAAAACTAAGCTTAGGGAAAAGAAGTATTTCACAGTGTTTGTAGTAAAAGATTGCCTTGGGAAAGAAACTTTATTCTCAGAGTTTGAAAGTCATTTGACTTAATGGAGCTTTGCAGTGACTTGACAGGTCTGTATCTCCATGTAGATACAGATTCAAAACTGAGACTATATCTTGCACACAAGTCAGTAGCCTTCAGAACAAGGCTTGTCATTAATATTCACTGAATAACTCCCTTTATTGAATAGATTTTGTGGAATTTTTTCTATTTATATGTATGTACACATATCTAAATCAGTCAAGGATGTTAACATCATTTGTTCTGTGAACCTTATTTGCAGGAAAAAAAGGTTTTCTAATTGAAAATATTTAATTTTGCTTTCTTTTAAGCTTTCTGGATTGTACAACTGGTAACTAACAATAACATCTTTAAACATCTTAAAGTGCAAGTGTGTTGTTTTAGCTAAATACAGTGATACAGAAATGTGCATTTCATTTTGTCATTCATTTTTGAGTAGTATTATATGTATCATTGACAGTTGTGTGATGAACTGCTCTCATCTACATTTTCTTACTTAGAAAAGTACTTCCTATATAGAATGTGTGTTGCCGTGAAATAATATTTAGGTTTACCCCTTTGGTTCTGTATTGATTTTGTGTGATTGATTTTGATACCCTTCTGTGCTATAAAATGTCAAGCGTGGTTTGTGTTCTCTGTAGTTTGCCACAGATTGCATGATTGTTTACTTGTAACCAACATTGCATCAATGTGCAGATTTCAATTCTGATGAGTGATGGAGGATTCTTTCATTATCCTGATTAATATGACAGTGATTTGGTTTAGATTTTGCTCTTTCAGATTTCTAATGACCTGTGCTAATTAAATACAAAATCCAGTCATTACTAAATGAGGATATTAAGAATTTTTAAGTCCTAATGAACTTGGTGGCTCAAATAGAACTTTAAAATAAGGGTTGTGGCAGCTCACCCTTAAGAGGAAGGAAGCACATAAGATTCTCTGCTATCATAGGTGGCTACCCAAGTTATATTAGGCAGCACTCGAATTGCCACACTTTGCACATGCATGGCTTGAAAATTCATAACTAAGAAGAAGCTAGGAGCACTATATATTCTTTCAAGTCTTCTGCCACCTTCCCATCCCCTCTTTTTCCTTTGTAAGCAAGGATCTGGTCATTTGACTTTGAAGGTTCGTTTTGGCTGCTTCACACTAGATGGTTTGTAGTGACAGAAAAGCTTGCTTTGAGCCATGAAGTGTAGGTTCTTTAACTTTGTTGCAGCTACTGTTTGGATTAAAAAACATTTCAGTGACGAACAGAAGGAGTGGAAGCTGCATTGTATCAAGTGTATGTTTATGTAAAATTAAAGCATGTGACTATGTAGGATAAACTGAAAAAATTACTGCGTTCTGATTGAGGAGGAATGCCTGATTTCTGTAATACTGTTTCTTTTTGCAGTGAAGTGTCTCAAGAACACACCAGCTTTTTTTGCAGAGAGATTACAGAAAGCTATGAAGGTAAGTGCCTGTGACAAGTTACATAAACTTATAGAGTGGTTTTTTTTTTTATTCTTGTACAGCTCATTGGAATGAACTGCTCATCTTGAAGGGATTACATTTTTTAGTGGGCAGATGACTAACACGATGTAGTCATTATTATGAAAGGCTGGAAAAATCTAGCTAATTTAATCCACTTAACAGAGAGATGAATACAACCATACATAAAACAAAGTCTTCACTTGGTAAAACACAAATATGCTTAAAACTAATTGAAATTGGTATCTCTTAAGTAGGAACATCTAGCAGAAATAAATAAATAGGCCATTAAACTCACTAAATTTTCCTGTCCCCTTGTACCACTGTCAATCCTCTTCTTTCTTTTCAAATTGCTCTTGTGCAGAGAAATTACTTAGTGTCCTACCATGAAATATATTCTGTTGAAGCATGATAGGCCAAATTCTTTTCAAGCTTATTGAAGTCAGTGGGGTTATGCTGGTAAACAGGCATTTTTTGGGGGGTGAGTTATTTTATTTTTAACCAGTGCTGTATCATACAGCATTTCCACCCATCATTAATACGTTCCATTGCTGTTTTGTTTGTTTCAGGGAGCAGGAACAAAAGACAGGACTCTGATCCGAATCATGGTGTCGCGCAGCGAGGTTGACCTGCTGGACATACGTGCAGAATACAAGCGGATGTACGGCAGATCTCTCTACACAGATATCACTGTAAGACTTGGAGATTTTTATATTCCCTGCCACGACATCCTTTATGGGGGTAGAATGTGGATACTGATGCTGAGTAGCTGTTTACTGCTCTGAGCGTAGCTGTCTGTGTTGGCTTGCTACATTCATGGGGAGAGTGGAGGCTGACGTGCCAGAGAACAGACAGCACTTGCTTTTGCATGGGGGTAGATGAGCTAGAAATGGGAAGGAAGCTAACAGACAAGGAAGGAAAGGGAAGGGAAATTGGTCCAGAGGGGTTTCAGAGACCTGGTTTCAAGTCTGGTCTCTGTCCCAGTCTCTGAATATGATCTTGTAGAAGCCACTCAGTCCTCCAGCTGAGTAACGGTGGTGCTCTACTTCATATGTGCGTTGAAAGAACGTAAAGCTCCTAAAAATCTTGTAGAAGATTTCTTTCTCTTGAAAATACGAGATTTTGGAAGGAGACTAAACTTCAGATTCTTTCACAGTTGATCCACCATCCTACTGTTGTTAAGAGCTGTAGCAACAGTCAGGAGGGTGCCTGGACAATGGCAGGGTAGTACCAGCTGGAGGAAAGTGACTGGTACCACTTTCATTTACCTTGTAATGAGGGTGCCAAATCTGTTAAGCCCCTCTTTATTACTTCTGCTGTTGACACTGAGAGACTGTAACTTGATGCCATTTAGGAAGAGTCCTGCAAAGATTCCGAAGGAATAGGTGTGTGCCAAATGTCTTGATTTGCTTGCCAGCAACTCTATGGTGTTGCTGCCATTTGCCACAGAGGATTACCCAGTAGGAGCTTTTCCCAAGTGTGTAACTCTGAAGGTGTGCTTCTATGGCAATATTTGCATGCCCTGTAACCACCAATGTATGAGCAAAAAGCAGTGAGACACTGGTGGGAAAGCTGTGCATCTTTCTCCCCCCGCTTCTCTCTTGTTCTGACATTCAGAAACAGAAAAGGCCATACCCATTTAATGGATTGAACTTAGTCAATACTTGGTTTCAGTAAATATGGAGCATGCATGTGCACAGTTATGCGTATGTAAACTCTGCTTCTTATTTCTGTAAAAGTAGAGCCAAATCATCCCTGGAAAGAAAGTTCTTAGTTCTTCAGCCCTGGCTTCATCTCTTTTGGTTGTTCTTTAACTTTTCTTTTTCTGCATTCCTTTCCAGGGTGATACTTCAGGAGACTACCGGAAAATCCTACTCAAGTTGTGTGGTGGAAATGACTAAATGGAGCATTGAGCTTTTCTTAAAAAGCTTCTATTTTCATGTTTTTGCTGTAAAGCATCTTTTTTTCTCCAAAAGTAAATGTGTGATGACCTGTTTTTTCTAAAGCAATTGCATTTTAAAAGATAATATTGCATAGATCTTCAGTTCAAAAATAGTAGGTAATAAATGCCAAAACCACCCAAAATACCAAGCTTATGTGCCATCTGCTCAGGATTCTGTATAGCACTCTCAGCAATCCATGAATAGCAGGTCATTATTTCTTTTCTGCTTATATCATGCTGAAATACTGTTTGTTTTATAAAACAAAAATCACAGTTGTATGATTTAAGGTGTTGTTTTGTATAAACATTGCATGCCATTTTGATGCAAGTTTTATATATGCGGTATGCAGAGTTGGTTTCAGGCTGTCTGACTCCCTGATATGTGGAGATAGCAGCTTGAGTTTTTGTGTCTAATTAAGACACAAAAGAAGTTTTAAAGAAGTTTTGTCAAGTTCTGTTTTCTTTCCTTGATTCTTTTCAAGGAAGATGTGTTCCACATTTCATTCTTGCCAAGGCAACCTGTCACGAGGCAGTAGTAGTGTTTACAGCAGTAAGGAGTCTATGGTTAATGTTTAAAGGTTTTGCACTGTGCCTTAAATATATGTATGTAAGAAGAGATTATGAAATTAAAGCTGTCTTAAGTCTTTGGAGATTATGCTTTTTGGTGTTCATGTTGATTTATTGTGTGAGTAATTACTCACTTTATGTCACTTTCTTTTTCCATAGAAGTTCTCTGCTTGAATCTACAGGATTATTAGGAAACTGTTGTGTTGATGAGAGCTTGGTACTTATGTGCTGTTGATGAGCAATTGTCTGTACATGATATATGTAATCTGTAGTTATTGCTCAGTATTTTCATTTTTGCATGTTGTATTTTATCTTATTCTTGGAACTCTGAATTTTTATTCTCTGCTAGCATGGATGGCATCTCTCCAGCTTGTCATTCTCAAAAATAGAAACATCTAGAGGGAAAAAGTACAAGGGGGGAAGAGTTTTTTCTAACTAGGTCGGTGAGAATAGACTGCTTGTTCATCAAGAACATGCAAACTCCTCTTATTTCACACACATAGGCATGCACTCTCTCTATTGTGCAAGGGCCAGGCAGGTCCTTTTTCCTAGCAGTTGTGTTACTGTTTGTCTTGAAAGAAAATGGTGATGTCGTGGATTTAATTCTGGATTGTATTGTCAGTATGGCAAGGGAGAAGAGTGTAGAGATTATAGAATATGGTTGCCATGTGTCCACATGACAAATTCTGGCCAGGATGTGCTGACAGGACTCCTGTTTCAGTCAGTGGCAGCAACGTGACTTATGTCCAAAGCCAAACTGCTCCATATACTCATTTCTGTCAGACAATCTAAGCATGTCTTGAGTGGAAACTG
Source organism: Corapipo altera (assembly GCF_003945725.1). Lineage (NCBI taxonomy): Eukaryota > Metazoa > Chordata > Aves > Passeriformes > Pipridae > Corapipo > Corapipo altera. The sequence goes on along the minus strand of NW_020884900.1, from coordinate 5,875,104 downwards.
CAGCTGAAAGTGTATCTTCATTGGTTAGCACCAATAGCAAGAGTTCTTTTCTTTGCCAGGGAAGAAGGAAGCTTTTGAATTCAGGGAAGTTTGTTAGCTGTGCTGTAGTCACAGTCACCACCTGATCTTGTTTTCTTACTGACAGTGCTGTATTTGAAATGCAGTTTTGATAAATATAAAGCTTTGAAACACTGTCTAAAAGCAAATACCTGTTTATTATAAATCACAGGAACACAGAAGGCGAACTACAGCTGAGGATGGTTCATCCCTGCACAAATTCTGGAATCACAAGCTTATTAAATGAGCAAAAGTGCAACTGTTGATGACAACCACACTGTTACATTTGGGTGTCTTCTGTCTTTGCAGTGCTCAGCTGGTATCTGTATAAAGAAGAGTTGATGTAATTATTTTTGGTTATGAGATCAGGATCCATCTTTTTTGGATAAATCTCATTTAAAATATGCTACTCTAAAGTGGGGAATTGTTACTTGGATTCATGAAATCATAGAAGGAAGATCCAATCTGTAATTCTTGAACCATTTGGCAGCTGTTGCAAGCTCCGTCTGAGCAGTACTTACTATAGATGTGCTGCAGATGTGCTGGGGTTGACCCAGGATTTCCATTTTAAATTCACTGTTACGCTTTACTGGAATACTTTTCACTTTTATTGGAATACTGTCTTCCATTGCAGGGGAGTAACTTAATTACTTAGTTACCTGTTTACTGCCCCTCAGAGAAAACTGGAAATTTTAATGGGTAACAGAGTTGGTGAGGACGTATCAATCGTGGTGACCAGATCAATATAGCAACTGCAAGAACTAAAAACTAAAAACCAGCATCAACTCTACTGTCTAATTTGAGCCCACCTTCTGTCATGTAAGTGAACTATGGCATGCCCATGTACAGCCATCACAAATAAACAAACAAAAAACCCCACACAGTTGACAAAACTGACTTCATAAACATGTCTGTGATGCTTATACCTTTCCACAAGTGATTTGCTTTCCACCAGGAGTGTGTCTCACCTTGTTAAATGTACTGTTGATATTTGGGCAGAGAATGAAGAGGAGAGACCATTATAAGAAGCTGTGTAGAATAGGTGGTCTCATCCAACTAATTTCTGTTGTGGTTTAATTTATTCCAGAAACATCTATCCAGAAGCACATTTTGTGTGAAGGGCTTGCATTTCAAAGTTGGATTTAAGATATCAAAATGGTAATACCTCCAGTACTTTTTTTTAAATTTATTTTGTTACCCTCCTTTATCTTGTCATACATGAAGCTAGAGTCACAGCATCTTAAAAGTGTAACAGACCTTGAGATTGCTTAGTCTGTCGTCCCCCCCTTTTTTTTTCCAGCCCTTTCTTCAGTGGTTGTTGAAACCTGGTGTTTCAAACTGGACCCAGTATTTTAGCTGAGGCCTTAACTACCCTAATTGAACGAAGGAATGAGATCATCTTGGGGAAGAAAAGATGGCATATTTGGTAGTAACACTTCTTTCAGCTTAGATTACACTCAGCTAGATACTGACCATCAAAAATGTCTATAAGTGGAGTTCCTGGAACGATGGGGATGTTCGATGTTGTCTCGTTGATGATGTTGAGGAGTGATTTGACTTCTGATTCCAGGTGCTCCACTGTTTTTATTACTTTCTAATGGAAACAAAGGAGACAAATGGATAAAAGGAGGTAGTCAAAGGGTCAAGTGGAAGGAATGTGTAAACCCAATGTCCCATAATGCTGACAGCTGTTTAATTTATATTGCGCATTGCAGGTTTAAATATTTGTTGTGTTCTGCTGGCCCCTAGTGGCACCAAGTATTAGCACTTTGTTTTGCAAGGGTTGCGTTACAGCACTCCTGTATGAAGAATAACCCGTCATTTGACTTCTTGGAGGGAGCTTTACAGTAATTTGTTTTTGATTCTTTATTATTTCTGAGCCGCCATCGTCTCCAATAAAAGAATCTGTGTGGAAGATGAGAGGATCTAATGAGATGTAAAGAAGAGGGCTGGGACTAGAGCAGAAGAAAGGTAACATTGCCGTTTTAAGAACCAACAGCATGGAGTTTGGCAACTACCCAGCTGAGAATAGTTAGCTTGTATCTTGGGAGTGCTTAAGACAGCAGGGTAAAAAAACCGAACTTGGCAGCTTTCATAGAATCCCAGTCATAGAATTCATTTAGCTCTTGAGTGTCAGCAGGGGTGAGCAGAAACTCCTCCATCAGTCTTGAAGTCACCTGCAGAACCAGGTGTGAAACTTTACCAACATCAATTCTGAGATTGTTGGATTAAAGGCACAATTATAAACATTTTAGAAAAGTCTGATATACAACAGTCAGTGATTGGTTAATCAGTTTTTTTGAATCATCACGATTATATATTTCTAGTGATAATGGCTTTATAGTTACAAGCTATGACATCTGAAAAAAAATTGTCTGACTTTGACTAGAATAAAGTAATGAAGGGATGTTGTCTAGAAATATTATTCTTTTTCTTAGGCCAAAAGAATACGGCAGAGGTCTGGTAAGGTTCGGGAGCCAGCACAACTGCTCTTACCTCTTCAATAATATCTAAGCGTTCGTGGATCATATCATGTTCATTGCACCAGCTTCCCCTTCCCAAACTTCCAGGTAACTCGTCAACAGGATCTGCAGCAGCTGGAAAAACAGACACAGGTGAATTGCAGGAGCTTTTAAATAGCAGTCCTTGCCTTTCTGACTTCTGGATTGGAATTTTACATGCTAAACAGCATCGTTTATGAGGCAAATGTAGGAACTGAACCTCTCTTCCGATGCCCCAGTGCTGTGAGTGTCTCCCTGCCTGCACATGTCATGGTTCATTAGAACAAGGTGTTTTCTCTTGCCATGGGTGTTTCTGTTTATCTGTGCATTTGTTTTACATGATCTGCTTTTTTCCTACCTGTATGGGGTAAGTTTATAGACTGTAACTCTGTCTCTGCAAGTATAAAACGTAAGTGTTGGGAAGATGTACCTTACACAGCAGTTACTCTTGGACTTTATTCAGAAGCAGCTGGTACAGTAAAGCTTTGAAAAGTAGCTAATTTTGTCCACTTTCCCAAATGGATAGTGATGATGGCTGATGATTCCTCTGTGCCAGAAGGTTGTCCCTGACAATCTGACTTCGCAATGTGAAGAGAAATAATGAAAGTATGTACAGCTGATGTTATTTGCTGACCAAGTCACTCATATATGCTGCTATACACGAAGTCACTTATCTCTCTGACCTGTGTTTACCTCTCAGTACTCATGAGCTCTTGCTCTTTGAACTTTTCATTCTGCTGGCTCTGTTCCGTGAAAGGTCAGTACCTGCTGGTGTCCATGCTTTAGTGGAGCCAATTTCCTTTCCATAACTTCTGTGCAACATTCGGTAACATTTAGATTTTAATACCTGTGTAGAACTATTGCAGAGTATTTTAAGCCTCACTAAAGTGATCTTGCCCCACATAAAATTAGGTCTTGCTCTTGTTTGAGGCCTGGAGCAGCTATGGTAGTGAGAAAGCAGCAGTAACTCATTCTGTCATCATTTGATTGTAACAAAGAGAAAACTATGAGCTTGTGTTACAATGAACAGTAAGAAACACAAGAGCAGCAACTTCAGTACTGTCGTGCCAGGGCAGTGGTTTGGAACTTCTGCAGTGCTTCACTGCAAGTCTGTGCCAAGGTTTCTGGAGTGCGGGTGTCAAATGACAGCAAACACATTGTCAAGGAAGGATTGTAATCATTGCAGTTTAGTGGGATGAGAGATGTACTGTGAGTTGGAATGGCATCCTTGGAATTGGAGGGCAGAGAGGAGGAGAGAATTAAAATGTGACCTGATATACTGAGTATTATTTAGAAATTGGTTTGGCAGAGGTTTGGTTGGGGATTTTTTTAGAGCATTCACCAGTTGGTGGTGCTGTTAGGATAGAATCCCGAAGACTTCATCTACTGAAGAGTGCAGAAATACAGCAGGTACTTCAACAACAGCTGCTTTGCAGTTGTCCTTTTTTTCTCCTTTGCTGCTCGTGGTAGTGGTTTATGAGTGTTGTTACCATCTAACATAGTGCTAATGAACCATGCTACTTCTCAAAATTTTTATTTCTTTACATTTTTTTTCATGACTGGAACAGTGTGGAGAGACTGAAATTATGTTAGAAATACAGGTTACAAAACAGTGGCCAGTCTTTATCTACAAACCTTAGTTTTCCTAATAATAGGACAATAGTAAGATCTATTTTGCTGTCAGAGGTGAATAAAATTTCCACCTTTCCAGTATTCCCAGCCCTAGCTCTCAGTGTCAAGTCCAATGGCGCAATTCAGCTGTATGCTGAACTGCCACTCACTGTGTTGGAGACAGAACCAAGGGCAAGCAGAAGGCATGGTGATGAGGTAACTGTGGATCAGTTGGCTGCTGGGAACATTCCCAGATCTAACTACAAATGAACTGGGAAAAGAGGCAGCAGAAATCATTATGCGGACTGAGAGCAAGTGGAGGAATTTAACAATCTGCCAGGATTTTATTTTTCACGATGTTACCCTAGATGTAGATGTCTGGATCACAAGGGTATAGGTAAAGTTTGGGTGAAGGCCAGCACCAGTTGTATGCAGATGTTAAAGGAGCTTTTGGCCAGCATGATCTACATGCCAGGCTTGCTTAGTTTCGTCCTTTCCCTAGAAATGGAAATGCAAGAGGGTTAATGTTGGCTAGCTGAAGTTAGTGTTGGCCACTTCTCTGACCATGCACCTTATACCATGCTCGTCCATTAAAGAAAGCTCAAACCTGTGCTGTAGGAGAAGTGGAAGTGCATCCTGCTCGAGCCAGATTGACCCAGAGACTCTGGCCTTTTGAAATCACCTGAAGACATGGTTGGCACTCTACTGGGACTTCTTTCACCTTGATTCTGATACAAGACCTTAAATTTGCAAAGTGACTTTTCGAAGCAGAAATTTTATATGGTCTTGCTCAAAGTACTTTAATCATTAGCTTAGCACTTCTGTTCAGTACAAACCTCAGCATTGCGATGGCTGATTCTCTAGGCGGGTGTATGTAGGTGGGTAGGTGAGATATGATGGGTGGCTGCCACTTGCTCAAAGCAGGTGTGCCATGATAAGTATGTATAGCCATCATAAGGTTGTTGCATCTCACTGTGAGGTTAGCAAAGCACTGACAGCTCTGTGTGCACCTAGAGACCTGGGCAAAGGGGTTGCTATGAGATGCAGGACCCAGTAGTGCTTGGTTCCTTGGGCTGGTTGGTTCTGTGGGGTGGTTGGTTCCTCTCTTCTGAGACAGAGGGAGACAGCTTTCTGGCGCTCAGAGCACATTTTTGCCCTAATGAGCTGTAATGGGCTTACCACAGGAGGACGAAGTGTCTTGTCCTAGTTTGACAGGGCTGTAAGATGTCACTCAGAGCCACAGAACTAGTGCAGCGCCTACAAAATGTAACAAATAGCCTAAGCCTGTGTCTCAAGAAGCACCTGATAGCTGATCTTAGCAAGACCTAAGAGTTAGTATAAGCCAAAGCATGTCTGGTTCCAGAACTCACAGTATGGAGCTGGCTGAGGGCTGACCTAGCAGAAACCCTTTCAGGACCTGCACCAGAACAGGGTACTTCAGGTAGGTGGTTGCCTTCCTGGCTGGGCAGCAAGTGCTTTGTCAGCAGTGTAGATTTCTTCTGTTTTCTGAGTTCTAGACTGAGGCTTTGTCTACTCAAAAACCTCACTGCTGTTTTGTTGTCTGGCTCCAGCTCTTAACCCACAGCTTTATCTCTGAGATGGGCTGTTTGCAGGACACATCCGGTCCCTTGTAAATACAGCACACATCTGGGTCACTATGGTCAGGCAATTCAATCCAAGCAATAATTTCCGTGTGTTCAAAGAGAGTCACATGTTGCTTATGAGCACTGCCCTTCTCTGTATTGCAGCTGGTGAAAGAAAATGACACAATATGACCTTACTCCAGCAGCACCTCTACCTCACATAATAGTAACAGTCACCATGTAAAGGAAGTGAAGAATGGAAGGCTGCAAGCCATGTAGGCAAAAGGCTAATGGCATTTTAGGATACTTCCGTGTGCTTGCTTTCTTGAGGTGCTGAAAAAACTTTTATATGTAAATTGGAATTTTTGCTTGCTTATGTTTCAAATCACATGCATAAATACAGAAAACTTTGGTAGTGAGTTTTAAAGCTAACCACTTTTAAAAGTGAAATGTTCTTTGTATGCCATGTAAATTACGTATCTAAAATGTGTGGGTGTTTGCAACTTCTGACAGCTTAGGCAAGTGTGTAGGAGGCATATTTCAGTGTCTTAAATCTCTCATTTGAAACTTAATAGATTATTTCACTCAGACAGTTGTAACATTTCAGTATGGCAGAGAGAAAATTACCTTTCAGTTAACATCCCATCTGCAAATTTTCCCCTGATGTTTCCTGCAAGTGAGATGTTTAGTTAAATTCTTGAAGTCCATTCTATTTGATATATGGGTGGTTATTTTCAATCAAGAACCAGAACTGTCTTCTTCAAGATAAGAAAACCACCTGTGCCTTTTTTCCTCTGCTGAAGTCCTGTGTGCTACCCTAATGGTGCCCATAAATCTGGGTAGTTCTAGCTGCCCTGTGCTGTGATGCAGTCAGACACCAACAGGGAAATGGAGCATCTCTGAGTTGGTTGCTAATAAGGATATGTTTAATAGAAGAACATGCCTAAAGTTTGAAAGTAGCATGATGAAAAGTAAGGATCTATGTACAATGGTCAGCCTGACCATAAAAAACCTGATCTTATAGCAGGGGATAGACAGAGCAATGAAGGAAAAATCAAAACAACCTTAGCAAACAGGTTAAGAGCAGAGGCCTTAGACTGATAATATCTCTCAGTTAAGCTTCTCTGCCTCCTCTACATTTGATATATATTCCCCCACCCCCCAAGATATTGCTTCTACATGCTCCCTGAAGATGTCCCCTTCTAGGACTGTCAAGATTCTGTGTATCCAGATGCTGCTAAGTGGTTCATTTTTATCATCCAAGCAGTTGCTTATGGTAAATATCAGAATAAACCTGAGTAACTGTCTCTTTTGCTATCATTTTCTGCTGTTAGTAGGACCAACAGCACTGAAGTATGTGATCATACAGATCTGGTAGGTCTTTATGAGTATACTTCCTAATGACACATTGCTGGTCAAACTGAAGTTACAGGCTTGATCTAGAAATTGCTGGTTTGGGTTCATCAGTCTATGTGACAGAGAAGGTCAAGGTGAGTGACCACAATGTTCCCCATTGGTCTTAAAATCGGTAAAATTCCTTTTGCCTCATTGTATGATCAGTGTGGTTTTGAAAGTTAACTGCGAGTTCATGTTGCTCTCAGTGGGGCGGGAGGAGTAAAACAAAGCAGGCTACAAGCCAAGTGAAAGGCACGTGAGATTGAAACAGGAACCAGATGGCAAATGAGGAAGCCTGAAAACATGTGATAGAGCAGGGGGAATGAAGAACATGTATAGCTCTTCAAGAAAACATAGTATGCTGTGTTCTTGTTTGCACTGCCTTAGGTTTAGCAGTATCTTTTCATTCCTAGAGCATATAGCATAAGGTGGCCAGGCAGCTTTTGATGAGAAAATGAATGGGAATCATGAACTCAAGGTCATGAAATGGAGTATCAGGTTCACATAGTGAACCCACTAACCAGTTTGGGAAGAATGCAAGAGTGCTAGATTCCCCTTTAATATGTGCACATAAGTTTGAAATGTTAGCTCAAGAAATTACGTAGTTTATAAAAGTGGTTGGTGAAGATAACTTTCAGCTGAATTCAGGAAAGGTCCAATTGCTTTGAACCTGAGTTGATACTTATACTATCAGTACTAGTGCTTTCAGACTGAAGACCGTGTTAAGCTAAGACTGTTGGTCATATTTAATTTTGGGGGCTGTTCTTGAAGGCATCAATCTTAAGTCAGCCCTTAATTACACTGACATCCTTAGATACGGAAGTACTGAATTAACTTTCTGTAGCACTCCCAGTTTCGTTATCATCAGTGTGCCCAAATTCATTTTAAGCTGTGTTATATATAACTCAAGCCATATCAAATTTTGTTGTTAGGACATCAAAAATAATTGATTTGGATAACAAGTGTTTTATGGAAAATGTTTTTTAATGCACAGATTCCCTTCAAGTTCTTATCCACTCAGGAGCATATCTTTAACTGGACATAGAGCATCTTTCAGGCTGTAATCCATGAAACACTAATGCTTAACTGTGATTTAGGCATCTGTGAACCTCTTTTTACAGTTTAGAGTCTCTATTTGCTTAAAGATAAGGGAATTCTTGCCTTTAGTAATTGCATTAAAGACTACAGGAATTGTAATAAATGTTTAAAAATGTCTTAGCAGCTTATACACTACCATAGGTTACTATGCTTCACACTGGGGGTGAATGCACGTGTTTGCTTATATCTGCATGCAAATATATATGTATACACATGTAAATATTTAAATATACACACCCCATTGTTAGGCTCTAGCTTTTATGGCAGAACTACATTGCAAATTTCATACAGGGTAAATATGGTCTGTCTAAAGTGGGAGATGGAAAGTAGGCATTGTATATTAGACAGAAAACTGATGGTAGAAAGATCTGAAATTTAAGGGTTGTGGTAAGATTGGTTTGTTTAGGGTTTTTTTAAATTATTTCAAGAAGGTACATTGAAAATGTTTAATGCCTGATTGGGGGTTAATCTGTAATCTGTATATTCACTGAATACTTCAACTGCTGCCTAAATGCCAAGTTTTGGAAAGATTTCAGACATGGAAGAAAACCCAAGGAATTTTCTGGTATCCAAGATTCACAAGCCTCTGATAACAGAAGCATCTTGAAATAAGTGTCCTCCATGAAATCAATTGTTTTTAATGTTCATTTTAGAAGCTGAATAACCATATCAGAAAGTCAAGTTCGGACTTCCAGACTGGTTCATACTGTGTTTATCAAGATGTAGAATATGCTACTATGAATATTATTTCAGATCCTGGATTGGTTAAAATTGTACTTATTTTAATTCTTTTTTTCCCCTGAAAGAGAAGGACCAAAGGGGAAATCTCATGCGTTGTAGAATGTGTTAGTGAAGGTGGGTCAGGTATCAGCCTACCAGTTCTCACATCTCTAATTAGTCTGTCCCATCCATCTATGTGTGAGATGTCATGATATGATGTGTTCTGGTCCTGCTGTGCATCACTTGTGCTTGTGAAATATGCACAATCAGAAATGAGACTTGTTAGAAGTTGTTGTTTACATATTTCTGTGTAAAATTATCTCATTTGGAGGAAGCTTTTGGTATAGTGATCCGTGTAATTCTCATTTGATAAGGGAGGTTCATCTCTTGCTTACCCAGCAGTGGGGACAGAGTTCATGCTGCCAGTGGGCACCATTTTTTTCAGGGACATCAGAAGCTGGGCCCCTGCCATGGGTGTCTGCCAGAAGCAAAACTGCCACTTGAAAAACTACTTTCCTCTTTCTGCTGTGTGACCGTATTTATGATTTTAAGAAGCACTTAAGTTTTGTATATTTTCATTCAAAGGAAGAAGGATAGCAATTAAATGTTCCCATGAAGGAGCTGTTGGCTTGGAGTATGATTCCAGCATGATGGTCTTCTGAACAAGCAGCCAGGAATATCCTCTTGCACTTGCTTCTGCAATGGAAAAGGACTACAGGGAATTGGATTGATAAGAGATGTGAGCTACGTAATTTGCAGGTACGTTACTCTAATTCATGGTGTAATTTACAATGATGCTTTGGGCTGCAAAAAAGTTTGCCTTTATTATGTGTTTATTTCTGTGTGAATATATATTTGTCATGGAAACTAAAGCTAAGTGTTAGGAAGATTATAGCTAGTAGCCGTAGAAGACTTACTTGTGTGTGGAGAAGGGGATGAGCTGTTTTAGGAAGAAAAGGTGCTCTGTCTTAATATACATAAAAAACTCAAGTTGTGTAGAATTAGTGAACTTAAGGCTGCCTCGAGAGTGGAGGAAGTGAGATGCATAAATATTGGATGCCACCATCAATTTGAGGGTGACAACTGGATCAGGGAATAAAGAGTTTTTCAACTTTGAGGACATGGCTTTTGGTCTGTGTTTAGTCATAGGAGCTACAGTCATGGGGAGTGGGTACACAGCTCTGTGATTGTGTAGTTTGCATATGGCTAAGTCATAGCAGTAGAAAGAGGAGAGTACAATGAAATGATATTGTACGTTTTTTTCTAATACTTAAGTCTAAGAACTTTTTTGAAGATATTTTGTTTGGCAGACAGTTCATGTGTTTTGCAACAGCTCAAGAAGTAGAATAGTGAGTGAATATGTACATACGTACATACTAAATCTTGGCATTCATGGCCAAGATTCACAACTGTTTCAACCAGAGTAGATCAGCTGCATTTGTGAATAGAGCCACATCCCACAGGTGAATAGCAGGAGTCCTATGTTTCTAAACTCCTGAGTTTTTTTGAAGTTTGGTATTAACTTTTGCTTTTATACATGGAGGTTACAAAGTCCTCAGAACTTAATAAATTCCTTTTACCTAAATGTAACAAATCATAGGGTTTTACAGATATGTAAAATCTGTAAAAAAGCTCACTTCTGTAGAGGACCCTATCTTCAGATGTTTCATGGTCTTAACAAACACACCTATTTCTTGGTACACTTTGTTGTGACAAGCTTTATGTCTCCTTCCTAGCTGGATCTCAGAGATGAGTTTTGCAAAGACTGTAATCCTTGCATTGGAGACAATAATGCTGATAAGTTTTTATAAGGACAGAAAACACCTACAGTGTGGAGTACAGGTTATAAACCATTACTACTTTGTTAGTAGAGAAATATGAGAAGTATGATTTAAGATAGGACACCTATCATAAATTTTTACTGCGGCTTTAATTCTACAATGCGTTGGTTAATCTCCAGGAGACAAAATGCTCTTTTGTGAGAAGGCAAATGGTCCACTTTAGGGGAAAGTTGACTGAAGGGATTTTTTTCTTTTCAGTTTCCAGGCAATGGTCTAACTTATAGATCTTCCCAGCTTTGATACTGCATGTAAATATCAGAGGATTCAAAATATCCTGAGAAGTCATAACATGTTAGCTGAAGAAAAACATGAATACACTTGTTTTACTTTAACTTGTAATTAAAACCAAATGAAACTTCTGCTGTTTAAAAGCAAATCACAGCACAGTGGGGAGTACTGAGCAGCAGTGCCTCCACTGAGGCCCTCCTGTTGCTGCCTCCGTAGCAGAACGCTCAGAGTTTGGTTTGCTCAGCTGAATGGCACATGTCAGTGGGGCCACCCTGCATGCCAGGTACTTGTTTACCCAAGGAGTCCAGGTCACCTCTCTGCCATGGATAAACATGGAGCAAAGACTTTGCTGTTAGGGCGCTGCACCCCTCGGAACAATTTGCCTGGAGGTTTTTGTAGGAATGGAAGCACATTTAAGTGGGGCAGGTATTGTTCCCCAGGCTACATTGTACACTGTGTTTGGGCAGCACCCCATAAACTAACTCAGCACCAAGAGCAAAGCACTATGAACTGTGGCCATTAGGCAGGAGCACGTGGCTGCATCCAGAAGGGCCCCTATGCCAGCCTCTTCTCCTGAATGATTTGGAGGCTGAGCTCTATGAATATGAGGTTGTTTATATTAATGGCTGAATTAAAATGTAAATTCTGATTTGGCCAAATCTGAATAATTTCTAAGAGGAACCTGCAGGAGTTAGGATAGGGGGATCTGCAAGGAAATCAAAAGTTAGATTTCCCACAAGTCAAAGATAGCAAAGGGAACGTGGGGATGATTTTCTTAAGCCTGTCAGCCAGGCAGGGTGCTCCCCTGGCCATGACAGACACAAAATTTTCCATCTTAGATGAAGTATACCATTGAGACAGCAACCGTGATTCCCTGACTGAATAGCTACCATCTGGCATTATACTGGGTACTAGTCTCCACTGCAGTTATTATTCAAGTACTATTCTGTTTAGCTGGATTTTATCTGAGTTTGCTAATGATTTTAGCTTAAAACCATACTTTTTTGGGGAATAAACCCAAACATTCTTCCAGGTTTTTTTTTATTTTTATTTAGTTTCACATTTATTTTGGTGAAGCTTGCAAAACTCACAAGAGGATAATGAATTCTTGTGGAGTGAAAACAAGAATGCTTTTGCTGGGGCATTGATATTTCAGTTCATCACTGATAAACATTACAAAGCCGGTTAGGTGGGAGGGAGTAAGGACAAGGAAGAGGACCAGGACCTGGGGGCAGAAGGGGGTAACAGTTTTTCAGGAAATGTTTTGAATGAAATAGGATCTTACTACCCTGCCATGAAATACAACCTTTGTGTTGTCACGAAGTAGGAGCAGAGGGAAAATAAATCTGTGCCTCAGCTAGAAGAAAAGATATAGTACAAACAGACTGGGAAGCCAGGTTTGTGGTTACACAGGGACTATAAACCCTTGAACTAGCCAAACTGAATGGTCACACTAATCAGTGTGATTACAGGTTATTCCAGCACTAATCTCGTGTTAATGAAAGTAGAATTCAGATGCAGGTTTATCAGATGTTCTGTGTTTATATTTTGTATTCCCAAGTTATTTGGAGAAGGCATTAAGTGCCTCAAAATCTCAGGAATAAGTAATCCAAAGCAGAAGAAAGGAAAATGTAGTGCTGTTACCAGCAAATTTTAAAAGAAGGGTATGACCAAAGGAGAATCTTTCTCTAAGCACCTTGAACTGCAATCTCATTTCTGAGTGGATTAGTTAGTATGTTAATAAGGTTGCCAGAACAATAATGATGGGGATTCAGAGCACTGGCTGCCACACCTCAATGTGGTTCTGAATTTCTGAAGATACAGTGATAGTATCTCCTGTAAGAAGTAAAAAATCTCTACCAAAACAATATGCCTACAGGGTGGAGTTCAATAACATAAAAATTGAGTTTTTCTGTTAAAAACAATATTCCCAAAGGATTTTGACACACACCTGTGTCACCTTCATATAAAACCAACACAGTGAACAATTATTGTCCTCCCTCTCCCACCCCATGCAAAGGGTTCAACAATGCTACGATTAAGCTGTAGTTTCTACTTTGCAAGTTCAGAATCACTTACCTAGATGATCTTGCTCCTGCAGGACTAAAATAAATGCCATTGCCCAAAGGAAAAGCATGGTTTCAGCCTCGCTGGGCTCTGCTGCAGTTCTGGTGGAGAGCCCTGCAGCCTCCCTCCCTCCCCAGCTGTGTATCCACTCCTCATCCAGCCGTTCGTGCTGAGGTTTAGCCAGAGTTAGGCGGAAATATGCCCAGGCTGAGCCAAGATTCTTAAGCTGTTCTCTGCTGCTTCCCTCCTTTTAAAAAACACCCTTCCAGCTCCATGCACAGCCCAGCTATCCAGGCAAGCTGGCAGTGGTCCAGTCTCCCCAAAGTTGTTTTTTTACCCTTGTATTTATTTACCCAGACTACAACTGGAATGCAATAAAAAGCTTTGGATCCTATAAAATACAGCAAGTGGGGCAAGGAAAGGAAGGGAGAAAGGAGGAGGAAGGGGTACTGGTTATTTCTTTCCCTGTAGGTTTTCATCTAGGGCGGGGAAAGCAGGAGCACTGGAAAACACAATATCTTTAGATCTTGTGAGCTTACAAATTTGAAGAGTGTGGAAACATCTTTCTTGGGCAGTACATGGGAGGTGGCAACTGTCTGTGATGCTTTATGTTTGGAGAGTATCATAGGAGCTCCTGAGGAGCCATTTGAGCTCTCCTTAGTTTGGCAGATTTTTGAAATAGGTTGGGCTTTGTAACATCACGTGCAAAAGTAGCACTGCTCATGGTAGTCTGACAATGTGTGTGATTTTTAGCAGGATCTTAATTGGATGTTGTTTTTGTCTTGTGGGTTCCTGGGTGCTGACTGGATAAGCATCAACCTTCGACCCCTCTAGACTTAAGGTATCTCCTTCCTGGTATTGTTCCTCATATTCATTTGAGTTACCTTTTTCAAAATGTTGCAAGGAAAAGGTGAGAGGCCATTAAGGCATCCTACTTAATCCCAAAGGCCCTTGTCCAGGATAAACAGTGTTTTAACTATTGAAAACAAATCCTGCAAATTAGAACAGATTTCTTTGGTCATTACCACCTCCCAAACAGTCAGAAAATCAAGTTATTTGAATAACTGAAAGTGAGCCTGTAGATATGCTATCTTAGAGTTCAAAGTATAATCATCCTCAGGGACTGCCATAACAACTTAAGTTGTCAGCTCAGTTGCAAGGCAGAATAGCCTTGGTAATAGAGATTGTGTGATTGGTATTTAGCTGGTAAATTGAATGAGGCACTGAACAAAACAGGACACAGAACAACCTCGGTGTTTATTGAGCTCTCAGGGTTGGTGTGAATGAGTTAACATTTTTATGAAATGAAAATGAAATTAGCTATGAAAACTGGAGTGGCAGTGTTTTTCTGGGTGTTTTGACTTTTGGCTTAAATCACTATGTAGCAATACTGCAATTTGAATTCTCGTTTTGAGAATAAATTTGATCATGCCTGGTGAAAAGTTACATAAATCCTAATTTTGTTATAAATACACCTTTAAAAGGGAACTGCAAAAGGTAATGGTGAATCCACCCTCAGTTTAGTCCTGTGTTTGAATGTGAGATGCTGAAATGGTAGGCTATGATTTTTGAAGTGGAACATTCTCTGTGTGTTGCCTGTGCTTTGAAGACAGGAGACTTGGGAGCAGAAGAAGAATATTTGTGAATAGCTGGCTGCTGTTTTCTGAATGTCTTTGTCCTTTACCTTTTTCCTTCCTTAAGCAGAATCACCCACTGCATCAATGCAAAGGGAGCCTGTTGTGGATGCTTTTCCATGTGCTCTCTCTGCCATCCTCTATGCCATAGTATTAAAAAGCAATGAATGTTCATTGAATCAGTTTTCCCTTCAACACACTATAAAAAAAAATAAGGCAATTTCCATTCCAGACCACCTTTCCTGAGGCTGCTCACCCCCTTTACAGCACATTTCCTTGAGGTTCCTCCTGAATTGCTCTCAGGCTTCTGGAACAGTTCAGTCCCTCTAAGGCACTTGCTGCATATTTTTGCGTACTGTGTTATGTTTGACCATAGTGAGGTGCTGGTCTGATAGCCATGGAGAACTAAACAAAATAGTGTGGGTTTTCCTCTACTATTATGCTCCAGGGGTTGTTTCTGTAAGCAGAGAGAAGTTTTTTCCACTGCAGGGAAATGCAGCCAGAAAGAATACTTCTGCCAAGTAGGATTCTGGTTTTCAGGAGGATTACCTGTCCTGAGATTTTTAGTAATCTTGGTTAATTACCTCAGATTACTTTTGTTATTTATAAATACTCAGAATGAAGCTGCAGGGTAAGACAACTTAACTAGCAATTGAAGTATAAAAAAATCCAGAGTGTGTGACAACACCCATTCAGTTGCAAAACAGATTTTTCAGTGTAAGACAGAAGAAAGAATATCATACAAATGTCTTTGGTTTTGGAAAAGTTAGTAACTGATTATCATCAGAGAAAGCATTCTTCAGCACATTCATCTTGGAAATGGCCATATATGAGAACACAATGAGATCATATGAATATAGGTTTGCACAAAATCCAGCTGTTGAGATGTTCCCAAGATACCAGCAGCCAAGAAAAGCATACCAGTGAACAGGGATGTGAATTTTTGCCAGCAGGCAGTTTGGTGAAAGGGAGAGCAAACATAAGGATTAAGTCTATTTTGGGAGATGCTTTTTTTGTTTGTTTTTGGTACAGTCTTTCTGTATCACTTTCTTGGACTAGTCAAATGCTTGGCAAAAGCAATGAATAAGTGCACAGTGATCCTACAGAGTGCATAGGGAGAAGGAACGGAATAAATAAAGGATATGTGTCAACAGAGGACATAGGTGCCATGTGAAAAAGATCATATTGTTATTGGGCATAGAATCCTGCAGCATGGGCTGAAAGAGGATATAGCTGAGCAAACACTTGGCAAAACTAGGAGTGTACTGTACTTCAGTCCCTTGGGACTTTATGTGAGACATAGAGAAAATCAAGTGGAGATTACTTTGGGAACAAAAATATGGTAGAAAACCCATCCTTGTAGGGAGAGGAAAGTGCCTTACCCTGAAGAGAAGGAAATGAAAGAGAATAATCTCTACCCTGGATTTAACACTGGTGGATGATGAAATCAGTGCAAGGTTTGTGTGTTCTGCCTACCTGCCCCTGAGAGAAGATTTGTCTCCATTACAGACTGTGGAGGTTGCTTGAGCTCCTATCACAGGCTTAATTTCTGTCAGCTGCTCATGACCAGTTCTTGCTACTTGGAGGCTACTGAACACCTTATATAAAATGAGGCCTGTTTTGTGATCAGTTTAGAAGAGGTCAATTATTTTCACTCTCTTAATTCACTCAGTTTCTGGCTGCTGGATTGTAACAGTAGTTGAATGGATGTAGAAGCAGAATTTTATTACCTGGAGAGGTTGATTTCCACAGAGCAGGTTTGCAGGTTTTGGGCTGCTTCTCAGGGCAGATGAAGGGCCTCTTGCAGTGGTGATTTCATGAGAATGAAGTAGGCTTTGCCATTTAAAGCTTCTGATGGTAGTGACTCTTAGCACCACATGCCTGGCAGTCTCCACAGAGCCTCCATCCCTCTGTTATTCATGGGGCAGATTCTGCTGGTGTTACAGGTCTCATGGGCCACAGCCTTCAATGTGTGAATACCTTCAGGTTCTGTGCCAGGGTGATCCCCTCTCTAGACTGTTATGTATGAACTTGTATTAGTGTTTATTACCTAGATTTGCAAGGGACATCAAAAAGCATGAAGTTCTCCTGCTATTGTCATAAAGGCATAATCTTTCATGCCGTATAAAACCCCCATATCACATGGTTCATAGTGTGAGGTTCATAGTGAGACCAGCTCTGTCTCTGTGCCCTCCCTGGAGAAGTTAGCAAGCGTATGTGTCATGGAGCAGACAACTCTGGTCCAGCCTTCTTCAAAACAATACATTTTGTACTATGCCTAAAGCCAACAGTGAGTCAGCTGTGGGAATTGACTCTCTGGTGTCCTTTTGGTGCCAGCACACTGGGCTGGATTCTGTTTGCCAGCATTAGGTAAGCATCAGATGGCTTCAGGCTGTTTTCTGAAGCTGTGGCTTCAGCTTCCTGAGCACCCATCTGCCAGGAAACTGACTCAGAAACCTGAAGGAAAAGGTGGATCACATGGAATGTTAGTGAATTATGTTTGTTTTGTATTTTTAACTAGTTGTTATGTCCCTCCATTTGGACAGCTTTCAGGCTGGCCATGTCTCAGGACCCCCTACAAAGTATGGTATGCAGTGTGCCTACCCATTTTAGAGAAAGGAAACCTTTGTCCTTACAAAGGTGGATTAAATATATTCCCAGCTAAACTAGTGACTCAGGAATAGACTTCTGACTCCCAGTCATGGATTTCACACACGGTGATCTGAGAATATGTGCTATATTTTGTATTATACAGGGCTGTGTCGCTTTGCTGTTGTAACTTTATGTCCACCCATCTGAGTCGCATAAAAATGTGAAATAGATCTGTTAGTCCATGGTGGATAATATTCGAGGAAAATAATACTCATGGGGGAAGTACTTGATTATTCCCAAATTAGAATTACTCATCTAGTGTCTTTAGCAGATCAGTATTGCAAACCACACCAATTAAATGAGATAATTACTTGAAATTGTACCAACAGTTTCATTCTGTGAAGGAGCAGCTAATATCTGAGAAGCTATTCATCTGCTGAATAGCACCTTGCTGAACACAAGTCATGACAAACAGCAGTATAATAGAGGTTTGTTACTTAACAGCTCTGTACCTTTCTCTATGAGGGAATGCATCAGCCATGTATGTGAAGCCTTTGAAAATGGGTAATATTTGCCATATGAGTGGAGATGTTTAGTGAAACAGAGAAACAGCTGGAAATAAATCGCATTTTTGATTGCTTGTCAGCCTATTCTTGTTTCCTTTTAATTACCACAAAGTCATGGAAAGGTGCAAGGGGAAGAATGACTTGCCAGAGAGAGAAGCCAAGCTAATCATTCCACTGCAGATCCTCTGAAAATTTACAGTACATGTATAATTTTACAGCCAATGTAGTAAAAATCCCTGGTTAAGACTCCTTTTAAAATATGCATGTCAGAGAATATACAATCCTGTAGCAGGATGGTAGTAGTTCCTGTGTTATTACAGATCCCTCACATCTTTAGCTGCAATTTTTCTTCAAGCATGCTTCTGATACATGCTTCCAGGCAGAGAGTGAGCAAGAATGTGTATGGATTTTTTTTCCTCCTGCTGCCTGTGTAGTTAATCACATGGTGGACCCTGTCCAACAAGATTCCCCAACAGTACAGCTAGTTATTACTGTATGGTACTGGCTTCTCACCTCTTTAATTCCAGCTGCAAAACTGCATTAAAAGACAACTTAAATACTTTCATAATGCCACTGCTTAATAGGAGAATTTGTGGTAGTTGCCATAGGGAAATTGTGTAACCATAAGAAGAGAAGTGCCCATGAAAAGAGTTCTATTAAAAGTTGATCCAAGGCATGAAAAATCTTGTGAGAGTATGAACAAATGAACAGATTAGCCTGATTAGCACACTCCACAAACTCTGCAGGCAGGGCATTAATTCTGTTTGTTAGAAAACAGATGTGAATTTGACTACTGTCTTTTACCTATTATTTTTAACTTTTTTCTAATGAGATCCTTAAAGCTCAGTTGGCTCCACGTTTAGGGGGGAGGCTGATAGTGGTTACACCTGCTATTAGTTTGCTGCGTCTGCATGCATGATTTAGTTAGTGTTAGGATGAAACAAGTAGGAGAGAGAATTATCACCTGAAGCAGCATCCTTGTAGGAAATCAGGATGGCATGGATGGTGTTTATAATGTCAGATTTTAGGACATCCTTCCTTGCTTTAAGAGACCAGCTGGCTCTAAGGAAGTTGAAATATCTGTTACAATATTCTGTCCAGATGTAGCAAAGTGCTTTCCATTATCTGTCCCAACCGTTCTTTAATTTAGATCCATCAGTGCAACTCATTGTAAAAACAGAAATCTTATGTCTTAATGCAGATGTTAATCTATATAATTCTGTATTTTTATTTCTGTAAATGCTATCTGTTTTTTCCTTCTTGAATACTACTTTTTGCCATCTACATAGTAATGAAGGGATGACTTTTTGTTTAATGTCTCTGCTTATTAACACTGAGAAACGAGGAAATAGAAGATTAGAGGATACAAAACATGGGGAATACAGGGCTCATTGTATGTGTTCGAGGAATGAAAAGCATCAGAGGTGAGGACAGAGGAGGCAATTGAATCATAAGATGCTATAAATATTCCAAATTAATCTCTTTATCCCTAGGAAAGTGAATTAGGACAAGCTGATAGGGCAAAAGCTGGTGGTTTGAATTTAGAAGAAAATATAGCAGTCCAGGGTGCACAAAGTATTCTGCTGGTGTTAGACACCAAGTCCAGGAATTGACTGCTGGGAGGGACTTGATTGCACAGGTTTGATGGAGTTGGTGGAAGGAGAGCGTGGGAGCAGGCAGAGGGAGGTGAGATGGTGGGAGCAGCCCAGCAGAAGGGCGGGGAAAGGGGCACGGGGAGCGGATTGAAGAACACGGGTAAATGTCCCCTGGCAGCTGGGGAGCCACCTCACAGGTGGCCAGTGAGGTGATCTATTTCTGGCCACCAGGTTACCCCAGGGGCCGCTCCGTCTTTGACTCAGGCGGCTTCTTCGCTTTCCTCTTCCCACAATAGCACTGGACAAAGCTGTGGGCAGGGCTGGGTACAGCCCAGGTGAGCTGATCTCCGGCACAGCGTGAACTGCAACCGAGAGTTCAGTGTTTTAATTAGGCTCAGCGGGAGGGGAGGGAAGAGGATTTAGATCAATGAGTGTCTCAGACACAAGTAACAGAGCCCGACTGTTACGTACTTGACCTTGACGTGCTTAGTCTGTGGGGAGGCAGAGGAGTTCAGTCAGTGAGGATGCTGAGAGGGGCTGGGAGTGGCACCCCGGCAAAGCGGTGATTTACGTTCGGCAGAGACCGTCATCTGTTCTTCACTGCTGTTGGATATCTAAGCAGTGACATACCAAACACCTTTGAAAGCTTTTTAAGCCTCTGAAAGCATCATGGAGTAGTTATCTACAGATTGTGGCAAATCAGAATCTCTTTGGCAGTTAAGTCTGTTTAAAAAAAAAAAAAAAAAAAAAAAAAAAGGTTGTGTTTCAGCTCACATTCACTTGCCATTTGAATGCTTGGTGATCTCTGTTAGTGAAAATAACTTTAATGATTACAGTAGTACTTTGGAATGATACGGTACCACTGTGATGTTCTAATGTGTCTGAAAGGGAGAAGTGAAGCTGCACAGTTGCTGTGCTCTGCACAGACAATCCAAAATGGATTTTCAGTGACTCCCTGGGTGGGCTTTGGCTGATGCACTTTCACTCTATGTGAACACAACTGCGTGACAAATACTTTAGAGCCAGATGGACAAAAACACTGGAGTCAGTGACAACATAAGGTATCTCATGTTATTCAAAGGTATCTAGATACACTCTTTGCTCATTAATATAATTTTATGAGATGGGTTAGAATAGATTATTGGATACTTTCATACATCTGCAATGCTAATCCACTGCCTCTGCATGTATTAAAAATGTTATCCTACCACTTGAAACTGAGATAAGCAGATATCACGGAGTTAGATATCCCAAATAGCAACACAAAATGTTTTCATGGTCCTTATCAGTTATTTAGTCTCAGTAGTAGAGAATGAGGGGTTTTTTGGTAAGACAAAAACATAAGCTTTGTGCTGGAATTCCCAGTGCTCATCTGATGCTATTGGTCCAGCATCTTAGAATTAGACCTCTTATGGATATAAATACTGTTTTGAGGACATAATTTTTGGACCTCTAATGTAAACTTTTGCTCCTTGTCTTGAAAAGTATCTCTTCCTTTCTGCAAAATGTTTACCTGATAAACAGACACAGTCTGTCCCACATAGTAACTTTAGACAAAGCACACCCAGGCTTCCCCCTTCCCTTTTGCTCCAGCAAATATGTTCTTTGAATTGATGTGCCTGCCCTTTCTTTCAACCTCTGCAAAATATAGCTTGAGGAAGCTAAATCTGTTTCCACTGATTTCAATGCACCTTGTCAGCCTTTTCTCAGCTCCTTACAGATAACAAATGGGAATGTGAAATTCTGCTGCCATGGGTCAGCTGCTATCTGACAAATACAAACACTGGAGGCTGAAACTCTGGTTTGCTCTATAAATATTGATTTATGAAGAATCTGAGATGGAAGGTAAATTATTATCCTAAATTAGAAGGAAACGTGAAGCTTTTTGGTGTCTATTCCTTCTTTTCTTTTTCTTTTTTATTTAATTGGCAATTCTTTATGAATTGTCTGTATTTATTTATCCATACTGATTATCATAGTGGTTTACCACCACATTTACATCAATACATTGCATAATCCTAAATGATCATTTTGGTTTTCTGAGTTGCTCTTCTCTGAACAACTTTTATTGCTTTTCTTGGCTTAACTGCAGACTGTCTCCACCCTCTTTCCTTCTGCAAATGATCAAATTCTGTAAAGAATTCTCTACTTTGGATAGACTATTGCTTCCCACCCATGCTGTTCTCACTGAGGTTGGAAATGTTATTAATCTAATTTACTGTGGGGAAAAACCCTTCAAAACAGTCTTTCAAGTCCTGTAATTCAATAAAGTCCTTATTTACAATGGCAATAGCTATTTCTCCCGGAGATGTCCAAACTGAGTTCTCTCTTGTTACGAGAGAATGAAGCATTGTTTTCCATTTTCACAGCAAAATGGTGCTATTTTATTTTTCAGTTTGGGAAAAGTGCAGCATAACAGGTTTTCTAATGAAAGAAGCAGCTGTTATTTTCAACATTATGCTATCTTTTAACAGCTTTTGCACCAGGGACCAAGAGAAGAAGGCAGGCAGTCATATACAACCTGATGAGTGTAAAACTGTTATTCTGAAACTTGGATTTTCCACTCCTTTCCAGTTCTAATCATGCTTGTTCTTACACACCAACACAAGAACACTGAATTTCAGTTTTGTGCATTGATTAAAGTATGTGATTTATTTCTTTCTTCGGACTCAAAATTCTAAGTACAAGACAATGTTGTGTGATGATGTGGATAAAAGTACTTCTCAAGAACTGCCATTTCAGATGTATACATTGTCCCTGACCAAGGGTAGTTTTACTGAGGTCTTGGTTAGGTATGTCTAAAGCTGATTTCCTTACACAAACACACAGTGTGAGTGGTGGCAGTATGGAAGTTGTAAATTAAACTTTTGGAAAGCAATACAGCACTGAGGTGTTGACTGTCTTCCCTTAGGACAGTCAAAGAGCAGGTGGGAGGAAATAAGAAACTCTAGATTTGAAAAGAAATGTCATCTGGGGTGACCTGTAACTTAGTGTTGTCCTTGATGGTTTCATGGCACTTATCTTGGATATCACTTGACCATACCAGCAATGCAATTATATCTTACCTATCCCCTCCTTCCCCCCATATAAAAGAAAAAGTCAAAGCTGAAAGGTAGCTTTTCCTTCCTGTGGTGATTCTGGTGTTTTTCAAAGCACTGTGGACATGTTTGGAAGTGGTAAGGGCTTTGAATGAGTGTTTGACATGGGCCTAAATCTGCAGCAGAAATTTCCAGATATCCTTTTTCTCTAGTGGGCTGCTTATTTGGGAGTATTTTAGAAGGACAGCAATTCAGTGCTTCATATACTTCTGTCCTGCACCTGCTTGGTGCATTTTTTCCCAGCTACTTGATGAAATGGTCCCCAAAGTCATTTTCCTCATTCTGCATAGTCTGTGAGTGGCAATCACAGATCAGAGCCTCATTTGTGAGGAACCGAATTCACATCAAGACTTGAGCACATCAGTCTGGACTCCCAGACAGCCAAAATATAGGATCTACCACTTTCAGTGCTTTTATGTTCCATTTCCTGCCCACCATTGCAGTTCAGACATTTATGAACAAAGTAGTAGCTCCACACACCTTCTCTCTGTGCTTCAAGGCACCAATGACTTTGGCCTGAACTTAACTCAGGAGTAGGGCTGTAAGCGCTGGCAGCAATGTGCTGCTGAGTTGGGGACATTTGTAGCACATGGCACAACCACAACCTGTCCTTCTACTGCCTGGAAAGTGAAGAATTAAAAGGGTTTGGGGTGGGAGAAAGTAGAAAAAATTGTGAATCTGGGGCTTCATCAGTTCTGATGAAGTCAGGGGAATATGGGCTTGCCTACCACACCAGCGTAGGGAAGGCTTCACCAGCATAGCTCAGACTTTCTAGAGATCCCAGAAGACTACCTGATCATTTATTCTGACTCTCCCATATAAATCAGATTATAGTATTTCTCACGATATCCTGTGGGGAGGGTTAGGTCACAGCTTGGGTTAGATTTTATTATGTGTCTGTTCTCTGTCTTGGAGATTAAGGTTTTGTACTGTACTGGCAGAAAGCAGAGGGAATTGAGGGTACACTCAGTCCTGGAAAGGGACACCTGGTCCATCTTCAAGCAGCCTGAAGCCTGTGTTCCCTCAGGACTATATTCTAGAGGATTAGTTACCACAGAAGGACCTCCTGCCCCATTCCCACTGCCCAGTCATTCCACATCTGGAACTGTGCCTTTTGCTAGTGCACTCTCAGGGCAATGAAAAACAGATTTAGATGGGGATTTACGTACATATATACACACACACATACACACACACACACACACACATATATATATGTTGCTCCAGTCTTTTCCATAGATGGTCTTTTGTATCTGTATGATCTTGGTATCTACGTTTCTCTGCTACAAGGACTTGTGCCAAGAGAAGACCCAAAGGAATTAATCGGTTTCCTCTGTGCATCAGTCATGAAGACCCATGTCCCTTGGTGCTGCCTTAAAGGATCCCTGCAGTGACTCAACCACCCCAAGCCTGGCATCCCTTCCTGCCGCTCTGCCCATCCGGGTGCCTGCTGCTCGGTCGCAGGCCCTGCGGCAGGTCGGGATCATGCTCCACAGCTAAGCAGTAAGTAACTAAAGCTTCAAGTGCCCTGCTAACAGAGCGTCACCCAAGCATAATCCAGGCCCTGACTCAAATCGACAAGGACAGGTTGGGCTCTGAAATAATCTCTTTAAATAGCAGCAGCCATGTCTTTCAAAGGCACTTCTCCCCCAGCCAGCACTGAGAGCTGCTTACAGCACGTCACCTGCTATTTCCCACCCAGCCAGTGCAGGGCTGACACTTCTCACAGGCAAGTGTGTCCCCTGCCAGCAGTCTCCCAGCTTTGCTTTGCACCAGGAATTACAATGAATTTTGCAGCACAGTTTCTCTACTCCAGGGTGTTAAAAAACAGAAGTCCCAGGGAGCGCTTCAGGGAAGATGAAGACTACGACCCTTTCTGGCAAAGGTTGGAGAATATTGCTGTCTGACTTAGAGCTAGAGCTCTCCTTTATCCTCCTCAGGGGTCACGGTCAGCCCTTGGGGTCCACCCAGGGCCAGGCCAATGGACATGACAACCCCTGGACCCCTCCTGCCTCCTTATGGTGTCGTAGTTGGAGTTTTGCTTCGCCTCGTTGCTTATTTAGTCGCTCTGCTGTATAGGTAATGCTTTCTTTTTCCTTTCCTTACTTTCTAAAAAAAAGTAAAAAAAAAAAAAAAAACCAGGAAATTGTTTGTGATTTTCCAATATCTCCAAGGGTTCTGTGGGTATGAGTTGCTCTTGCAGTCATCCACTAGAAGAAGGGGAGATTTGAATACTTGTAGCCCATGGAGTTCAGCTTTTATATTTCTTCATGAGCACAGTATCAGAAATAATCTTAGAGAGGCTAATGGACTGCTGAAAATTTATCTTGGGTTAGCCTGTGTCAGATCCTGTTATTACAGGTGTTCTGTGGTTGTCTTTGTTACGGTGCTTATGGTGGTCTTGAATTCCTGTTTTCAGGAGGATGCAGATGGAATTTAAGAGTCATTTAGTGCCCTTGTGTAGCATGAACTGAGGGTGTGCATCCACATGGCATGGTTGATTTGTGCAAACTCATTCTTAACCTTTTCTGTAGTTATTTTCTCACCCAATTTTATTATTCTGACACCACTAGCAAGATCACAACCTTCTTTTGCCAGATGTAGTACAAATAAGAAACAATTCTTTCCTGCATCCTCCCAATAGTCACAGATGTTGCTAATATTTAGAACACAAATTGTTTCAGTGGGTTCAATGCTGTTAATAAACCGTCATGGAAGACCAAATGGGAAGACAAGACCACATTTCTGCACTGCCAAAATGGCTTGCCCAAAGTTGCACATGATGTGACCTGTTCTGCAGTGAACTGAGAATCTTAAACCAGTCCTTTCAGCATAGGACCGCTCTTTCCTCTAGTTTGATTTATCCTATTTGTTCTTTATTACAAGTGATTTATGGAGATGAGTTAGTCACTAGAAAACCTCTAAACTCAGAACACATTCAACTTAGGGAAAAAGTTTAATTACTGCCAAACCTTAGCTGCCAAACAGTGTGCAGTGTTTGATAGTGATCATTTGACATTCACAGCTGTGAATGTCCTTTAAGAACTTTCAAGAGGGGTGGGTCTGTGTGAGAGACAGTTGTTTACCTCTGCTTTACCACCTTCTATGAGAGGTGGCCTTCTGATTTGTTCTTGCATTCAGATTACTTTTTCTAATGTTATGTATTTGGCAGCTGACCCAGTTGCCATTGCCAGCAGTAAGCAATGACATTTATATAGCGTGTACAGAAGACTGGCAATGGATTATGACCAGAGATGAAGGCAAATATAGTGCTAGGCTCAGGCTCAGGCTCTGCTAAATCTGACAAACTAAGGAGAGATTTTATCAGAGGTGATAATGCAGCTTGGTTATTTCTTGTATGAGCCTGAGCTTATTTTGTTGCTGGTGTAGCATCACATGGTTTTGTCAGACCTGTGTACAGGGAGTAGAGTTATAAAGGCCTGCTCAGTCTCAAGGTTTGGTTATTATGCACCCATCTGTGCTGGATGGTCCCAGTGCATACACTTTTGTGATACAGGCTAGTTGCTAAGCCCTGATCTCTTTGTCTTTAAGACACTCTAATAAGTCACCCTGCGGAAGTCTTAGGCAAGTCACTCGATCTGTCTGTGCCCCAGTTTCTGTCAATAAAGTTGAGCTAATATTTGCTGAATTTGTCTCTCTGTTAGAGGAAGATGTTGGTGATTCCTGTATGATTTAAGAACAACCACCTTGTATAGGGTTTGGGGATATAAACATCAGACATGCATTTTAAATTTCCATCCAGTTCGTGCCACTAGTTGGAGTGATACAGTCTCGAATGGGTGTTTCTAAGTACTAGTGTTACACAAAATACTGATAATTCAAGGAAGTAATGTTTGAGTGCAGTATTGCCTTTGATTTGTTTTAATTGTACTGTCAAAGAGAGATCTAGCATATTTCTTCCCTGTGCCTGCAGGAGTGTACTTGTCACCCTGTAGTGCTGTGGAGGATACTCAGACACTATACAGTGCAGTAACCTAGAATTCCTGGCAGTGAAGATGATTGTTATGATGCTCCTTGCCATTTTTATCTCAGCAAGCTTCAATTTTTCTACCATTTCTCTTTCATAAAGTCCCACTTGCACAAATTGCTAAGATGCTTTTGATAGTTGCTGCTATTGCAGTATTTGAATGTGTTTGGGGACAGAGAGAAAAAAGTTAGTATGGAACACAAATGTTTAGGAGCTCTAGGGAAAGGGGATTGCAACAAAAAAGGAAGGTATCAGAGGAGTGCTGGGACATGGAATTATAAGGATTAATGAAGCTGGGGAAGTTCTGGATAAAAGGGATTTGGATGAGGGAAAGGGTCCTCTCTGTCATATCCTGGGATTACCTCTTCCTCACTCCTTTGAAAGGAGATCCCAGCTGCAGTCAAATTGCAGTCATAAGCTGAGCAGGCTGCTACTTGCAGGAGGCTGCTCCCCCTGCCTCACCCCCCTACATGACACATCTCTGCTCAACACATTGAGGAAAGAGGCAGAAGTGACTTTAAAGAGGTCACCTTTTGTTGTAATAAGTATTCTGAACTTGCAGGCATAAGACCTGAGCCCATTTATCCAGAAAGCAGATGACAAATATGTCTAAAACTGTATTTTACCAATGTCTGTTGGTCTGTGTGCTCCAGGAAGGTGTTCAGGGGGCTTGAAGATGACAGCAGCATATAGGTATGAGCTTAAGAAACCCCTACACCCAAAACATTAAAGAAGAAGGAAATAAAAAATCCACATATAGAGAACATGTGTATATGTGTGCTGATGAGTTAATAACAGGCTAGCCCCTGTTCATTGAGGCAGTTTGAAGGGGTATTCAAGCTTAACATTTTGCCACTGATCAGCTCAAGCAGGGCATTGGAGTTAGAAATTCTTGTAATTGCAAATGGATATACGGATGCTACAGAACTTGTACCATACTGTCAGTCTCTCTTAATGGTGAGTATTATTGTGAATGCAGATGATAAAAGCTGCTGGACAAATGACAAAGAAATGCCAAGTTTTCAGTCTTACCCTACAATTTGTTTCCTTTTGTTACAATTTCATTTCCATCTGCAAAGCAGTACAGTAACATGGGAATGTATGTCCATAATTCCAACTCCATGTCTGCCTGAAAATGTGTTGTTGTTTAAAAGAGGTACAAAGGCCGCCCAATGGGCCAAATGCTGCCGTTGGTTACATCTGCAATTAAAATGGCAACACTGGTCAGGCCAAAGAGCAATCTACCTCTGTGTGCTCTCTAGCAGTGACCTGTAATGGGAGCTGGGAGAAAAACAAAAGCCACCTAACATGCCTTCTCTCATATGCTTTCATGGAGTCTGCCAAGTGAGTGTTTAGGGGCTTCCTGAATCTCGGGTTGATTCTTGAACAGTGTGTTTACTGGTCACTACTTTCATGTAGTTGCACAATTCTTTTAGGAGCCCATTTATACTGTTGTCCTTCATAGAATCCTCTGGCAACGATTCCTGCAAGGTAATTATTTTCCCTAAGAAGGCAACTTTTAAGTCTTCTGCCTGATACTTTAAGGCATTCATATGATCTCCTCCCTAACATTTATACTGGGAGAAACAGTGACTAATCCAGGGAATTTGTTATTCCCTGGACGACTGTGGCTGCCAGTTTTTTGCTGCTTCAGTTTTAGAAGTTGAGGGGATCCAGTACATCAGTTTAACTTGTTTAGTCTGTGTCATGGATCCTGAGGGAGGCAGTCTGCATGTGCTTCACTCAGCGGGGACAAGTAACTGTCCCTCATTGCAGGATAACTGCTTGGACACTTCTTTCTCTGTATAACAAAGGCAACAGTTGTGGTCCTTAGGTATAGCATGCACTACTGCTTTTTATCTTCCTAAATTATTTTTGCTGGGTTTATTATTTTCTTGATTTATTAATATTGTTATTTTTTAAAATTTGTTTTCCCTAGTGCTATTTAACTTGATGAAAATTTTCAGCATGTTCAAAAAAACAAACTGGAAATAGAAAAATTATTCATTCCGAATTGTTGCTTTTTATCATTCTAAGAGCACGTTCCAGTACACACTGTCTTTGCATTCACTTTGAGACTTTAAAATACATAAAGCTATCTGCTTAAACAAGTGATATTTTTTCCTGTGCCTGAATTATTTATGGAATGTCAGCATTTGGATCGTCTCTTTTTTTTTTTTTTTTCCAGTTATGCTGAGCAGCTGTTCTTGAAAAAGTAGGTTTATAAACTGTATTTTCATGTTTGCTTTTACTAATCACTTTAAAGGTAAAATGTTGCAATTTATAACCATATAACTAAGCTTGCCAGCTGGGTATTTGTCTTATGGCTGGAAATAAACAGATTTTTTTAATGAAAACTTTCCTAGACAAACTCCAAAAAAGGAAAAGCTCCATTTGAAAGGAGAAATGTTTTATTACGCTGTGGTTTGTATTTATGTTGGCTCAGATCTTCATCTGGTGGGCATGATTGCTGGAATAGGGGCTATATTTTGTTACTGTGCATGAGAAGTCACATGCTGCCTTTTTGTGAGTACTTCCATGGTTTGCTGCCTGCTTTGGCTGTTCCTGCAAAAGAAATCCATATAGAGATAATCTCTGCCAAACATATGAGCTGCTTTTGAGGCAAGAAATTCTTTTGACCCAACAGGAATTTTAGGGCTCTAGGAAGGTCTGTGGCAGAGCCAGGTGGGCTCAATATGGAAAAACACCATTTACTAATGTAAATGAAAGATATGGGTGTAGAAGGAGAATCAAAATTATTCTGAAATAAATGCATACAATACCTGCATATGCAGTAGCATGATGATATTCCCTTGGTAAAGAGGCTGCTGACCTTTCAGATGCAAGTGGATGATGGTTTCCGTATTAAATATTGAAATGGTAATATTTCAGATGTGCTTTAAACCCAGCTCAAGCTTAAGAAGCTGTTTGACTTTTGTTCTTCTTCTCCAGTGGTCACAAGGTGTTGTCCCCATCAAGGTCCTGAGCAGATACTCACTGTTCATGAGAGTGGTGCTGCAGATCAAAGACCAAGAAACTGATTTACTTCTCTCCTTTTTTTTCTGTTAAAAAAAAAAAAAAAAAAAAAAAAAAAAAAAGAAGAAAGAAATCCAAGAGTAGGACCAAAAAAATCAATATCCCATTTTGGTCTTTCTTTTTGCAGATAAAAATATTTGGTGGCACTAGGGTGGTGAGGCATTACTACTTTCTCACAGAATCCTGTTTCATCAGTATAGTTATTGTGGTCATCTTTGGCTAGTGTTTTTTTAATGGGCTTTTTGTAGCTGTTGCAACAGATACAATGAAAAAGTGAGACCTTTTCTCCCATCTCAAATGCTAGTCAATAAAATTAAGAATTGACCCAAAAAATCATGATTTTTTGGTCTGCCTATTTTTTTTTTACGCTACATATACCCTTTTAACCCATTTCCAGTGTAAGAAATATAATTCATTGCTAATGCTTGCTGAACATTTTAGATAACATGTTCAGAAATAAGATGTATATGTTCTTTTTTTTTTTTTTTGAAGTGGTTATGGGTTACTGTGATATGGAAAATGAGGTTTTTGGAGGGAGAGGTAGGGAATGAACTCTAACAGTGCTGTGGCCTCCTAAATGATGCTGCTGTTGTTTATGCCAGGGGCTGTGCTGTAACTGGTCTGTTACTTTACTGTGATCTTTACTGATCTTTAGTGTGTAAAGCTGATCTGATTCTCAGCTTTGCATTAACCTGACTAATATGCACCAGAACTAACACTGGAAGCTTAACACCTTTATGAAATGTTTCAACCACCTAACCCCAATGGAGCAGAAATGCAAAAAAGTATAGAATAGAGCTACTTGATAGTTATTTGTTTTGAAGATAGAATGCCTGCTGTTTGGGTGTGTCAGCTTTAAGATACAGTATGGGGAAAATATTTTAAATCATAAGTTTCAATATAAACAAGTTACGTGCATATACTTTATGTATCTAAGAATATTAGTGTTCTCATTAATTTTGGAGAGAGAAGACCTTGCCACAAATATTGTGTCCTGTGAGGGTATACAGAATGATTGATGCTACTTGGTATATTGCTTGATTCAAATAACAAAACATTTTATGTTGCCCATATTGTTATGTGAATTCCTCTGTCGAACAATTGGAAGTGTAATAGGAAGCAGAGCTACTGGCACAGATTATTCAGACCATTAAGAAAATGAATGATACTGCCCAAAGTGGGGCAATTGCTCAAAACCCAGCTGTTTCTAAATATTTAAAAATTCTCTTTGGAATTATAACAAAGGATATTACAGTGCTGATCGCTGCTGTAAAACTAGGACAGCATTTGCTTTAGCCAGCTCTGCTGATAAATTTAACTGCATAACTTAAACATAAATTATTTTATGAAGAAGGTAAATATTTTTTTGTGGGAGATAATGGGGAAATCTCTGACATAATTCAACATGCTTGTCTTTTAGAAAACCCTTTCTACCAGATGGATTAATACTGAGTCATGTAGAGGAGCTTATACCATTTGTGTAGCCACAGACCAAGGTGGTATCAGCTCTTCTTCAAATCACTGGTCTTCTGCTTAAATGCTCCTTTTTCTCCACATTATTCTCCAAATTCCAAGAATTCCTAGAAGTTCTGCATTTATTTCTTAGTAAGGGTGCAAAATCCTGCACTACAGTGTACTGTACATTGTGGACCACAGAGTTAAGCATTTGAAGGTAGGAAAACTGGCAAGTTTTTGTAGCAGTGTTGTCTCTCCTAAATTCCTCGGGGAAGGAGGTTTGTGTGGCATCACATTGCTGTCTTATCTGCATGTGTTTTTATCTATGAAGTGTTAACTCAGAGATCAGGATCTTCAGCTCTGTACTAGGATATAGCTGTTATCCCTTATCAAAGTAATTTCCTTCCCGCCATGAGGCGGCTGACGGTTGTCAAGAGTGTGCTCTGCAAGCATGCAAGGGCAGAGCAGCAGAACCTCTTGTGTACAACGTAGTGACATTTGTTACTGCTATTAGTAGTTTATGGGAATGGTCTGCACAGCTATTTTGCCTTTTTTGAAGAAGATAGAGCTGCATACAGAAATTCCAGTTGGAATAATTCCAGTTATTCCAAAATTTCTGGAAGCACTGAACAAGGATCATTGCCAGTTGAGTGCTGAGTACTAAGGAAGGTCTGGCTGCCCAGACAACATAGAATATATATTTGTTACTTTCTTGGGTATGACAGTTTCCCAGTTTGTCCACGTCACGTTATCTGTGGCTTTTCTAACAGCTGGAAAGTTACAGTAGCTTTCAGTGCACCTACAAGATAGGTAATATGACAGTAATAAATTCAGTCTATTTAAGGCTTGCAAGGAGCAACTGAGATGTATATCCTTCTTAAATGCTAAATTGTCAAGCCTTTAATCATCCAAGCTCTCCTAACAAGTTTCTTTAATTTGTTTTTAGGGATGACAATAAAATAAAGAAACAAGATGTCCCGGGACTTTGTGATCTTCACCGCTGTAAGGATGGGTTGATGAGAAATGGCCTTATTGCACAGAAACCACCCTCTATCAACCCTGAGAGACTGAAGGATTTTGGTGAGGAGGATTACCTGAACGGGGATGTGAAGACCTGGGAAATGAAGATAGTAAGCCGAAATGAGGAGTTACTTACTGATACCCTTTCCCGCAACCCTCAGTCAAGCAGCACAACCATCCTGTCAAGCTGTAACAAGCTGATTCGATTTGAAGATATCAGTGCAGCAGCCTTCAAAATCCAGTGCGGTGTTCAGAAAACCCCCTGCATGGTAGGGAGTCTTTATGGCTTTGTATTCTCTCACTGTTTCTTTTCTTGTTCCTTATGGAAACTGATCTGAAATGAAGGAAGAGCATGTGTGAGCTGCAGCAGATAGACCTGTGTAAGAAGACTCATGTTCATACTAGTTGTATTTAACTGTCAATTTTCTTCTTACCTGTTTACACTAACCTAAATCCTCAAAGATATCAGCAACCTGTAAACAAAGGATAAACCACATTAGGCATAGACTTAATGCACTGTGGTATTATGCTCCCAGTGAAAAACTCCTGCTACAAGAAACCAGAGTTTGTGACGATGGGCTACCGGTGTTTGGGTAAAGAGTCTTGTGGTAGTGTCTGCTTTGGAGCCAGCCCCTATATTTGGAGATTTTGAAGGTACAATTTACCTTCTCAGCCTGGCCAACCTGGCAAGGCTGGATATGTTCTGTAATGAGGTGGTTCTGCCATGTGTGTCTTCAACAAAATAAGGACGTGAAGATGGACACACACAAATGTGTGCACCTGGGATCAGTCTAGGAACGAAAATGACTGAGGCACTCCTATCAATGTAAAGCTTTTGCTAAGGCATAAGAGAAGTACAGTGGCAAGCTATATAATTCATAGTGTATTTCTACTGTTGGGAGCTCTTCAGAAAGTCTACTCTGGGCACTCTGTGGTTAATCTCCTCTGTTCCCTTTGGTGTGTGAAAAGAGTGTCTTTGCCAAATGGCAATTCCTAGCAGCAGCCCCAGATCGCGCTCTCAAATGAATTCTTCTCTGTTGCTGACCAGGACACCCCACCAGCATCAACAGCTGTGGATTGTTTTTCTGGCATGCACAGGGAAAGGACCTTGCAATCTTGGTCCCTGCTTGGGGTTAGCTGTCCCTGGAATGGAGTGGTTGGGTCCTCAAGGTGCAGCAGTTTACCCTGGTTCTTAGTGCCTGCTGATCCAGAGATATCATAACTACTTTCAGTGTGATTTTTTTAGCCTAGAGTTCCCAAAACAAGGATAGCTGTGCTTTTTGTAGCACACTACTGAAGAAATGTGTCTTGTGACAGAGGACATGACATAACACCATTTGGGGCAGTAAGGTGGCACAAAAGGTTTGGCTGCAATGCAAATGGAAGCATTTTGCATTCATATACTGCCTGTTTAGAGTGACATGAGAGTAAACAGTCCTGCCAGCTGCACCTGGGTTTCCTTTCAGAGTGGAAAAGTTGGCTTGCTCGGGAATGCAGCAAGGCAAGCGAGCAAATGTGCAGCAAAGGTGGTTGGGGGGTCAGTGCATGGGTGAACAGGGGGAGTGTACCAAACTCTTCATATGGTATCTTTTGTCACCAAAGCTCTCACTGTCACGTTTGAGAGTAAGACAGAAGTGTCAGTCTTCTCTTTTTGTGGAGAGACTTCCCAGGAAGAGAAGATTTGAATTTATATTGCACTGCCCTTCTCTGTATTTGGCAACTCTGGTCATATTTGTTAGATGGGTTTAATCATGTTGTAAAAAAATTAGGTCTATGGGCAGGGAGCGGGAGAGTGTCATGGCTTAATTTGGAAAGCAGAACTATCTAACACTTTGCCCTTTGATAGCCATCTGTTCCCTGCACCTCATGGCGTTGTGCACTTCTGCCAAGCAGTTATAGGATACTGCCTGTGTACATCTGCCAGTGTGAGACTGCAGCAGCCTTGGCCATGTGAGTTGCTGAAGGACCACATTCACACCTTCAGCTCAGATGGATCAGATCAATAGCTCAAAACTAGTAAAGTTTGTCTTGGCCCCATCCCTGAGCCATCTACTTGCTCCCAAGGTATGACATGAAAATGGTTGGTATGAAAATTAACCAACCAACACATCCTAATGCAGGCAAGACTGCACCATAGAGTCCAGTCCATCAGGTGTCTGTGTAACACAAAACTTTTCATAAACTGATAGTGCTCCTGCTCACAAATAGTTAAGCTCACTTTGGCCAGTTCACACCATTTGTTCTCAGACAGCTTTGCCCCTTGTGCTGGTTTTTGGATAGGGTGGAGTTCATTTTCTTCACAGTAGCTGGTATGGGACTGTGTTTCAGATTTTTGATGAAAATATTGTTGATAATTCAGGGATGTTTTTGTTAGTGCTGAGCAGCTCTTATACAGAGTCAAGGCCTTTTTTGCTTCTCACCCCACCCCCGTGAGAAGGCTGGGGATGCACAAGGAGTTGGAGGGGACACAGCTGGAACAGCTGACTCCAACTGACTCAAGAGACATCCCATCCCATGTGACATTGTGCTCGGCAACAGAATTAGGAGGAAAATTTGCTGGGGGGCCTGCTGCTTGGTTGGTTGGTGGTGAGCAATTGTTTTCAACTGCATAAATTGTCTTTCTTGGGTCTTATTTACCTCTCTTTGTTATTGCTTTTAATGACATTGTTGTTGTAGTTGTTAATACTGTTGTTATTATTATTATTACTATTATTACTGGTTTTATCTCAGCCCAAGAGATTTCTCACTTTAACCCTTCCAATTCTCATCTCCCCAGCAGGATAGGGGGAGGAAAATGAGCAAGCGGCTGGATGGGGTTTGGTTGCTGTCTGGGTTTAAGCTGATGCCCCTCAACTTAAATAGTTCTTTTCTCTTGGGTGTCCCTGGCAAATTTATGCAACTCAGTTGTATCCCCTTTCTGCATTTACTGTGTCAAGCTAAATAGGCTCACTTTCTTTAGTCTCTTTTTATGAACATTGTTTTTGAAAATTATCAGAATAGTGGAAAACCTATATCCCCCCTTGTTTTATTGTGAAAATAGCCCATGACTGTTGTTATCCAAAGTAATGTTCCTGCAGAAGTCATTAGTGCATTTCATGCATTGGTTCAAAAGCACAGAGTGGTGTCAAGAATAAGTGGTGTCAGATAACCCTTATTTTAACTCGTTGTTGAGAAGTAAGAGCCCCTTTCAGGGATATTTGTTTAGATTAAAAAAGTGAGCATGACTATAACCCATTCAGTTAACTGAATGGAGAAACACTTTGCAGGGTGATTTCTTATCTACGGGTAAGACCATGGATGCAGCATCCCGGTTCCTTACACAGGAGTTTGCCTGGAGAGGCTTCACGAGTGAATTGTAACATATCAAAGAGGTAGTGAGTATAGGAAAACAAGGAATTGACATTAATTTGGACACTTGATTTGGTTACTGATTTGGGAATTTAAGGATTGTTTTGTGTTAGCTTTGTGGACGCCAAATGGAGGGTGTGCTGTGTGTTGTACCTTAGACATGGTATCTGTAGTCCTTAGAAGATCACAGTGACAAAAGGGAGAACTTACAGGCTGGTTCAGTCAGTCTTACAAGGTCACACATTGGGTCAGTACAGCTGAAAATAGCACTGACAGCTGATTTGTTAGAAGTAATTGCTATATTTAGGCTATGTGAAAAGACTCAGTTAAAGGAAGCAGAAAAGGATAACCTCAAGAGTTAAAACATTGAGTATCAAAATTAAAGAAAAATAACAATCTAAAGTACACCACCTCTGTGGTACAGAATGACTTAATTACACATTTTTAAATGTAGGAGACTTAGCAACTTTATAAATTCACAGGATTCATCTTCTTAAATCCTTTTTCTTATCATTCACTCTGGGATCCAAGATTCTGCACAAAAAAAAGTACAGGATATGAAGAACTAGTAGTGTTTCTTGTATAGTGTTCTTATTCTATTTTGCATAGGCATTCTCCCTAGATTAGGCTGTTTAGGATATAAACTATTATCCTATTAGTGTACTAAGCACTTTCCATTGTTTCAGTTCTGCAGCCAGATCTGCAAAGGAGCAGCAGGTGGTAGCTCCTGCCAGGATTTTCAGAAGCAAAATAGAGAATCTGGCCCCACCTGTGGGTGAGGAACTTAACACATGCTTGTAAATCCACTAAAAAGGCCTGAAACATTCACCTGAAATATTCAGTTTAACTGTATATTTTAAAGCAAATATCTGTTTCAGATATATTTAGTTGATATAAATTGACTTTGAAAGTCCCACAGTCTGAAAAATGTATTGGTACATATTACACTGTATGCGTGACACTGCCAGATACTGTTTGAGATAAATATTTTGTCATAGTGTCTTTTAATCTCTCTCTCTTTGTGACTTATCATAAATGAGTACTTGATCCCCTAAATCCCCAAGTCTTTGTTTGCTTTGGCAGCCAATAGAGGACATGAAGCCAATTATGAAATAGAGATACAGTAAGCCCAGGGAGCTGGAACCCACAGGCTTACTGCAGCTCTATTTCATAAGTTATCTTGTTTAAAACTCTTGGCTTAGTGAATATGGTAATAGGAAATTAATATGTTGATGTATTCTTGGAGTATCTTATTAAAAAACTTAATAAATATTTACCGTTAAAAAAATATTTAAAAAATCATGCACTTGGGCACTGCATCATATGTAATGTGCTTGCTAATTCCTCTCAGCTCAGGGATCCTTTCTGTTCCAAACAATAAGCGTTTTCAAACAGCTACTGCTTACACTTGCAATCCTGGGAAATAATTTTTTAATTATTTCCATCATTCTTTGGGTAAGAAATGCCTGTACTAATGTTGTACTGGCCTTAGTGTGCAAAACAGGCAACAAGGAGTAGTGAATCAGTGGCAGAAAACACGGCAGAGCCATAATGGGGCTCAAGGAGGAATTTTCTCATGGCTTTTCTATCTATTAGATGACAACCTTATTTTTTTGAGTATTCAACATCCAGTTCTGGCAAGTACTGGAAGCATGAACTTTTAAATAATTGAAAATACTTATTTTAATATCTGTATTTGAACAATAAGACCAAAACAAGTGCTCTTTTCGGAATTCACAGTGGCATGTGGTCCATATTTCGCTGCTGCGAGTTTGAATATGACTTCCATAAGCCAGAAGAACCTGGTAGGTAACAACACACTGCCATGTATTTCTAAAGAAACAGATGACAAATTTTACTTTTTAGAGCTCACATATAGCAGTGGAATGCATGCCTCACCAGGCAGCTGATGAGACGTGGAAGATTTTTCTTAATTTTAGCTACATCCCCATAATATTATTTATATCCTCCAGTATTCTAGGCTATCCAAGCAGTATGGAATGGACATCTACCTGAAGAAGGAGTACCTCCAATACACAGGATCTGTGAAGGAACGAGGTGTACTTTACCTTCTGACATCATTGCCTCAGGTATAACAAAATGCCAATGCTCAAAAAGAAATAGATTAGTTCTGCTTCACAAAAATTCAGCAGAGTTGAAGATAAATTTACCTGTAATCTCCATGGAATCACAATGTTTCTTGCCAGAAACCATTGCACTGAACACAGTATGTAAACATAGATAGATCTGCAAGTATCTGAATGTAAAATACTACTTTAGTTATGACTGACCGATCTGCTGGCAAAATGCTTGAGAATACTTGAAAGAAAATCTTGCAAAAAGCAAACATCAGCGTTTTTCTGTGGCATTTATGTGCGGGTGTT
This sequence comes from Corapipo altera, assembly GCF_003945725.1. NCBI lineage: Eukaryota > Metazoa > Chordata > Aves > Passeriformes > Pipridae > Corapipo > Corapipo altera. The sequence goes on along the minus strand of NW_020884900.1, from coordinate 5,837,287 downwards.
TCTATGTGTACTGTGGTTCTGACATGTTGAAACCGCCAAACTCATGACTGATGATGAAATTGAGTTACAATGAGTGATGTGAAGGATCTAGATCACCGATTGATTTTGTAATGAATTTCAGTATCATTACAGAAATAGCTTGTTTATCGTTTGTCATAGGAGGTTATTGAGTCTCTGCAGCAATAATAGTCATAACTGGCATGACCCAGCAGCCCAGAAAAGTGGCTATTCCTGCACCTTTGTAATAATATAAATGAAATCTTCTATTAAAAGGAAACTTGAAATGAAATAATTTCATACAGGCAGGGAAGAGTTATCGGTTCTAAAGGGACCAGATATCAGCTCTTCTGTGATCAGCTGGATCAGCTATACCCAACCGAACAAGAATTAAACCCAGAGGAATGCAGGAACGGGGATTGATCTTGTGCTATTTTAGCTTTGTGCGTAAATCTTGAAGTGACACCAGACACAAATATAGTGTACCATAATATCATGATTTGATCAGCTAGTAGAGGGGAAAAAAGGAATTTAGATCATTAGAATGATCCATATTCATATGGGACAACAATGTGACAATATAACGTGCAATAAGCAACCCTCTTTTTTTAGGATCAACAAAGAAAAGGGGTGATCGTGGCTTCAGACAGTAACTTTTCCATGGCTGTTGCCTACCATGCCTCAGAGCTCCGTATTCCAGTCTTTGTCATCATGTCAACCAGCACGTCTCCGGTCAGGGTGAAAATGTGCCGTGAGTACGGAGCCATGGTTATATCCTACGGAACCACTGCTAAGGATTCCCAGATACACGCAAGAAGGTTGGCACAGGAGAATGGTTACCTCTACCTCGAAGAGTAAGTGGAAAGTCAGGCTGATTAGAAAGAATAGATTAGTTGTTTGCACAGCTCTGCAAAAACAATTAGTTTTGTTAAATTGTGGTCACAGGTCATCAGAATGTTCCTATTACCAGGAATATGGACTGTTCCCAGGCACAAATCATGTGTCTTTCTGTAACAGCTGGGGATGGAAACCAAAATGAAACTGTTCTCTTCCCCCAGATTAGGCAAACTTCCTTATTAGGAATTTCTATGGGCTAGTATGACAATGGATATATGTTAATTCTTTAGGAACTCTGTCAGAAAGCACTAAGGCTAGTGTTCATTTTTGGTCTTGCTGTTTGGAGTTAGGTGGGTAAAAGTTAATCTTTAATGCAAAGGGTTCAGTGGCATAATGTAGAGCAAGAGAAGGTTAATACTGTAAAATTTTCACATATCTGATGTGAGAGACAAAACTGTGATTCTGCCTTTAAAAAAAGATGATTAAGAGGCTACTTCACACATATATTTAAAGTAATTAAGGATGAGCATAAGTCTAAATTTGAACTATTTGAGGCCAACACACAAGTCAGATCTAATAAAAGCATGACTAGAATGAGATAAGACAGGCAAAAATATTTAGAACAGATAGATTTTCCCTTTTTTCTCTGCAGTCTCTTCTTCCTTTTCCTTTCCTTTTTCTTTTTTCTTTTTTCTTCTTATTTTTCTTTTTTCTCTTTTCTCTTTTCCTCTTTTCCTCTTTTCTCTTTTCTCTTTTTCCTTTTTTCTTTTTTCTTTTTTCTTTTTTTCTTTTTTTTACCTTTCTTCAAGTAAGATTTCCTAAAGCACAGAGGGTTGAATCATTAACATGAGGTAGCCAGCAGTCTCTCTGATGCACTGAGCAGGAATGTTATTCTCCCCCCACCATCACTACCTCTGTGCAGGCTTCATCCACCCCCTCATGTTTGTACAGCATCTCCTGCAGCGAGCACCCGTTCCCCTTTGACTCCTGGGCACTGCTGTCTTGAACATGGTAATAAGAGTGATGTTGCTTGGAAAGAGGATCCCAGAGTGATCAGAACAGAGGAAGTCCTCTCTTCTTTCCCAGCTGGTGTATTGGGAAGTCCATATTAAAACTCGTACTGTTCAAACGGTGCTGTTAGCTCTGCCAGTGACACACGGGGCTGGTTCATATGCCCTGTCTGTCACCATGGGCACAGCCTTGTCCCAGACTGGGACTTTCAAAGAAACACATGAATGAGGTGTCCTATATCCCAATGAATTTTATACCCTTTTAGGCTCCCTTGAAAACCACAGCTTTCCATAACTTTGTGATTTCCAAATTTCTCGCAGCCATTTTTCAATTAATGTGTTAACTCCCAGCTGGCTTGCATCAGCTATCACGTTTGCACATAAGAACTAAATTGTCTTATTGTAACTTCATCTTTAAATCTTTCCCTCCTCCCCAAATAATTATTTGTTACATAAGGTAGATATTCTTCAGTGTCATGAAGCTCCAGGGACAATGCATGTGAAGGAATTCAGCATCTAGCTCTGAGAAACTCTAAATGTACACGCTACCATTAATAATATTAAAGCACTCTGATTTATTTCAGGTTTCAGATTGCAAGAAACAGAGTTATTCAGTCTATTACTATGTTTAACTAAAACCTCTCAGATGCAATTTTTCACATTTTGGATTAAAAAAAAATAAGAAAAAAAAAACCCACCACAACTGCAAACCTTTTCATGATGGGATGTCTGAAATGTATCTTGTTTGGTGTAGACTGGGAGAGATGTCCCAGATAAATGTATGCCTATATGGATAGACAGTCTTCTTCAGTGTGTGCCTGACACACACACTTTGTCACTTGCCAAAGCTGTTTTTAAAACAACAGCTGATCTCCCATGCTTTAGAATGGAACTTCTGAAATGTCATTTTGTTTCAGTTTAATTCTAGCTTCCATAAAATCCCTAGCAATTTCGTCTCTGAATCTCCTTACCCAATAATTCATTCTTTCCTTCCTGAAGTAGACATTATGTGACTGTCCTTGCTTGTACCTGCACGGGCAATGCCCTCTAGCTGGGTGTGTCATTGTCAGTTCTTCCCATTTCTTGAGTGCAATTAAAACACTGTGTTATGCAAATCATATGCAGGAGTTCAATTAGAGGTAGGGCACTTTTTATACAACTGCAACTTCCTGGGAAATTCCAGGAAGGGAATGTGATTTTTCAAATTGGAATTCAGTCATTCAGTCTGCCTAATTGCTGCCTAGGTGACATGAAATTGTTCGTAAATACAGGGGTTCAGGACCTCATTATAAATGCAGTGTGACTATAGCCAATAGGTAACTCAGTACCTCTGCAATGATGTGAGAGAGATTCCTTTGTGAATCAGAGAGGTAAGAGTGCTGCAGATTGAATTACACACCTTCCTTCCTTGAGAGCCCATTTTTTTCTTGTTTAAGTCCATAATCAAATGCTGATCAGACCTGATTATTTGTGATTTGGTTGGTCTGTTGCTCTACCTGATGGCTTCTGAGCCCTTTACTTGGAATGGATGGGAACGCTGCCTTCTAGCTGCCACACCAAGATTTTATTGGGAAACTGAAGCCTGACAGCCTGTCTTTGATTGCTGATATATCACATGTTTCAGAAGACAAATATCCAAATTTCTAGCTCTGGCTCAAAAATGCTTGTTTAAATTTACAGCCTTTAGATTTAGCTGCCCTTTTCCTTCATTTTGCTTCAATGGTATATGATACTTAAAAGAGATATGTTAGCTTTCACAAAGCAAAAGTAATCAGCCACAGTGCAAAGAAAATCACCCATTTTATTATGAAAGCTGAAGGCTGATCAGTGAACTGGTGTTTTCACTGGATGTTCGCAAGGAACACATTGTTATCTGAAACATTGATTCAAACTGCTAATAGTACTCCATGCCCAGAGCAGTCTCCTCCAGACAGTTTTCAATTGTTAGAGAAGCTTTACTCCTAAATTGAATATCCCAGATCCTCATTCATTTTTGCAGGTCCCTGTGGCTTCCCACGTAATCACAGCAGAAGTAGCTCCACAAACTCGATTCTGAATCTTATTTGGGAATAAGACTCCAGAATTGTTCAGGAGACCACTGATATATTCTGTCACGTACAAGAAGGAGGAGAGAGCTCCTTCAATACCTTCATAGGGGCAATAAATTCAAGGGTTCAGTTACCCATCCCACTATTATTTCTTGCCTTTGTCTTTAGCTGTGCTACAGGAGTGAAAGTTCTTTACTCCCATCCTTTCTTATGTAGTTATATAGTCTCTTACCCTGAGGACTTTTCTGTGCTTTGATATATATGTGAGGTAACTTCACAAGGGCCTTGGTCTCTACCTTGCAGGCATTCTGTGCTCCTGAGCTGAGCCTCTCTGTACGTGTCTAACAGTAATAAAAACACAGCTTCCTAGTACCCAAACATCCTTGGGTCAAATAAATCAAGTGAAGTCATTGGATCTATAATTCCTTTTGCATGTCTTTTTGCCTGAAAAAACAGACCATACAGAGAGCTCATATTTTTTTTCTCATATATCATTCTACATTTACATCATTGCTAACTTATAAATAAAATGCAAAACAGCTTTTAGAAATAGATCCAACTCAGTTGTGTGACTGTATAGTGGAGTTTTCTTCAATCTTTTGACTCTGTCCATGTTCTGCTCATTATATTACCTTTGGATGATAGTGTTTTACCAGTGAGTATTTTGGCATGACTAAATACTTCTCTTACCCTTCCACAGTCTTTCAGAGTAATGTGAAGATATCAGATATTGGCCCTGGACTGTGGAAAGACAACTCTGTAGAAATCTGTTTGGAATTTGTGATGCTGAACACAGTGCTTAAATTTCATGAAAATTTCTATTTACCACAAACACTAAATGCACTAATAAATAAAGAGAATGAGATTTCCTTTTGAGACTTTGCTTTTAGTTTGGACTGCAACAGTTAAAATTTGTGAAGCTGAAGGAAGTGATGGCAATGGAAACATGACTTCTGCCCGCCAGCTCTGTAATCACCTGATGCTGGTAACAACAGAGTTAAGTGCTCTTCAGCCTGAACTCTATTTAAGGGGCTTTTCAACAGCAGGAGTTTTCTCCCAGTGGCTAACAGCATGTGATGGTCTGTCTGATGGCACCTTTCTGTTGTATCCCCTCCTCCCCTCATGTGCTGGTGATTTACTTTCACATGTGTTCTTCTGCTGAACGATGTTTTGAAAGTGATAGATTGAATTACTATTGCACTGACAACTGTGACCTCTGCTGATCTGTGCCCTTCCTTCCCACAGGGAGGATAGTGCTGTGTACCTGTCAGGCCTGGGGACCGTGGGGCTGGAGGTGTATGAGCAGGTGCCAAAGCTGGATGCTGTGATTTTCCCTGCAGGAGGCCACTGTGGCTTGCTGGCAGGATCAGCTGCTACGCTCAAATACCTCAACCCACATATTTCTGTAATTGTAAGTTTCCTTTTACCTTTTAAGTGTTGCATTTGGGCAGCTTTCACCACAGATGCTTTCAAAAGACAGTAGTATCTAGTGATACACTTGCAGAGACTGAATATGCGGGGGACAGGAACTATCTGATCTTGTGGGGTTTGCCTAGAAGAGCCTCTGAGAGACAGGGAAGCTCCTGTCTCTTGGCTGCTTGGTTTGATTTCAAAAAAAAAATGTGGGAATATGTTTCCAAAACAAATGAAATCCAGCTCTGTGTTTTGAAATAATTTCTTACTGGAAAAATTTGGTCCTAATTAAGCCACGGAAAAAGTTTATTGGTAGCTCAGTTGTTACGCAACTCAAAATTAATTGTTAATTTGAAGAGGAAACTTTCTGTAGGTTTTGGTGTCTACTTTGGTGGTGACTTCTATTATAACTGGTTCAATAAAAAAGTGACAACACTTGTCTTCCTCAGGGGGTTGAATCTGAAAGTTTCCCTGTATTGCAACATTCCTTAAAGGCTGGCCACCCAGCTGAAGACCAGGCCTGCAACAATCATCACTTTTATGGAGGTGAGAAAATGTGTTATTCTTTTGGAGGTAAAATAAAGGTTGTAATAGATTTCTTCAACTTTATTATTTTCTCCTTCAGTTCAAACATGTATTAAGGGAAATCTCTGAAAACTCAGAATTTAGTTCAAACTGTGAGAGCAACTTCTGCCACACTTTCCCCCACCACCTCCCTGGAGTACAATGCTATTTCCAGTGCACACGAACACTTAGAAATATGAGAATATTTATCTGACCATTGTGCTCACAAGCAGCATCTAAAACAGTGAAATCAATGAGAAAGTTCTTGTGCAAAAGATTGAATTGTGAAAAGGCAGGAAAATGGAGTGCTTAAATATTTAGACACACAGAGCTGTTCTCAGAACAACAGTGTTTATAAATTACACAGTTTTTTCCACATCATTTGCTCAAAAAAATCTCAACTGTTAAGCAACTTAAGAACATTCTGTTTACCTGATGTCCAAATCTCTGGAAGTTCTGGGTTAAATGGGAGTTTTATAAAAAACTTTTTATCCCTCTTGGTAAACTCTGCCTGTGTCTGCACCCCTTTGCTAACTGTCCTGCTGTAGCTAACAAGCCCAGTGCCGTGCTTGGGTCTTCTCTCCTTCAAATCTCATTGAACAGTGAAAAGCGTTGGGCTGCAGGGTCACTCTCACAGTGCAACAGAGCCAGTGAAGTATCAGAATTTTCTTGGAGGGATCCAAAATGGCAAAATCTTCCTGTAAGATTTGGTCTTTCATTACCAAACGAATTTTTGTCATATGAAAAAAAAAATCAAGCAACCTAAGGTCATCTAACAGCAGTGTGCTGCATTCATTAAGGGCACAAACCAGCCAGGACGCCAAAAAATCTTGAATATGTCTAAAGCAGCCAGCTTCATAGTTTTTTCTTTTGAAATCTGCAGATGTGAGTGGAGTTTGCTTTGGCAGCAATTCTTTGCAGCTGACTGGGAAACTTGTGGATAAAGTTGTTGCTGTGAGGTAGGTGAAGAAATGAATAGCATTAGACGAACATTGTTGTAAATGACAAATGCAGTGTACCACCAGGGTATGGTGGTTCTGCTTGTGCAGTGGAGAGCAGGTTGGCAGGACATGCCACCATGCACACATTGTGAGAGTATGGGGATGGGGTACCTTTCATTTCAAGAGGGGCACTGAAGACATTGAATCCAAACCCACATATCACACAATCATAGAATATCTCATACTGGAAGATACCCATGAAGGATCATCAAATCCAACCCCCTGCTCCTCGCAGGATTACCTAAAACTAAACGATACACTAAAAGCATTGTCCAGACTGGGCCCTTGGCCAGTACTTCACCTGCTGCCAGGTGATGCTCTGGGTGTAAAACTTGTCCTTATTGTGTTCTTTGACACTTGAAGGCAGCCCTTGGCAAAACTCCTCTAAATCTTCACAGAAAGGCCAAGTTTGTGGAATATAGTTACTACTAGGATTTAGTTAATATTTATAGTAAAAAAACCCATCCTGTCTTTCAGTTAATAATGATTCTGAGATGTACAGTCACTCCCAACAGCACAGTGTTCTGTAACGCTACTTTGAGGTCATATGTACCTGGGAAAATGGAAAGTACCTAGTCACACATAAATGTATTATCTTCTGCTTTTGGTAGCTCTTTTGATTTGTTTTGACACAACTTTCCTGCTTTCAGGGAGGAGGACATCCTCATTTCCATGCTGAGATTGCTGGAGTATGAGCGAGCCACAGTTGATGCAGAAGGAGCCATTGGACTTGCAGCATTGGTGGCAGGGAAACTGCCTGAGTTGAAGGGTAAAAGGTACAGCAGCTGTTTCAAACAGAGAACCATGGCAGAAGCATGGGGCTGAGCACTTTGGTCCCAGGAAATGGTGAAAAGCTACTTGTTCTATGAGTGACAAGGTCGTTCCTGCCCCTGAACTGGCAATGGGCTTGTCAGTGGTGCATGATTCAGGCTGAATAGATCAGTCACAGGTCATAAGACTATGCTGAAGAAGACCAATGTCAGCCAGGAGACCTGAAAAATCTTTTCCTCTATTTTCAAATGGTTGGGGGAAAGGCAGTTACACACAGCTCCACGAGGCATGGCTGCTCCTGCCAGGACAGTAACCTGCTCTTGTCAGCCTGTTGCCTCCTCCCATTCCACTTGTGAAAACCAGCCCTGTCTGTGGTGAGACAGAAGCTAGGCTATCTTCAGTAGTCACCCAGTGGCATCTACCTTCCAGTCATGAGAACTGTCCACATAGTCAGAGGGATTATCCTTGTGCTTGATGTTGAACATGTGGGTAAGTGCTGCCTTGCCTCTCAGCTTGAGGGTTCAGCACTTAAGTGGATTGAGCCTTGTCTCAGGACATAGTCCAGGATGTATTTAAACATACATGCCCTCAAGACAAAATAAAATTTCCAGTGCACAGCATTGTACACTAAAATACTGCTGAGGCACTTCTTCAGAAGAGGCTGACAGAGTACATACAGAGCAGCAGTGCATTCCAATTCAGTACAGCTAAAATAAAAGGGAAAATGCAAAGATTCAGTTTTAAAGAGGTCAGGTTTGACTCTGCAGAGAGAGATTATCATGGGCTGACTATGTGGCTCTTCACTTGCTCTTCAAACATTTCTGCACTCATTTTTCAAGTTGAAGTGAATTTAATTAATGGGTACAGAAAGCATTGACATATATGTTGTCTGATCATTAAGAGGCTGAAACTTAGAACTTCCAGGGAAAAATTATGTCAAACTTCAAAACTTGAAACAGACCTAGAGTTCTCCAGCTAATTATCTCTAGCAAATTTCAGATCTTCAGGAAATGCAAAATGAAAACATTTCAGACCAACTAATGTAGCCAGTTTCTAGGCTCCCCCTGCCTGCTCACAGATGATACTGAGCACCAGCAGCCCCTCTGACATATAATACATATTTATTGCGGTAGGTTCTAGCAGACCTTAAGCTGATATTGAATACAGTCTGTGATTTATGGTTCCTTTACAGACAAGTGCTAATCAAAACGCCTATTTTTCTCTCTGTTTTCAGAGTGGCAGTTGTTATATGCAGTGGAAACCTGGAATTACATTTGCTGCAACAGTGCATAGCTCGTGCCCTGACCCTTGACAACACAGTGTGCAGATTTTCCCTTGTGATTTCTGACTGCCCAGGAGACATGTCAAAGCTACTGGAAATTTTGGCTCGGGAAGAAGCAAGGTAAATCAGACTAGTAGCAGGGAAATACAGTCACAGAATAGCACAAAGATTATTAAAGGTTTGGAAACCTTTCCAAAGGTCTCTGAAGGCAAGTGTGTAAGTAACTAATTAATCAAGGGGTTTTTCTTGTTATATTTCAGAAAGATTTTATTTACTTCATTTTTGTTCTGGCCTGAAAGCACCTTTGTAGCATTGAATTGTGTCTAATTCAGAAAGAAGCAAAGCTAGTTGCTGTCTGAATGCTTACAGAAGCTATTTTGCAGTGACAGGTGATTGTTGTGATCTCTAATTTGTCCCTTATTTGATCTAGAGTTTTGGATATCAAACAAGAACGCACATTTGTGACGTCTGAGCTCTTCACCGTTGAGGTAAGATGAGCTGCAATTTCAGTTTCTTTAGTAGTACTGGCCTCCCCTAGTTTGCTCTGTTTTCCTATGTCTCTCTATGCTATGTTGAAGGAGTCTGATAGTGTGCACAGTGATTTGGTGAGCAGTGTCAGAGAGAATTTCTTCTACGTTATACAGCACCTTGCCAAACACTTAGCAGGCATATAAAGAACATAGGACCAGTTTTACCTGCTGTTGTGACACCCTGTGAAATACTCCAGCTGTTGTATTGCAATGTTTCTCTTGCAAACCCTCCTTGCTGGCGTGGCAGTGTGCCAGAGGTGGTGAGCAACCTGCAGCATCCGTCCAGAACCTGAAGAGCCAGCTATGTAGGCTGCTGTAATTGTCTGAGGTGTTTGCCTTAAAGCAATGTGGAGAACACCCTTACTCTTAAGGAACCCTCATTTTTAGCTAGGGCCCCAGTTTTATTCCTTATCCACAATGAGCATAGAGCAAAATAGCTATTCCTTTGTTGGGTGTTGGATATAGCAACAGTCAAGAGGTGTTAACATGGCATCTCTTAAAAGGACCATTTTTCTCATGGTATATCTCTTACTTCAACTGGTTTGGCAAAGGTGTGGTCCTACTGATTTCATGCTACCCCTGTCCAAGTCCAACCTGACAGTTTGTGAAACCACAAGTCAAATTAAGGATCTTTGCTAAACAGTCTCATAGCTGAGATGCAGTGATGCTCTTGAGTAAGCTAGTTCTTCGATTTTGGCCTTTATATCTAATTTCCTGCCTGGATACAGAAACCTGCCCTATATTTTCACTTGTGGATATAAAGAAGAGGTAGATTAAATTTCACTTTAGCAAGAGTACAATAAAGTTCATGAACATTTTTCAGAACATGATATCATCAGTTCTCTCAAGTGTCTGGGACTAAAACTTCATTTTTCCCCAGTATGCCATGATGACAGGCCAGCTTACAGCTTTGGGTAACTTGGGGATAGCATGGCACTGCAGGGGTAGATAAATCCCTCTGAGTGAGTGACTGACTTAGCTCTGAAAACCCTCTTCACTCAAGGTGAGTTTCAACAAACCCTGTAACTCTTCTAAAGTTGTCAATGCAATTTTTTTGAAGTGAGGCTTGTAGTTTTTGTTACTGCTACTAAGTAAAATAAATGACATCCACTTAGTTTTCAACTGAGAATGTTAGAACAATTTTCTGTTGCTCTTGCAACCTCTCCCAATGAGGCAATTGTATCAGAACATGTAGTAAATACAGGCCCTGAATGAAAACAGTGCCATGTGCTATTCTCTGCCCTTTAAATACAGTGTGCTTTCACTGACTGTCCACTTCGAGAATCTAAGTGTTGTACTACAGAAGGGTCAAAGGGAGGAATTTGCGTTCCTGAATATTTTAATTGGATGTTGGATTTGCATGATGTCTTTTAATCAGTCTGGGAGAGGCTATTGGATAATCAGATGTGAAGAACAACGTAGTGACACAGATGTACAGAACTCAGTGCCTTTGGAGGCAGCTTTATCTGGTGACACCTGGTGAATTGGAAGGCTTTTCTTTGAAAACTAAAGCAAGTGTAATCAAAAAGGATAAAATACAGGATTTATCTTTCAGCATCAAAATGAATTTGCTCTAACCAGACACAGAAAAAATACTTATTTTCCTAGTAAAGCTAATACACATGAGGGAGGTTTTGCTTTTTTCTTTGTTGTTTCCAAGAGCCAAAGCCCTGTGTCATCAAAGCATTTTAAACATTTGCTACTAAAGCAAACCTGAAATGAACTTTAGCATTTTTATCAGTGTAAATCTCAGCACATAAAATTAAGCATGCATTAAAATCTGAACCAAGAATCAAAATGACCACATATTGAACTGGTGGTAATAATAAGAAAGGCATTACAGCTATTCCCACTCCATTCTAACTTTAATGCATAGTTTTGACTGTGGATATAGATAAAGTGTTTGACAGAACAGAGCAGTAAGTGTAGTTGCTTATTTGAAGCACTAAATCAGTCTTGTCAAGATTGTCGTCTCAGTATTTAATAATTTTTTTTAGATTTACCCCTTCATTTCCAAAGAAGAGAAACTTGGCTTCTATTCACTGCTTATCAGGAAGATAGAGCTGGTGTTTTATTTATTTTTTTTTTCATTCTAATGAAATGCCTTTCTCAGTTAGTGTTTATTGATCTAATGCAAGTTTGGAACACTCTGTGGGAAGATCCTTGCTGATAGTCTGACTTCACGGAGGAGTAAGGACTTTCCAAATGAAACTTTATGTTCAGATTGCATTTCTGGAAAAATAACTTTTGAAATGTTTTACTGGCTAAAATAAGAGATTTAAAAAAAAAATAAAGAAGGAAGGAATATGGCAGATTAAGCTCATTCTTAATGAAGTGCCTTATGCAGTGGGATCAGCTGGTTATGTTCTTTGGAACGATATGAGAGTTTTTGTAGGATTCTGCCTGCTCATTCCTCCAGTTTAGATTCTCTTCCCTTGTGACTTGTGCTGGATTTCTTTCTTGGAAAGGTCTACACCCTACTTCACTCTTACCTGAGCAGTTAGGAAATTACTTTCCAAGTCCCTATATTGAAGTAGATAACTCTTAGCAAATCATACAAATAATCAACCTGGTAGGCTTCACATTTTATAGCTATTGCAGCAGGTTAGATGACTGGGAATATCTAGACAGAAATAAAGATCAGAGCTAATGAAAAAAATCAGCTAGTGTCACTGGTTAACTGGATGCAGAGGTCTAAAGGATTATCCAATTCGTGGGAGGAAGCTACAACTTGCCTCTGAGAACTTTCTCTGCTCTCTATCAGTAATATTCCTCAGATTCAATTGGGACAATTTATCACTTAAATTGCTTCCATCTGTAAACCTCTTTATAACGATTTCAATCCCTTAAATTTCATATTATTATTGACTCAGAGAGAAGTCAGTGAGAAAAATCAATAAGCACCTCAATAAGGTAAGGACAGTCTTTGCTATGAAGCCATGCAAGGCTCTGCTGTAGATCAGCATCTTGCCTGCTTAAGGGGTGTCTCATTTTTGGATTCAGGCAGCCCAGTTGAAATAAAATATCTTTGAGCTCATCAATTTTCTAGAAAAGTCTTCTTCTCACCACAGAAACTGTAGTGTAATCAGACTGGCAGGTACAGGAGCGTCCTGGAACAGAGCAGTGAGGGCCTGCAAGGTCTTGAAGTGCCCCAGGAGCTTTTTAGAGCAGCTTCGGTGGCAGTGTTCCTTCTGACCTCCCTTCTGTCTCATGTTGTGGGCTTGTCTGGTTTGTTCACCTCAAACCTCTAGGGAGCATCACTCTGCTGTGGTTTTAAATAACTCAGAAGAGATTAGTTGTAAAAAGAAGATCCATTACATCACTCCTCCCTCTGACTGGGCAAGAAAATTCTAATTCATAAATCAAATGTTGCCTTTTCAGTAACATTGCACATTATCTCAGTGGTACTGGAGTTCCTGGCTTGCTTTGTGTGGTGTAATACCTTTTCTTTCCACATAGTTTATTCACCTCAGGCCAGAACTCAGTAAATTATTTTAGTCTGCTCTGGTCAATTTGAGTAAATGCCTTTGGGTCAACTTGCGTTTTGTAAAAGGCTGGAGGGGAGTATTTTGGGCTAGAGTCCCCAGTTGCCAACACATTCCATGTTTTTGCCCTGTGAAGCAAATACAGAGGAGCAGGCAGCTGTACAGCTATGAGAAGAATGCTATCATTCCTAAAGCATTTCCTGCATGACCCTGGGCAAGGCTGTGTTTCCATGCTTCACTTCCCCAACTACGAAATGGAGACACTTGGAGTGGGAAGTTCAACAATGCATTTCTTCTGAGGCCTCCAAAAGGATTCGGTCATGGTCTTTAATGGCATTCCAGAGCAGACTAACAAGGTACAGAATATCCTGCCCTAGTTGTAGAAATTAGAACCCTGCTCTGGGGAGGGTAAGAGCAGACCTGTTGGATTATTATCAGATTTACGTAATGTGTCAGTCGCTCGTTCGTGCTCCTGCTCACCAACCCGACTGCACAAATATGCCAAAAGATAAGGGCTCAGGTTGCACAACCAAGTGACAGCTGTTACATTCTTTCTCAAGCGTTCCATCACTCTGACCTTGGGGACTATCTGGCAGCTGATCCCCAAACCATAAACTGAAGTGCTGTTACCAAATAATCTGTAATGTTCAGTAACCTACACTGGGTGTTTACTGAATAAATCAGAAAATTGCCCAGTTGCTATTTTTTTCAAATAGAAATTAAACCCCTTGCTTTAAATGTAAAACTGAAACTAGCCTATATAAATAAAGTTTTCATTCCTAACTCCAGTGATTTTCATTCAAACAAACCTATAATATTGCTAAATGTAGTGTATCATGAATATTAAGTTATGTGAATTCTCCAACAACAACATCTTAGAAAAAGATGATGAATATGGTGTCTAGGACTGAAGAAATGAGGGTTCAAAGGATGAGTCAAAGACATAACGAACTGCACTAGCTAGTTAGGATCTACCTTTACATGGAGCCCGGAAAAGAACAAAAGACTGAAATCTCTTGACTCAGCAACACTGCTCACATTCTCTCTATTCTCTAACATTGGCTAAGCATGTCTACCCAAAATCTTTATTTGCACACACAGCCTACAGATAGGAGGCATCAGGGAGGCATGAGAGGCATGCCAAACTCATTTTTAAAATCTAGGAAAATAGGATCTAAAAGGCAAAGCGCCCTGACTATGAGACTTGCAGTTAAAAGGGAGTAGAGGTGCCCACTCTACTCAGCACAGAACTTTGCAAATTTCTTCCCCTTGTGAAGTTATGAACTTTCCTCTCTTTGAAATCAATTTAATTCCTATAAGTATGTAAATTTATACATCTGGACTTTGGTGTTGCACAGTAATAACTTGTGATCAATTTTTTGCTTTATCTTTTTTTTTTGCCTTTGTCCTGCTCTCTCAATTATTTCTAGTCATTAAATAAAACCCACAAGCCATCAATATTCAGTGAAGTCTCTTCTGTCTTCAACTACTTGTAGGCCTGCTACAAAAAAATCCACCAGGCTACCTAAACCCTTAGGCTGGAATCAATCTTCAGATTACCTGACACAGGGAGCGGAACTCTAAATACAGTACAAGAACCATCTGGTTGGTTATTTTAGTGGTCTTACCGGACTAGACAATTTTATACTTATTTAATCCAGCAAGGATATAATATATGGGAGAGAAATGCATAAAATGTACTCTGTTGTTGGTTTTGTGGGATTTTTTGATGCACAGGAAAGAAAGGTCTTCTGTGCATAGGTGGCCCTGCAGCCAATGAGAGCTCTACAAGGTCAAAAATCCCATGTATAGTTCTGAGACCTACTGAGTTTGAAGTAAAAGTAAATTTTAAAGTACTTTTTTCTCTAGTTGTCATGTGTTATCTTGCCTGGAGCACAAGAAACATCAGGCAATAGGTTTTGTCATTTGTTCTTAAATAAGAGCACTTTTGAGCACTTAGTTGTCAACAGACAGACAACCTCCTGTAGCAAGTAGTACCTGGGTGACTCTTTATCCTAGATAAATATAAACTCATATACCTCCCCATGAATATGAGGATTGCCCTGATGGTCACTCATGTAAATTATACTTCCCAGGTGAAGCAAGTAAGAGAGAGCAGTTCTGTGAAAACAAAACTGCAGTGTAAATTGGCTTAATCTGAGCAAGAAAATAAATTCTTGCCTTCCTTGCTGTTGAGATCTGTAGCTGCTGTGAGGTAGAGTGTGATTCTCTCTTCCCTCCTGCTGTGAGCAAATGTTCTCTGTTCCTCAATTTGACAAGTGTGAAAAATCGGGTAAATTTCTGGAGTTGTTTGTTGTCGCTGCTCTTGCTGTTACTACTTTATGACACACTACAAGGTATTATCTCCCAGATCACATGTTGGATGCAATACATGCACAGAACAAAAGGACAGTATTTATCCAAACTGTTTTCAAGGTCTCTGACTCCAATCTAGCCAAGGCTATCTGGCTTCAATCATTAGCAGAAAGGAAAGGGCAGAGAGGATAGTTAGTTCTATAAATCAAAATGCCTTCCCATGCTGGCACCCAGTGCAGAGCAACTGCTTGCTGCCAGACATTCAAGGTTGAACCTGGCAAGTTCAGACTGGTTCCAAGAGCAGCAATTGATTTACTCGGCACAAAGCAGGCATGATTGCTTTGGCAGAGGGAAAATGTTGCTTTTTTTAATTACAGACTCCATGAGAGATGAGTGTGTGCTCTTGAAGATATGGTTGCAAAGCTTTAGGGATTTTATGTGAACCAGGGAGTGGATAATGGGTATTGGTACATCGGTGCCTTTAGATATTTTTCCCAATCTTTGTGTTCTCTCATCTTCCCTCATTATTAATTGTCCTCTATGCCTGTCCTTCTCTTGAGACTAAATCCCACTTTTTTTGGAGGAGGAAGAAATTAGCATCCAATTTGCACTCCAAAGAACCAAAAGAATAGAACTATGTTCAGCACAAGAGGCGAAGAATTACAAGACCAGATCAGAAATGTGGCTTATTTCATGATGATATTTAAGAAGTTGTAGCCAGTTTTCTAATTAAGTGAGCTCATGGTTATTTAGAACAACCCTGAGTGTTAGTGTTCTATCCTTTCATTCAACAGTTTTGCTAAAGATTTATTGTTATTTTAAGATCGTTCCAGGAAACATGAATTCACAAAGTTCTTATTTAGAAATCTGTTTGATTAGACAAAATTTTGGTTTTTGCCTTGTTGATTTCTGAAAAGGATGCAGCTCTGACAGCAACATCATACAGGGCATCTGTCTCTAGCAGCCCAACATCAGTTGTTTCTCTATTCTCAGTAGATTTGCCTGTTATAATGAACTCTCTGTACTTGCACCATGACTCATCTTGGATCCTTTCCTTGCTAGATTTCCATGTTTCTGTGAGGTCTTTTTTGCCAAGTCGTACTTTCAACATCAGTGATAATGCCAGTAGGACCAGCTGTGATGGAAGTTAGCAGTCTAAAATTGTGAGGTATAATTTTCCTTCTGCACCTTCACATTGGTGCTGCATCTTTGGTAGCGCCCAGATTTTCAAGTGATGTGGCAGAGATGTGAGTATGTAGAAAAGAAAGATTATAGAAGAATTGAAAAAATGACATTGAAGTTATTATCTTCAGTGGCTGCATGACAGGATTGTCAACAGTATTTGTGGAAGTAAGTGAAGAATTAAATAAACTTTCAAGATTAGTTTTGCCTGAGATTAGCTTGATTTAGCAGCAGAACACCCGTAACAGAAAACTAGAGGTGACGCAGTAAGCAAACAAAAATCAGAATAAAGCAAGAAGGTGCATGAGGAGATGAAACTAGCCAGAACACTGCAGAGATTAAAAAGTACAGGAGAATAACTCCATGAGTGAGAAGAGGAGGAGGAGAATATAAAAAGCTTGAAGGATGGAGGCATTGGAACAAATACTTCCTAGAAATATGGAAATGTGGTGAGGTAAGAGTCAGAGGTGGTGAGGTGGCAGCAGTGCCACGTACATACCCCAGGGAACAGAAAAGAGAAGCTACTAACAGATGATTTCAGGGAGGCCAAGAGCAGACAAGCATCTTGCCCAGGAGCCAGCAGAGGATCAGCCTGTCTTCTTTAAACTTTGAAGGCAATAAAGTAGGGCTTTTGGAAGGTTTTATGACCACGCAGAAGGACTGGATGAGCCCCAGATATCTGCAATGTCAGTTTTCTTACCTGCGTAGACAGGAGATGTGAGGTCCAGAGGTTTTATGTTGAACTGATTGTTTTGTTTTTACGACTGTATTTTAGGATTAAGTTGGAAATGCCTTTGTCTGAGATTGCTGCCATGCATCAGGAATGGTCCTAATTCTTTTTCCAGGTCATCTGCACTGTGGAGACCAGAGACAAGATCCACACAGCCCAGCTGAGGAATGCGCTCTTGGAACGCTACCCCACAACTACCTGGACTCAGCGGTGATGGGCACAGCCCAAGGGAAGGGACTGGGGTCCTCTGACAAGTATTTTACAGAGCCCTAATCTTGAGGCTTTCAGAACACATGTTATCTTTCAAAGCTGAACAGTTAGCAAATAGTTTCAGGATATTTATTTCCTGCTAAAAAGGTAGTGAATGTCTTTGGGGAAAAAAGTTAAATGCAAGACTTTAGCTTAGCTAAGGGAAACTTCTAGTCTCTGCTGGTGTTGGAATTCAATAATTCTTTATCAGCTGGCTGGCTGGATTTTGGCTAGTGTGTAGAATCCAATGATACTCAGTAAATAAACAGGGAGAAGGCATTTCTCTTTACATCTAAATATAGATCTCTCAAAGGTCTTCTGATTTTGATGCTCGTAGTTAAAGTAATACAGCTCCTTCTGCTGGACTTTGCCATACTGCCAGTACAGAAATTTTCTGTTTCCAAGTCAGAAGCAGTTTTCCATTTGATAAATCTGCTTCAGGAGGTATATACATGTGTGTTTGAACACACTTCTGTTCTATCTTTGCTATCACGTGAGGAAAAATCATGCTAATAAAATGTGATTTAAACAAAAGCAAAAAAACTCATTGGAAGATAAAAGCCAATATTGTATCTTTTTTTTTCCAAGGGAAAATGATCCAATTTACAAAATAAGATTCCAAAATACGTTTCAGAAATAAAAAAAAAAGAGTGTTCTGAATACAATTAGACCTGATACACAGAACACAAATGTAATTCTCTCCTCAATTTTTGGAGACTCAGTATAAAAAGTAGCATATAAAATGGCTTGTGTTTCTATATAAAAAGGGATCTCTCCACCCATGTGAATTTTGTAACTAGCATTCCACTGATCATCTTAGTCTGTCTAAAACAGACTCTATCCATCTCACCTGACAGATTAAGTACACAGTTAAGAGTGAAATATATTTAAAGACCACATGTTAATAGCCAGAGGCAGTGCTGGGAAAAGAGGAAGCCTAAGTCTTTAGGCACATGGCTAATACAATTAACAAAGAACACATTGACCTAAATACCATTTCATCACTACAGGCAGAGACCTACTGATAATATAACAGAGTGGGATGGTAAGAAATATAACAGAAATTCAGGCTCACTTCCAAATGTGTGTACAATGGTTGCTTTTCCATTTGGGTAAAATTTTATTTAAGCCCAGCTACAACAGAGCAAATATGCTGAATTTAATTGGGATTTACCAAAATTTTAGGTATAGGTATTTTAATGAGAGATCTTAATCCTGCTTCTAACATCAAGTTTATAATTAGGTATAGACAATAAATATTATGTATTTAGCAGTGCCCTAGCAAAAGCCCAGGGGAAAATCCAGCAGAGTGAGCATCCTCACAGGATGCAGGGGATCAATACTCTGTTCCTTCTTATTGTGGCTCATGAAGAAGCAGGAGTATAGAGTCACAGTGGTGGACAAAAAATAGAAGCTCACTGATTTGGTCTGGATTTGGAAGAACCATATTGGTTTGCACATGAAACTGAAAAGTATTGATGGCCCAAAGGTTAGTTTTGTTCCCTTCTTGCCATCCAGTATGATGAGTATAGGCTTTGGTCCTGCAAATCAAAGCCTGTCAGACACAGCTCCTCTCTTCATGGTCAGAAGAGTTTAAGAAATCTGTATGGAAATAGATGACAGACTATATATTACATAATTGCTACTTCCATTGAAACAAGCAACGAACAACATCATCAAAAATGTAAAATCACTATAAATAAGGGTATAATTACCCCCTCTTGTCTTTTGCAAAACTCTCAGGAAATTCTGAGGATGTCTCAGGTATCCACATGAGAAGAAAATGGGACTTAATAACCAATGTTCTCAGTAGTGGCTTCTGCTGTCTGAGTACTTGGTTTATGATCTTGTATTATCCTGGACTCTTTTTTAGAAGCTCAGAGCATTAATGACTTCCTTTCTAATCAGTCTTCACAAAACTGGGGCAAGAAGATGTAGCAGATAGAGGAACCAAAAATCGATGCACTTGAAATCACCACAGGATTTTGAAAGTGTATTTGGGGTGGGGGAAGAAAGGAAAGTGATGTCTAGAAGCTACTTAAAATGTCAAACTTGATATGTGCAGTTTGGTTTTATTTTTATTGTTTTAAGCATGAACATACATAAAAGTCTAAAGTGATAAACACTTTATATGTAAATATAATGAAACAGAATTGATTATTATTCTGTATTGCCTTTATTCAAGTCCATTGGCTTCAAAGATAAAATTAATATCTTCCAAGGGGAAAAAAATATCAAAATTAAACATTTAAAGGAATGTATGCAATTGGAAAGAGTAATGAAATAGCTGTGCTACTAACCTTTTTGCATTATAAAATATAATAAGATCTATGGCATTTCAAAGATGTGGTTTTGAATGCTTTATTTAAAGAATTTTTATAGAATGTTCCTATGTACCTTGAAAAAATAAATTTAATGGCTATGTAAACATTTCTCAAATTATTAAATCAGCAAAACATAAATATAAGCATTGTATTTATTCGAAAAATAATTAAAATTGTGCTCTGCCACCTCAGCAAGGAAAGATTTGTCCTTCTCTCACGTGGTACTGATAGCAGTCTCATACTAAAAAAATCAGAGTTATTTTTTTCCCGTGTCTGTCCTTGACATTGACACAAAATCCTCATTGTTCGTGCACGGGGGGAGCTCTGAGCTGCCAATGAGGTGAGCACAGCTGGGCAGTGTGGCTGCTCTTGCCCTGTGGAGTGGGATGGGAGATTTCTGGGGTGCTCCCCAACATGGCTAGGTAAGGATCTCTCCTCACTGGCTTAGAAGGAGGTTCTGTTTCATGTATTAGCCCAGCTGCAAACACTGCCTTGCTTGTACCTGGCTGTGTTCCTGGGCAATGTGTAGAGTCTGGGAGCAGAGGTGTCTTGGTCTGGGCTTGTGTTGGTGAGTGAAGTCTGTGATGTCTGGTGAATTAGGCCTCAGGGATACTTTTTGTAAGTATCATGAACTTTGGTAAACCAGTCCCTCAATTTCAGGGTGCAGCAGACCACCAGCTAAAATGCACGTACTTATCTTCAGTGGAAGAAGATGCTTTCACCCAGGTAATTCCACCAGTGCTAAGCTTCTTAGCTTTGGGAGCTGCCCTTTGCTTTCACAGTTTGCCAGAGGCACAGCATGACTTCTTCCAAGGACTGATGCAAACAAGGTGTACCTTTAATTGAAACAAAATCTCTTCCCACATTGATTCCTTCATTTCTTCAGCCAGGTCCTGTTACCTCTGGATTAAAATCTAAAACTCTGCTAGTACATGTTTGTGCAGCATCAGGAGCAGTTCATCTCCCCATGCAGGTGGCATGTCCTCACAAGCAGCGACTTGCCTTCTAGAATACTGCTTATGGAAGATCCAGAAACATGTGTTAGATCTTCCCATCCTAAAATGCAGTAAGTGCATTTGAGGTGTTAGTATTAAACTTTTGCTAGACCCTAACCTAGGCATGTGGTTTATTGACTGGAAAAGGAAACTGCAAGACTGTGGGGTTGGGCTGTAATTCCTGCCAGTCATTTATTTGATAGCCTCGGTTCTCCTGTCACCTTCTTTGCTGTTTGTTTAACAGCTGTCTGCCATGTATGGGATATTGAAGTTCGCAGAGTTTCCTTCTGTTACAAACCTTTGCTTTCATATGCTTCCAACTTTTTGCTGCATCTCAGTGGAGGGGGAATCCTTCTGAATGCTGTACCCCCCTGAGCAGGTGAATTTCCCGTGGTTCAAAAGCACTTATTTATTTTAAACAAAGCTACAGCAAAAATTGGTGGCTGTGGTTGGAAAATATTCTAACAAAATATGAATGTTTTGAAGTATGTCAACAGTGATCAACAGGGTCCCTAAGCCCGTACAGATTTTCAGTCTGAAGAAAGGAAGAGTCCTTAAAGGGCCGAACTGGATCAATCACACCTGAATGCATCCACCAAAAGGATACAAGGGGCTTGCCCTATGCTGTTGATGTCTGAAAACTCTTCTAAATGCAGGTATTCTGGTTTACTTGTTTGTGGGGGGATTTTTGCAACTATGAAAAAACCCCTTTTTTTCCACACTTTTGAAATTTTGGAGAAGGATGTGGTTTTCCTTCTGATAAGAGGTCTAGAGAGTCTTTAGAAGGACATTTTACCTTGTTTAGTTCTAGGCTTGGTAAATTGTCTCCCTGTGTATTCCCTCAAGAGGCACCTAAGTGTTTTTTCTTTGTGAAATGGTCTCAAAGAACACTGATAAATGATACAATGATGTTCCTTATACCTCTCTTTCCTTCTCTCCCCTCCTTCTTCCCAGTCATGCATATGCTGTAGTTATGTTTGGAGTTGCAGGGGCCTTGTAAAGTCTAGTAGAGTACGTGGATTGTGCCACATTATTACTTCTCTTCTGAGGAGCAACAGTAAAGGAAATGCTGAGGGATTTTTTGTTTCTTTTGCTTTCAACGAATGACGGTAATTTCTTGAGCTATTCATGCTATACAGGCACCAGTCTGAATAAACATGTTACTTACAAGGTTAATTGAATGTATCGGCTGTTGGCCATACAGCAAAAGTTTTCAGGTCCTCAAATGAGTGGAGTCACTAAAAAATCTCTAGAAATATCTCTTTATTTTGTATGTGAATATCACCTACTGGGAGGCTGGGGAATAATTTTTATTTGTACGAAAAAATTTCTTTTGATCACCAGTGCAGGTCAAGCTTGTAATGAACAAGTAAAAAAGCAAAGCATTTTTTAACTGGGTAACCTTGTAAATAATGAAGTGAGACTGACAGCCTTGTTAACGAGGGCTCGTATACAGCAGTACTGTAATTAAAAAATGGAAATTGATGTTCCCCTCTCTTTATTCAAACATGTGGTATAAACAGAGAAGGAACCTACAGTTCAAATTCTCTCATTCATGGAAGCATTGCTGCATTGGTTAATTTTTTCTTTGTAAAGTTCATTTGCCTGGAAACCTTAAAATCAGTGAGCTAACAGTTGCTTTCCGTAACCTTCCTCTAAAATCTATTGTATTTCTGTGGAAGGTTTGCAACTCTGACCCCCATCCCCTACCCACCCCCCTGAGATTGTGCTCACAAGCAACACACTGTAGGACCTCAAAGACATTTCCTATAGTGGTCAAATGTACTGCAGACTCTATGACAGTGACCATGGAGGCCCTTCCCTCAACTTTAACTGGGCTCTGTTGCTCTTCAGGAGACCAGTGCCCAGCCCCAGAGGAAATTAAATGTCCTTAACTAACCAACACTTGGGTATTTCCAAAGGCTGGCTCATTTGACTCCTGTTGTGTTTAGAAAAGTCTAGGTCAGCATGGAATAGAGGCAAAGCAAGACAACATATTGTGATTCTGAGAAAGATTCCATCAGTCCCTCACAAAAATGAGCTACAGCCCTGAAGGCTTTGGAAGTAGCTCTTGAAAACGGGTGGGAAACCTCCTACTGTCTCTGTTCAGACTCAGCAAAGTTTCTGAGCTGATGCTGCCTATCCTGATCCAGATTCTCCTCAACAGAGCTTGATTTGAGCAGTGATTTGCCAAATATGCTGATCTGGATTACCTGCCTTACTTTAAGGAGTACATTACACTCATTTCCATATATTCCCATATATTATGACTTAAGGGTGAAAAAGGACCTGGGTAGTTTCTTTTTGTTTTCTTCTTCAACAAAGCTACCAAGAAATCACAGCATAAAAGTACTGTTTTAAGTGATGTGGTTATTTGTGACTTGTATGAAAAAATTTCTTTTGATCACCAGTGCAGATCAAATAAATAATGACCTTTTTTTATATATATGTCTAGAAAAAACAGGCATGGTTGTTTTAAATTTTTTTAGCATCTACTTTAAATTATTATGCAAGACTGCATACCCAGTCTTGCACACAGACTTTCATAGCAAGAGTTGTTTTGTTGGTTTTTTTCTTGTTGCCAATTTGAAATGGATGTCTAAACAGTATTTATTTCCCTTTAGTGATGTCAACAGCCTAGCTGGCAGAAATACCCATTCTGAAAAACCTTCTGAAGCCCTTCTGTAAGTTTCATTGGAGTTTCCTTTCAGTGGGAAGTATTATTTTGAAATATTTTGTTAAGTACTTATGTTTGCAAGTGTTTTCTTTCGGCAAGCAGGGCGGGCTGGGTGTTGGTGTGGATGGTTTGACACTCAGCCCAGCCTTTGGGAACACACTTCTGTTGCTCTGCCCCTCTGTTGTGGAAAGGGCATTTTGATTGCAGTGGAAAGAGTTGCTCCATGTGATTAAGAGTAATCCTTTGTTGTTGCTATTAGGATAGCCTGGAGCTTAGCTTACACCTGGTGAAACCAGCACCGTTTTTCCAAAGAGCCCATCGTAGCCATGCACGTTATGTCTCTGTGAGCTGTGGCAGGTGCTGACTCAATTCATGCCTCTGCTCTTTTTAACTAAAAAATTTTGTGAGATGTTATGGTGTGTTTATCTTACTGTGATGCTAGAAACACTACAAACACCTATTCAGAAATGGTATCTCAATATTATTTTGAATCTTGTTATTCTGTGGGTTTCTTCCTTTTCCTCAAGGCCAGTCAGCATTGCTTATCATAACCCTGCTGCTCAGACCTTCAGCTGGGGAATCTCGTCTTGGAACCTGAAAAACAGGCCTCTGGTCTGCTTACAGCTCTGGGACAGAGAGTGAGAGTAAACACTGCTTGGTTTTGTTTGGTTTATTTTTTTACACAAGTGTTAAAACTGAACTGCTGCCAAGCAAGGGTTGGGAAGAGAAAGTGTCTGAAGGTAGATAAATATCTAGTAGTTCTATTTCTAAAAAGCTTGATAAGCAATGCCCAAAAACCTCCATGCTGCTGAAATCTGTCATGCTAAACAAAAATCCCAGAGAGGCTTCAAAAAATGATGCTGAAGTCAGTGTCTGGTTAAAACTTGTTCTAACTTGGACATACTTTTTAACCAAGGCAGTTATAAAATTTTTCTACTATAGCTTCCTTGGGCTCCACTGAAGAAGTTTTTGCCATTGCTGCTCTCAAAGGAAGCCCTTCTAATTGAGTCTAACACCACGTAGACAACTTCTCAGAGCTTTTACCTGCAGCCATTCCAGAGCCCAGGTGGAAGGGCTGTGAAGGTGAGCATGACAAGCGCTTGGTGTGCAGGCTGGTGGTGGGAGAGGAAGGTAGTGGAGTAGTTCTGACCTTATTTACAGCCTCACTGATGGAAAGTGAATAGGGGGAAACAAGAACGGACAAAAATGCCTCTTGAGAAGAAAGAAGTATTTTGCCATTTTTCCTAAGTCTTGAACTAGCCCTTAGCATTATTGTTATACCTTTACCTTTGTACAGGAACAATATCATGAAAATGCTAAACCAAAGTTACTTCTTTTATCCCTTCATATTCTTAAGTTAAGACTCATTAAGAGTCAATTAGAATTCATCTTGAAACACAGCATATTATACCAATACTGCTTTTAGTACCATGGAAACTTTTTTTTTTGGTAGGGATAAGCCCCATCAACACCTTGCCCTGTTAGAAATGCTGGACTGGGGTGGGACTTACTCTGTAAAGCATAGAGCCAGCTGATCCTGTATGTTCCAGGGGTGGATACTGATATTTGCAGGTATAGAAATTATGTATTTAGTATAGGCATTTATTGCTAGGATAAATTAAAAAGAAAAACAACTTCTTCACTTTTTTAAAATCTTTATTGGGTCACAGACTATGATAACAAGTTACACAGTAAAGTGCAGCTCAGGCTTTTGACACTCCTGTTGGATTTCTAGGCACTAAACACGAGTTTCTACTTCTCTACAAAATGTTAACCAGTTTACCATTAAACAAGAAAAAAAAACGGAAACAAACCACCATTTCAAACCCTTCAGTTCTTCATGCTTTCAGTATGCACTGAAAGCAAAAACTTCATGTACCTGTGCTTGAATAAGACTTCTTCATCAGAAGTGTTAGTCTGTAGGTACTGCACAAGGCACAAGGTTATTTGTTACTGCCTTGTGGAGCTCTTGGTTAGAGCAAGAGCAACCTATTCTTATCCTTTGTTCCAGAACAGCAGCACAACAAGTGGCATGGTAAAACTTCTCCGACACCAGTTAATACTTTAAATAGTTATTACTCTTAAAAGTGCTAAACCTAGACAGGCTAAATTCTTGTTCAAATATCCAGAAGTAAAAGACAGTATGATAAAAGATTCACTACACATACAGGAAATACTCTGAGGGTGCTTAAGATGATCTCCCAACAACAGATTCCATAACACCAGCACCTAGGAAACAGTGGTATATGTTTATTCACTACACTTAATTTCATTCAGAAATATAAACTTTTCAGCTGGATTTTGGAATGATAATTTTTTTCCTTAGATAATAAATTGCTTCTCAAAAAAGCTGCCCTCCAAGCTACTTTATATTGTAGTAACTCATAGATTAAAATCTTCATTCAAAAGATGAGGTCATGCTGCATGAATTTTAAGGCACATGTATTAAACCAAGTTAAAATGCTTTATGTATCCAAGCTTGGTCTTTTTGATGTGCTTGCAGCAATACAGTGGTCTGTCCTTTAAAATAAGTTGACAAAACAAAGTACAAAGACCAGGCTTTCACAACAACAACGCCAGTACTGTAGAGGAAATATAGTAAATTTAAATCCTATTGCAAAACAGGTGCAAGTTGCCTTGTAGCTGTCAATTAGCTGTAGAAGAAAAATCCTCCTCATGAAAAGGTAATTTTCCAACCATTACTACCAGATGTCAGTGACAGAGTATACAGCCTGTGTCACAAACTGCAGAGAAGCAACTTTCAGCTTATTGCATAATTAATAGGATTAAACTTTGGCAGTGCCAAGACTGAAAGGCTGAATTTCTACTTATCTATCCACAGAGGCCTGTGAATTTTAATTGTTTTGCTTAGTATGAGGAGAGTTGCTTGGGTAGAAGGGCACTGCATCATGCAGCAGGAATGTAAATTAGATAATTACAGCACCTAGACATGTAAGTGAGGATCTTTTCTGAAAAATGAGGATGAAGAATGTGAGAAGTGACGTCTTCCACTGTCTTCTAGTACTGCTTCTTGGCTGAAGGTTTGTAAGCCACCAGAAGACCAAAGGAAGCATACCCGAAAAAAAGGGTCTGAACGAACCATTGGAACTGAACTGACGGGTCAGTGATTCCTTTAGATCTGCAACATTAACAAAAGCATAAAATGGGTCAAAAAACTTATGTTCCTGCAGACTAGACTGTGATACTCACAAAGTGAGGTTAGATATGTCTACCCATCCTGGATATTCAGACTTGATTAGAACATTTCAACTTAGCATCATTAATTCCAATCTATTGAGAGCTGTTTCCTGTGCTAACTGAACATACCAGTTCTTGTGATTTTAGTGGATTTTAAGCTACCTACAGAAAAAAAGTTCTTTCAGACGTTTCATCCTTATAATTTCCTCAACAATATATAAATTGCAACCTCAGTCTATGCTATTTGAAATGACTTATCCTATAACAAATCCTATAAGAAACTGGAGTAGCCTAATACTAATCTTAATACACAAGTCTGAATACAATTTCCTGTTGACTGTAGTAATTTAATTAATTCATAGTAATTAAATATATATTCGCTTATTAATAAAACAATTACTACATAATAAATAAGTCAGTTAATACATACTACTGTATACAAGCAGGGCAGAGACCTGACAAATGCTGTGCAATGCAGGATGGAGAAGCACTCTTATCTAAATTTGTGGCTAGAAAAATACAGGTAACAGGGCTGAAGACACCTGACTTAATTTATGAAGTAGAAGTTTTCCTATGTTAGTTAGTTTTAAGTTAACATGTATGAATTTTTTTGTCTTTTACAGAAAATGTCACTTTTTTCTCCACTTCATTGTTCTTGGGAAATACTACTACTGAAAGGAACACGTACAAATATGACAACAAAACCAAAGGATTTCACATTTCTAGTAAACAAATTCATCAAGCATAGCTGTGGTCCACCTCACAGTTTACAAGGAGGCTCCCTCTACTGACCTTGTCCAGAACAGTTCAGCTGTCCATAGTACCAGAGCATCACACACACAAAATGATTGTCTGGCAAGTGTTAGCACAACATTTCTAGATGTTCGTTCTTAAATTGTCTTACCAGATGTGAAAAACTTTTTTGTTTAGAATCACAGCTGCAGTGTTCCCAAATGAGTGCAGGAACTGGAGAACTAAGGCTTAAGAAATTTACCTGTTTGTATAAAGCAAGCTTACTTGAATAGACCACACGCAGCAATACAGGCCAACAGCCAGTGACAGTACTACTGTTGATTAACAAATTTGTATCTCCTTCCTCACTAGTTTTCCCTTGTGCCTCCTTTGTGATGTTGCCAAGTAGACATCACTTTTATATCAGTAAAAATAAATGGTGTTTGATGCTCATAGAAGTACAACTGCTGGTCATGTACAGCAGGGTGCCTGAAGAGACGATGATGGGCAGGCCATCTATGCTCCCTCTTTCTTATGGGCTTTAACACTACTCTGTAAAACTTCATTAGTTAAACTAATTACAATACCCTGATGTGGTATGTTCACTGGTAGTCAAGTTTCCTCATACTTAAAAGAATCACTTTAATATACCCATCTATCTGCAGAACTAGACTTTTAACTTCAAAGCTACATAACTTAAAACCAGAGCCTCATAAAAAAAATATTACTGACTCTCATTCTGAAGGTGGAAATCATTAATCCATATTCTACTATCTTGAAGAACCACCTTAAACAGCGTTCTGTGAAACAAAATCCCTTTGCTTCCAAGAGCTGTTACCAGAGAAGCCTGGGACAGACAGCTGTGAACTGAACCATGTGAAGTGGAAACCCACCATTTTTACGATGGCAAACAGACTGGCCACCTACTCTCTAGAGCATGAGAACCAGTATCTACATTCTTCTGAAGTACTACAAACAAAATTCAAATGATCAGAAGGACCACGTGTTTGTACAGCACACCTTTCCAGGTAAATTGTTACCCTATTGTAAGAATTAGTTGGCCTTGCTTGTATAGTCTGATTAGTCCAAGTATTTTATCCCACAAACCTGCAGACACAAGTAGATCTTAAATAGTCCCAAATGGAAGTGTCCAATTGTATTCTTACAATATAGATGCAATTGTTTAAGTGTGTAATTAGCAGTATTGAAATTCTGATGAGGTAAGATCTGATAAAGTTGTAACACCCGAAGTTATCAGACTATTTCTACACTATCTATTGTTCCCTCTGCTCCCTGAGGAGCAGTGGTACCCCATGAACAGGGAGCTCAGAGGCAGACAGACAAGCTCTAGCAAATCTTGCTGCTGCCAGTTCTGCAAGTTGCCACCCCTTGGTTTTGCCGCCCTGTACGACAGTAACCACTAGAAGAATCTGCAGTAACCAGTTGTGGAGGTCAGCAAACTGTCACTGCAGCCAGAATTTTATCAGTATGCTCTGAATTCATACTGCTGCTGAGAACCACCAAAATCAGTCTATAGCTTATGTCACTTGTACCAAAGATCCTTTTCAGAGAACCTATGTTGGAGTGAAAGGAGGGAACAACTTACTGGCATAACTTAATACCGTAGAGGGCTTCTACTATGTGAATCAACCAGGAAACCCAGAACCTAATGGAAAGAAAACATGTTTTATTTTGTTGAAAATTAGGGAAAAGATGGTTGTATCCAAGAGGCATTATGCAGAGAATATAAACCTGGAAGCATAGAATTAACATCTTACTTTAACGTAGAAAGGGAGGGGTATTTTTTATCTTAGAAAAAAATATGTGTACACTTAAAAGAAACTGAAGTTTCTCAGAAAATCAGAGAATGTAATATGTAGCTCAGAGAATGTAGCTCATGTAATATCCCTCAACCTGCTATTTCAAGTATCCACTGCAGGCTTCCAAAACTTTCAGCACTTAGATTAAGCCAAAACGACAAATGCTTAGTGAAAGCAGTACAAGTTAATCTTAGCTAAGCATGCAAAATCTATCCTTTTACTTACATGAGTATTTTTAGTGGTCCTAAGGAGCTACCTCAGTTTTTATAGATTTAGTTCTACGAAAACAACTGTATGTATAGATTCAGAATATATAATATGACTCGATGAGTCAAACTTGGTCTACCAATTTTCATGTGGAAGCTTTTAAAAATAAAAAGTTACACAGGATATTCAGTTAAGCTCAATTCAATACATTGCTAAAGCAAAAGGTGCTAAAGCAAAGATGAAGGTTTATCTTCTACACGATGCATGGTAAAATAAGTGAGAAAGCCCTGCTGATTTGTCTTTACAGGAAGTCAGCAAGTGACAGACCTGCTCACAAGGAAATATTTTCCAGCTCTTATGTTAATTAAGGTAACAAACTCTAAGTTTTGTAACCCAGCAAAACTCAGCACTATGCAGTTTGTCCAGCAGGTTATTTCTCATGGGGACAGGATCAGGATAAGTGAGTATGAGGGTAGAAAATGTTCTTTAATTGAAGCTGGAAAAAGAAGAATCCTAAAGAAAGAACTGGACTACTCAAGTAACAACTTGAGAAAAGAACCACTTTTAGGAGGTGGTACAAATATAACTTTACAAATGGACAAACAACTGTTGTCAAAAGTAATATCTTAACATTTTTTCCCTTTCTTGCTATAACATCACTGATGCCAAATTCTAAGCTGAATTTTTAAACTTTCATACTGGTCTTAGCCTATGTAGTCTTCTACATACTTTTTATCCCACATCCTTAATTATAATGAGCTTGAAAGGAGAGCTCTTTAAATCTAATTAACGATTGGGTTACAGGAAAGCTTGTTAACACAGACTAAGCACAAGAGACAGAGACAGGCAAAATAATACAGTCAAATATAACTTACATGTAGCATACCCATTTGTGGTGGTGTTCCACTAAATAATTAAGGAAGGTACCAAATATTCCCAAATAACTATAAGGTATAGTCGAAGGCCAAAGTGTTACCCACTAAAAAAAAAATATAAAAAAAATTTAGTTAGCTTACTTCAAAGTAGAATTACTATCAATTTAACCTTTAATGAGCTTTATTTTTGCTCTCCCCACCCCCCATGTCCATCAAACGTAGTTTAGGGCTTATTTATTCATAGTATTCAAACTCTTTCATTCCATTAACCTTGTCCAAGATCCATATTCTTCAACAAGGCAACTGGCCTTTGAAAGCACACTTACTTAAAAAGATTCAAACTATGAAATTTCTTTTTCTTGACATACAAGGTGCCAAGGGATAAGCTTAAGGTTGCTGTCTGGGTACCAAGAGTGCATCTGCACATTAAGTGGCATTTCAGTTGTAAGCTCATTACCCATTAGACATGGCAGCTGCAAAAAAAACATTGTCTCTGTCCTGAAGAAGACAATTTGAGGAAACTGACCTGAAGAATTCAAACAATGACTAAACTGTTTAGGAGGAATAACTATCTAAAACTAGGGGATCAGTCTTTCTTCTTTTGTCCCTTCAAAAAGAAAATGCCAGATTTTCTTCTGTTTTGAACAGGGTGCAGAAGATGACTGCTGTCCCAAGACCAAAGACGCGCATGGTTTGCTTCCCGGTCTCTTTCCTGTCGCTGTGTGCAGTGTTTGCCGTGGAGCAGAAGCAGGCGGTCAGTGAGCTGTGCCCTGCAGAGTCCACTGGGGGTGTAAGGGGAACGCTAGGCTAGACCAAGGTTCACACTCTGGTATCAGTGCTCCAGTTTCTAACCACACTTAAACGTAGCTATGCCAAGGACGTGGCAAGATGATGCATTTAAACAGGGAATCTGCTTAAAGCGCATTCTGTTTCTTGAAACAGTCCAAAAGCTGTTTTGTGAGCTGCCTGGCCTGCCTTGACCATCATTTTTTCAGCGGTGGTTCTTACGCTTAGAAAACCCAAATAGAAGGAAAACATGTGAAAGGATGACTTTGATAAACTTGTCAGATATATCAAAACTGTCGTTAATATCCCTGCTCCAGCAATGCGACTTATCTTAGTTGACGTCTGGTTTCAGAGACTCGCCAATTTTCCAACCACGCCGTCAGTTCGCACAGTTTGCAAATGCACTTTCCGGACTGACCTGCCCCAGGGCTGTCCCGGAGCGAGCTGTGCCGACACTCGGCGCTGTCAGTTTTGGGAACGCTGGACCCCTCTCCCGGGGCACCGGCACCGCCAACCGCGCCCGGGATGTGGCCTCACCGCCACAGCCTCGCCTCCCAATCCCACTGCTTTTTCCCCTCTGTACTCCCTCCATGGCTCCCTCCAGCCTCCTCACTGCCTGGCCTGGCCAAAGTAGGACGCTTAGTTTCCTTTTTCTGCCGGCTTATATTTAGGAAGAGCCCTTCCCGCAGACACCGGCACGGCGCAGGGAGCCCGTCCCAAGCACCGCGCGTCTTCCGAGAGACGTCCCGCCCGCCCCGCTCCCCCCCCCTCCCTTCCGCCGCTCCTTACGCCGAGGAGGACCATGCCGAAGATGATGGCGACCATCCATATGAGGCGGGAGCGCTGGAAGTGGCAGCTGCCATCGCGCCCCCGCTCCGCCGCCGCCGCCATCGCTCGGTGCGTGCTCTGCGCCCGGCGCGGCCCGCGCGCTAAGGCAGCCGAGGGCGGGGCGGGGCCGGGCCGGGCCACCGCGGGCCGGGGGGGGGGGGCTGGCCACGTCCACCCCCGGAGGGGGAGGGAGGGGGGGGCGGAGGGACACGGTGCCTGCCCCGCAGCCGGGGGGGCCGCGGGTTCGCGGCTCGGCACCGCCGTGTGCCAAGTGCCACACCTGGGGCACAATAACCCCCTGCAGCGCTACAGCTGGGGGCAGAGTGGCTGGAAAGTGGCCCAGTGGAGAAGGACCTGGGAGTACTGGTCGACCGTGGATGAATATGATCCAGCAGTGTGCCCAGGTGGCCAAGAAGGCATCCTGGCTTATATCAGGAATAGTGTGGCCAGCAGTACCAGGGCTGTGATTGCCCCCCTGTCCCACTGTCGAGTCCACATCTCGACTGCTATGTCCAGTTCTGGGCCCCTCACTGCAAGAAAAACACTGAGGTGCTGGAGCAAGTCCAGAGAGGGGAAATGAAGCTGGTGGAAGGTCTGGAACACAAGTCATATAAGAAGCAGCTGAGGGAGCTGAGGTTGTTCAACTTGGAGGAGACTCAGTAGTGACCTTAACTCTCCCTACAACTACCTGAAAGGAGGTTGTTGCCAGGTGGGATCGGTCAGCCTCTTCTCCCAGGCAAAAAGTGACAGGACAAGAGGACACAGTCTTAAGCTGCACCAGGAGAGGTTTGGGGTGATTAGACGTTGGAATGGGCTGCCCAGGGAGATACTGGAGTCCAGCCCTGGAAGTTGAAGGAAAGACTGGACACGGTACTGAGTGCCATGGCCTAGCTGACATAGTGGTGTTCGGTCACAGGTTGGACACGATGATCTCGAGAGGTCTTTTCCGACCTAAGTGATTCTGTGCCGAACGCGGTATGGAACAGCGCAGAAGCTGGAGAGAGCTTTCCAGCTTGACGCTTTGCCACTTCACTGCAGCGCTCCGCTTAGGGGTGGAGGAAAAAGCAGAAAATGCAGGAAATGGGACAATCTCAGGAGGTGCGGCCCGAGATGGACCTGCTGGTCCCGGGCTCCCCGCAGGGACCGGGGCGCCCTCCCGTGGCACCGGGAGCACCGGGCGGGATGGGGAGGTGCCTCCCGCGGGAGTCCCCGGGCCCGGGAGGGCACGGGACTGTCCCTGGGCCAAGGGCACAGTGTCTCGGGGCTGTCCCTGCGACAAGGGCACGGTGTCCCCACCGCAGCCCACCCGGGGGTCACAAACTGCAGCAGCGCTCGCTACGGGGCTAAAATAGAGAGGTGTTGCCCTTCTGCCACT
Organism: Corapipo altera; assembly: GCF_003945725.1. Taxonomy (NCBI): domain Eukaryota; kingdom Metazoa; phylum Chordata; class Aves; order Passeriformes; family Pipridae; genus Corapipo; species Corapipo altera. The sequence continues at coordinate 5,804,055 of NW_020884900.1, read as the reverse complement.
GAGCAGTTCAGTCATTATTTGGAACAGTACATAATACCTTTTTGAAAACTACCAATTCAGATTGTATTAAATCCAGCATTTTCTACTCTATGCCCTTTTGGGACACTGGACTCGGAGATGAACTTGTCCAGAGAAGTCACCAGGACCTTGGGAAAGGTTCCCACGAGTGGAACTGTTGGCGGATGGGATGAGGGTTCGTGCTTTCCTTTGAACTTTGCTACCTTTTTGCTTGACAGTGACTTTGACAGTCTAGAGACAGTGAGGAATGTTGACTGTGCTGTTCCCTCTCCTCGCCTGACGGCTAAACACCTGCTCTTTTAACTATGTGTTAATGACGTGCTTGTAAAGCTGTTCTCTGCAACAACTAATGCAGCATGTCCTGACATATCCCCAGCATGAATCCTGTGTTTCAGAAAATGGTTACTATAAAAGGGTTAGTTTTGTTCTGTCCTGAGACTTCAGGACAGAAATCTTCTGTTTCCCTGTCTCTATTTCATTCCAGGCTGTTCCTGCCCAGAGCACCGTACGGGGTTTTTCTTGTTTGTTTGTTTTTCTGGGGTGTTCTTTGGAGATTATAGTAGGGTTTGGTAAGAAATTCCTGAAGTGGCAAAACTGTTCCTGGGAGCCCATCTACAAAACCCAGTGAGGTTGGCTACGTGGAATTCCACCTGCTTAATAAATTTCTCTGGTTTGCTTTGCTGATGCAGGAGAGCAGAGCGTGTGGCCCCACTTACACCTTAGTATCTCGCAGAAATTTCTAAAATTCTATATTTTTTTTAATTTTTTTTTTTTGTTCCTCTTCAGAACATTCTACACAGACTTCTGCCTGCCTGTAATTCCATGTCCAAAGGTTGTACTGAGATCCTGAGATGGGCCGAGCTTTGTGGTAGAAGTGCCTCGGACTGCCCCACACAAGGAGAACCCACCTTGCCGCGCACCAAATACCTCATCTAAGGAAGTAAGGCAAGTGTACGACAATGAAATCCAAAAGCATCTCCGTTGCCGAAGGGATGGATGTGCTGCTGCGCGGAGGTGACTGGAGAGGGCGGTCAATACACAGGAAAGATACGGGCTGTCTGTAACCCAGCGCTGCGGCAGCATTTGCTTTGTTAGGGTGGGTTTGGTGGCCAAAAGTGGCCAGGTGAGGTCAGAGAGGATGTCATGTCACCCGTTCTGCCGCACTCCCGTGAGGACTGACCTCACCGCGATATCGTGGGCGGAGGAGGGGGAGCTGGCCTCCTCTTCCTCCTCTGTTGCCAAAAATAATTGATTTATATTTTATTAAACCATATTCTTCCTGGGCTGGATAGACCATGGTCACAAAACAGCTTCATGTGTGACAGCAGCCCCCACTCGCTGCCAGTGACACAGGCAGCTCTACCAGCCCTGGGCAAGGACTTGAAAGTGAAATAGTTCATGAAGACAACCCCCTGCTCAGACCTTTTGTGGGGGGTGGACTTCTGGAAATTACATTTCAAATCCAGGACAGTGGCTTTGACCTGACTTTTTAAAAAAGGCTCTTTCTTTTGACAAATATATGAGTCTTTAGAGTATTTAAGTAGCTGAATAGAGTTCCAGTTTTAATAATTTAAAGCCAGAAGTCCTCTTGCATCATCTGGTCTGGCCAGCACAGGCCATTCAGTTTTATCTTGTTTCTCTGAATTGACCTCAGTGAGTGACTTGCTTTTACTTAAAGCATACTTTTCAAGGGACATTTTATCTTACTTTGAAGATGGCAAAAGACAGAAAATCAACTGCTTTCAATGATTATTCTTTCTTGTGTTTCTTAGGTTAGATGCACCTAACAACTACTTTTGAGGGAGTAATTTTCCAGAGTAGCTGAAAAGCTTGATGTTTTATATTTTGCAAATATTTGCATTTCTGCCCTCATATTTTGGACAGACCAGTTATCTTTGTGGCTTCAACACTGGAAATCTGATTTTTCAGTGAATCGCTTTTATTGGCAAGTATAATCTAAACTGGAAACTACAAATCCCAAACACTGTTACGTGAATTATTGAAAAAAATGCAGAACAAATTCACTTTGCCAAGTTTACAGGAAGTAAAACTGTTTCACCACAACTTCAGAGATTTCTGCTTTGACTTCCTTTCCTTTTCTCTTAATCAGTGCCAGAAAGTGACTGAATGAAGCCCTGGCACACCAAAATATCACCTGAGTGCAGACAGTGGGAAGCTCTGGCCATGCTTACTAGAAGCCAGATTTAGATTAATACTTTGGAACAGACATGTCAGTTGTGACAGGATAACCACAGCTCCATGTTCTTTCTCAGGCCTTTCCTGTGCTAGAGAACATGCAGATATTGGTAGCTATCAATTGACACAGCTGCCATCACGGTGACACAGCTCTGTAAGCATTTGAAGAAGACGAGCTATCCTAGCTTTGCCCAGCTTCAGGCTGCACAGATTGCTAAACTGAGTCTGTTTTTACAGTAGTCAAGGCCATAGAAAAGAGGGAAAGCATCATCTTAAAAACAAGCTTGAAAGGGAAAAAGCATATTCCTTCATAATTTCATACAAACATTTTTCTTTCATTTGCATTGCTTGGTTTAGATTTCAAATTAGTTTGGTATTAAAGCCATGAGTACTTATTAAGAATCTAAGACTAAAAGACATGTTTGCTACAAGATCAGCAGATAAGGTTACTAACCATATGGTACCATGAGAATGGGACGTGTGATCCTCTTTGACATTTCAAAGACAGCTACATTAATTTTTAAAAATGTTTTTTTCACTGAAGCTCTGTCCATAAGGTCCTGAGGTCTCCATGGTGACTGGGTGTGTACACTGAGTGGGTTAGTTCTGCTGAAAACAATCAAATGGACCTTTGCATTCTTTCTGCCTAATCCCTGTAAAACAGCTACCTCATTTCCTATGATGTTTATATCAATAGATCACTCTCTTCAGTTTTCAAATACTAAAGTTTCTGCTGCACCTAGTGGTGGAGAGAACTTGTTCCCTCTTCGGTTTAGAAACATTTGCTATCTCTAACTTAGAGATATTGACTATCTCACTTTCATTGGGAAGTACAAAGGGTATTTGCCAGGTAGTCTGCCTCTTTTGTTTGGTGTTCTTGGTAGATGCCAGAGACTAGATAGAGACATGTTAGCTCTTTCCTGTCTTTTAAAATTCCTTAAAATAAAGGGGGAGGGAGGATTAGTCAAATTCAGACCAAATTTTAGGGTGTGAGTCATTGTACTGGAGTCAGTGACTTGACTTCTTTAAACAGCAACTTTCTCTATAGGTAAGGATTAAGGGATTGGACTTTTTTAGGAAGTTACTTGAAAATGAACTGCAGCCAGTTTTAAACTGGATTTGAAGCTGATATAAAAGAGATGAGATGCATTCAGTTACCTACGTTACCTAAGGAGATGGAATTATCAACAGGGCTTTTTATTATCAGGGTTAAATGACAAAATGCTATAATGAAACTAACGCAAGCAATGTCTGATTCCTAATGTAACTAGTTAACATGGCTGTTCCCCTATAATTTTTAATTTTTAATGGGGACTTAAAATTGTATCACCTTAATCGTTTAGTTCTAAGACCAGAGAAGCTGAGGAAAAGTATGGTCTTTAAAAGTATTTCATGTTGCAGTTTGACAGGCATTACAGTTTTGAAGTTAATGGTCAAGATTTTTCAGCAGATTCCCATACTTGCAAAAAAAATGTGAAGTGTAATGAGATGTGCATTAGAAGAAACAATGTAGTGTGGTAATTCTGCTTCTACTTGTAGTGAATAGTCTTTGCAACATGGAAGTATGTATCCTTCTCATTTGTAGTTGGATTCCTTAGATGTTTGACAAAACTAGTTCTCTTCTAACACATTTATAACATAACTGTAAGCATAACTCAAGCATTGGAAATTGTCAGCTATAAAGGTCCCAGACAAATACTTTATTCTTTGTAAGGACTAAGAACTAGGTAACACTTACAAAGGTATGAATTTCTCATTGATTTTACTACAAATTCAGTCTGTACATTCTAGAGGCGAATTTTTGTCAGAGTTCCATATGCTCATCCTAACAATATCACTGTGGGTTTTTTCTGTTATTAAAATAGAAGAGAAAGGTGAAACAGCCGCCTTTGTCATGATGTGCTTCAGCCAATGTTGCATTAATAAGCCTTTGTAAATAGACAGCCAAGGCTCACCCGTTTGAAGCCTGGGTTGCACAGAGATCTTCAGTTTTGAGCAGCTGTGCACTTTACAGTTCTGTATTTGTTTTTACCAATATCTGCTGGAAGTCAGTAACTCGAGTCCTACTAAAAATATTTTGTGAACATCTCTCATAGCTTTCTTTTATCGTGTGAGGTATCTTTAAAAAAATTAAATATTAACAAGTAACCTCCATTTGAAATCTCAGTTTATACATGTTGCATTTATGCTACAAGTATTTGGTGGAATTTTTAAAATTGGATTTGAGCTTCAAGTATTTGGCAGGATTTTTTTTTGAAAGCATGTGAGTAAAAGAAATTTTATCTTATTTGGGGAGGTTATTTAATAATACTGAATGTACTTTGCAAGGATAAATTGTGACCAGACAGCCCTGTTCATATTGGTCATGCTGGAAAAACTTGAGTAGCTTAGACTGTATTACATACAGATATAGGGCCATGATTCACCATACTAGCATCCTACAGCATATATACAGTGGCTAAAACAGGCTGAAGAAGTAAAAGTCCAGCAAACTGTCAGCATTTTGATGCCTTGTTCTGTCCTTTCACCACTTGATGACAGTCCATGTGTATTTTAATATGCAATGTTTGGTATATGATACCACTTCTTTTTTCTCTCTGAAGGAATTCCAAACTCTCTATTTCTGCTTCCTATTTTGAACAACACTGCCTTATGTTTGCAAATGGTATGGTAGTAAACACAGGAGTGCAGTGTTGGGAAAAAGGAAAGGCTTCCAATTAGTTCAACATTCTTGAGGGTCCATTGGGACTAACTAATGGATCTTTATTGTGTTTGTCAGCTAATGAACAAGTCATGTCAACTGACAGTTTTCTAGCCCTGAATATTTTTTTTCCCCTATATGTCTGGAATAGGAATATTGTGATGGACAAGCTAACTGCAATACAAAAAAGTCAACCAACATCTAGCAAAGAAATGGGGTCAGTCACTAGCAGATGGGTAAGATGGGTGGGAAGCATGTTTTGTTACAAACACATGGGTGGGGATATTATTTGGGGGATGAGAAGCAATAGGACTGACAAGGGAGGTTAGAGAAATAGTTCTTTGAACAGGGAGGAGAAGACTCCAGACAACTTGTCTCCAGTCCTAGCAGACTAGCCTTAAGGCCAAATTCACTCATCTTTAGGAGACTAGTTATCATAATCAGGTTCAGCAGGCCATGATGTTGTGGTTTGTTGTATTTCTATAGTATCATGTGGGTGCTTGTATTCTGTCAGCATAAGAAAAAGATAGTCCTTTTCCTAAAATGTCTGCAGTTCAGAGGTCTGATCCTCTCAGAGTCCACAAGTGTTTCTGGAGCTGATCAGTCATTGAGTATATGGTGACAGACACGTTCTTACAAAAGAAGGGAGACAGGGAAGGAGATAGCAGAGATCATGAGGAAAAGGATTACCATAAAGTAACACAGACTGTGAACCTGACTCTACTGGGCATGAAATACTGCTACATTTAAATGAAATCATATTTATCTCAGTGGTGCTGGAGCAAGAAACGACTTGCCAGACTGAACTGCACTCAGTAATCCTCTGGAGGCCTAGGCTAGATATCTGGAGGATATTTTATACACTAATTTATGTTTCTTGAAGCAGGATTTTAGTGGCCACAGGTTTCCTAATGCATGAGTTCCTGTGTGGCTTTCCTACCCTGTGCTCAAAGAGGTCAAGAATACTCATAATCTGTTCATTAGGCTTATTAAAAATGGAAATCCTACTCCAGGCTGTTCCTGCACTGGTGCGGACTTTGCTCTGCTAATTTTCCCTTCCCTGTGGTCATCCTAATCCTTCACAGGCTCAGGCTCAGCCTGTCCAAACTCCAGATCAGTGCTCTGTGTGGCTGTGTGAGGTGGGTCTGTCCCACAGAACAGAGGTGTCCCTCCACCAGAATGGGAGACATTGTATTGCATGAGACTGGGGGCACTAATCACTACCTTCCCAGCTATCCTACTTCCATCTCCTAAGACTTTTTTTCCACTGCCTAGAAAAAAATGAATAGTGTTGAGCACACCAGGCTACCACTTAATAAAGACAAAATGTTTGCAAATACTTTGGCTTCAGTTTTACCTGGGGTCTTATTCCCTTTAAAAATTAAGGTAGCCTTCTCCTTTAAAGGGATGACAATTTTTTTCAAGTTTGTCACAGGACTAAAAAACTCACCAGTAGGCAGCATAGTGACAGTACAAATAAGGAACTATTCTCAGGTTTCACAATAGATTACCATTACAACTCAAAAATGAGATCTTGGAGTTTGATAGATAATTCTGTGAGAACGCAAGCTCAGCGAGCATCAAAAATACAAAGCAAGTGTTAGGAGCTAATAGGAAAGCAAAGGAAAAAACCCTGCACCTCATCTTCATAATAGGTAAACCACCATGATTCCTTTCCATCTTAAATTCTGACAGTCATTCTATCTGCTTGTCTCAGGAAGGACACGGGCTCTGAAAAGGGCAATGTGAATGATCAAAGGCATGGAGCAGTTACCATAGGGTGAGTAATCATGGACCAGCTACCACAAGTAAGATGGGATTCTTCAGTCTGGAAAAGAGGTGGTTTAATGTAGAAAGTGATGGGGTTTGGTAAAAAAATGGGCAGTGTGATCTGCTGGAGTCAGTGAAAGTTACTCCACATCTTGTGTGGGAGGCAGTGAGCACAAATGATTTTAGCAGGCTACATGTTGAGAACACATAAAGGTAAGCATTGTTTAATATAACCTAGTTAGAGGATGATTAGGAAGCTAAAATTTTACATACATTCAGAAAAAGACTGAACAAATTCACAAAATAGAAACTCTCATCCATGTCAGGAAATCTCTGGGGGCAAAACGACCAAGGTCATCATCATAATTACTAAGTAAAAGTACCACTACATCGCTTACTGGGCTGGTTAGAGATCCTAGACTGGTATCCATTTTTGGTTATCACTGAAGAGTTAAATATCAGGCTAGCAGACATTTAGTCTTAGCAAGTATGACCCTTTTTTACCATTTCTCTAGATTTCAGATAATTACAATCAGTTCCATGGATTATTTTAAGAGTTAAATATAAGAAACACTTAAGTGTGAGACTATTCCAAGTTATGTGAAACCGGTCTAATGCCTTTTTCACCTTGAAATCTACAGATTTTAGTGGGAACTAAGTCAGAGCAAGATTGGTAGGTCTCAAAAGCGAATGTTGTTTTCAGGAATATTGTTTTCCTCCACCCTGAAGTGTTAAAAACAACATTCATTTCACATAGGAGAAAAGGCTAGAGCAATGCTTTGACATGATAAAGATGTTTGCTGTAAGGGAAAGCTCAGTGCAGGTGACAGCTCTCTCAATAGCCAGTTATGGACTGGGGAATGAATTTTCTTGGAAAGCAAAGATTATCATAAATTTCACTCTCTTTCTGCTCAAGGTCCAAAATATGCCTCTACCCTGCTTGTCCTGATGACATATCATCGAAGTGTGCCTGTCTGTACATTGAATTCTTTTTCAAAACAAGAGAGGCTGCTGTAAGTGCCCCTTTCCCCAAAGAGCAGGTGAGAACACAACCTCACTTGTCTGCTCATGTTCTCTGGAGGGTTCCTGGACACATCTGGCCATGACAGTACTGAGCATAGGGTGAAATCTTTGTGGGTGAGAACCCACGTTGCTTTGCTGAATTCTACCATTTTCCATTTCAACATGAAATCTCTTTGCAGTTCTCCGGAGTTGTTTTGTAGCATTTTTATTTCAGTAAGAGCTGCCTTTTACTGCCAAGCCCAAAATTAAAGCAGTGGTAAGTAATGGGCTGCAAAAGGTGTACCAAAAGATAATTACTCCAGATAAACAGAGCATGAGCATCCTTTTTATGAGGTGTTAATGTCTGAAGACCAACTAGTGAAATAGAGCTTGCCTCCTTCAGGATGAAAGTTCTGCTCAAACATCAATAGCATTGTACTGCCCTAGAAAATGTTTAATGTAGGAATTTCTTAAAGGGTGTTTGTCCTAAGACTCCCCAGGCAGGCGCCTGTGACAGCCCATGCTGCACTGGGTAATTCGGCATCCCATTCATGCTAGCAGGATTTTGGGGTCACCTTTGCAACTCCTAACTCAAGAAGGGCTGCTCTGGAGGGAGAGAAGTGAGGTTCTCCCAATGCCCTGGATTAAATAGATGCAACCCTTTTTTTTGAGAACCATTTTAAAGAGCAATGTGACTAGTCATTGTCTGACAATAATGTTGTCTCTCCTAAATGCACTTTACACGCATATCTTCCATTTCTGTTCTATTTTGAGTATATTCCACATGTGATTTGGACTCCTCTGCAGATGTACTTATACCACAACTGGCATAAAGGAACTTTGACAGAGTGGGTTTCCACACTTGGACTCTACTTCAATCTATAGCAAAATGCCATGGATTTTTGTGGAATTCTGAAGACAATCTATGAACTAAAGAGATGCTGGTTTTGTTAAGCATGCTGCTTTGGGTATTCCTGCTTCTTTCCCCACACTCATCCCATTCCCATATTTGTGAAATTAATCAAAAATAGGTGGCAGAATACTGTTTTTCCAATAGAGTTTAGAGAGGAAATGTGAGAGCTCACAAACAGTTGTTTTGATTATCACTGACATGCAGCAGCACAACGATGCCAAGGGAACTCGGACAGCAAGAGCTGGTCAGTGTTGTTGCCTGGATTAGTGTTTGTGGCAGAAATTAGCTCTTGTGTTAGGCCAAGTCCATATGTCTCAGCAGAAGAGGGGTAAGAGGAGGGGGAGGAAAAGATTGCTATCTTCTTTCCTGGAATGTCACTTAATAAGAAAACTCGCAATCTCTTTAATTAGCATTGCAAAGAAAATCTTTGAAAATGAAGGGTGCAAAGAGGCTGCCTGGCAGAATGCCTGAAACAATAACTCCGGGAAGTGTGAACTGCTCTCTCCATAGCTAGAGGATGTTAACAAAAGCCTAGTCTATTTGACCCGAGCTAATAGTGGTGGACAGTCACTATTAGCAAGCAGTGCAAGTCGGTGCAAGCCTCTGCTGGCTCCTTCTTATCTCTTCTGCACTGGTTGTGTCTATAAGGTCTGTATGTGTGAGTGGGAGGAGATGATTTCCCTGTTCTTTTGAGATCGGTATTGCAGGCTGCCTGCAGGGGCAGCTTTGTGTTGTAGTTATTTCTATGACATGACGTTTTCTGCTGTGAAAATTGAAAATCGAGAAAGAAAACTGAAGATATTTGTTCTAGTTTTCCTTGTGGCCAGACTGAATGAGTGAAGTCTCTGTGTACCCTAGAAATATCCTTGGTATCCTTGATCCAGTTTATCAGGCACCCCATGGACAGTTCTACCAGAATTATAGAGAGATGGAAAAGTCATATGCAATTCCATACTTTATTGTGCCAATTCAAATCGAGGCTCCCCCATTCTCTCTTACCCTCTGCTTCTCCATCCCATGTTGGTGCTTGTCAAAAACTATGCTGGCCAAAAAGAAAACCGTTGTCTTTTTTTTTTTCCTTTATGCAATGGGCAGCTCTGTGAGCTCTTGGCTCATTTCTAGGCAAGTGTACACTGGAGATGGTACGTACAGGACTGTGTGCAAAGCCATGTGGAGGATTAAAGACAGGTAGAGTTGAACTCTGCATGCTCAGAAAAAGAAGCAATAGCTGAAGTTGGCTTTGCTGTAGAGAAGACTGTCAAAAAAACTATGCGTCCAAGCTTTATGTCTGCTTGTTGTGTCTGAACCTTTGTCTACACATGTCTCTCAATAATAAAAGTGAAATAAAGCCAAAGGACTAGTAGCACATTTTGACTCTACCTACAACTGCTGAACCACTTTGTCACCTGACACTTTTATCCTTTCTCCCACATAACAATGCTCACTTAAATACAAATTTTACCTTCTATATGGACAGGAAAAACTCCAAACTATCCTGGAGCTCTGGAGGAGAAAAGAAATTTTGTGGGATGTATCTGTGCTACAGATACATAGTTCAGGCTTATGGGGATACTATGGTAGAAGAAAGGGGAGACGTACTGAGAAATTGCTTCAAGCTGTTGTTTCCAGATGTTTTGGATTACTTGGTGCTATCATTCCTCTGGAATTCTCACTGTCTTCACATGTACTTCTGCTTGAAAATATTATTAAGGTAAAGTGATTTCTGAGGGCATTTACCTTGCCTTATGGACAGAGTTGCTAAAGGAATCCAGTCTCTGAAGTACTAGATTGACAGGGGCTGGCTGTCATCCCTGTCTACAAGGTCATTAATTTTTTGTTGTGAAGCACTGCGGTGGTGTGGGTAATGTTAAAACCCTTGTGCAACTCAACCCAAAGTGGCTGCATGGATGGTGGATACACTGGTCCCTGCAGAATGCAAACAGTATGTAACAGCTCACAGACTTTGTCCCTGTACCCTTTAGCTTCAGAGCAAGCTGGACCGGGTCCCAAATCTGAAAAATGAATGGGGACACGGTGAGATGAAAAACACATGAAGTAATGATGTTGCTGTTCTTGAACACCCTCAGTGATAGCCATTAATGGCCTCATTTGACAAATTATTACACTGACTGATTTGCTGCTGTTCTGACATCTAATCCTTTGCAGCGTTGCAACTGTTGCTCTCTGTAAGTCCTTTATGTCACCCTTGGCTCTCTTAAACAATATTTCTGGACTCTCTTGTAGATTAATATGTCCATCATGATTTCACCTTGGGCTGATAGCACAGACCTTGCTTGTTCTGTACCTGACTTGGATGAGCAGAGCTGTCTGGAGAGAAAAAAGCTGCCATAGGAAAGGAAAACCTTGTGCTGAGCTCTTCAGCATGCACTTGGGAAGGAGCCTGCTCCACGTCCCCTGGGTGACTCCCCGAGTGTGTTGGGGGAGGGCTTTGTCCTTTATTGTGAACAGTGGGTGTTAATGTAATGTCTAGTAAAGCCACCAGCATTTTATTTACTGCAGTTAAGTCGATGAGAAATGTCCCATGGATGGAAATAGGAGCAGGGTAACCAAACGGGGAAGACAAGGACTTGTCATTCGGGTGTAGTAAGAGCTGGGATGGTTTCCCGTTGGGAGAAGGGCAGTGTGGAGGCCTCCTTGCATCTGGAGGAGTACTGGGTTTCCAGCAGAGCTCTGGGCCCACGGTACAGAGAAAAGGAGAGCACTCTTAGAGAGCTGAAGCAAAGGTGAAAGATTCTTTTATTGAATTATCCACTCTCCATTTGAATTAAAGAAAGGTGGATGGGCTGGTGGTGGCAGCGGGGGCTTCGCTGGGAGACGCTTTGGCTCCTTGTATGGGGCGAGCCCTTATTATGTGTATTTTGGTGATGGGATGACAATGGAGGTGTGGGAGACGCCTCTGAGTCACCCTCGGAGCCCCGGCGGCCCCGGCCCATTGGCGGGGCCGGGCTGGGTGGGTGGGGGTCGCTCAGGGCCGGGGTGAAGGACTCATAAGGCGCGGAGAAGCCAGAGGCGCCCCACCGCCCGCACACGTCGGCCCCATGGAGCTCGCCAGCCTGATCCCCGCCAGCCCCGGACCTGCCGGTGAGCAGCCCTGGGGCGCGCAGAGCGGGCGGGCGGGCGGCCGTGGGCCTGGTGGCGGTGTTGGTGTCGGTGTTGGTGTCGGTGTTGGTGGCTGTGTCGGTATCGGTGGCTGTGTCGGGGCCGTTGGGGCAGAGATCCGCCGCCCGGCCCCGCTGACCGCCTGTCCCCGCTGTCTCCCCCAGGAGAGCCCCGGGCGCGCCCCGCCGGTCACGGCGCGGGGCGAGAAGGAGGCCGGCGCAAGAGAACCACGTTCAGCAAGGCACAGCTGGAGCTGCTGGTCCGCGCCTTCGAGAAAGAGCCGTACCCCGGCATCGCCCTGCGGGAGCAGCTCTCCAACCTCACTGAGATCCCCGAATCCCGGATCCAGGTGAGAGGGGCGGGCCGGGAGGACGGGCGGGCGGGCAGCGGGGTGGCTTCCCGGTGGTCCGGGCACTTAGTCTCTGCCGGTCCCGCAGGTGTGGTTCCAGAACAGGAGAGCCCGGCAGCTGAACCACAAGAAGAGCGAAGCCGCCGCCTACCCCCGGCCGGGCAAGGCAAAGCCGGCCCGGTGCGGCGGCCAGGAGCGGCCACGGGCGCCGCAGGGTCCTGGAGCGGAGCGGAGCCTCCTGTGCCCGCAGCCAGGCCTGCCAGGAGGGAGCCAGAACTTCTGCGGACAGCCGCCGTCTTACTCGGGACAGCCGTACTCAAGGCTCGACATGCATTTCAGGAGCTTGGATAACACTTTTGGAGCTCAGGGTCAGACCCCAGCTCGCTTCGGTTTGGACTGCGTGGGAAAAGGGGTCCCACTAGGTGCGGAAAGCATGGGGAGTCCCCCTCAGTTCTCGCTCCCTGTGCAGCAGGCACAGGACTATCCGCACCTGAAGAAATCTTTCCCTGAAAACCACTACTCAGATGCGGATGTTTTCCAGACTTGTATAGAAGATCACCAGTACCTGGCAGCTAAAGAGAACATGTACAGGAGGCCTCTCTTTAACTATATCAGTGCTAACCAGGGCCTGGGTGCTGAGAACTATTCATGTATCAAGTCAAACACCTCTCCCTTTGCAAAGGGCTTTGCTTTCAGTTATGGTGAAGGGGAACCTAAGCTTGAGCTGGAGCAGGTGAGGCACAGTTCACCTCTGCTTGAGGCTAGTAATGCTAGTCCTCCTTTGATACTTCCAAAACATGAAGGGGGGTATCAAGGGACACTTGCCACTCTAGCCACATCATATGGGCAGCAGGTGCTGGAGACAGTAAATGACTATGACTCTCATTGGCTGGGGATGAGAAATGAAATTTTGGGAACAGGGTTAGATTCACTGTTTGAGAATGAGCAAAATGCAGAGCAAGGTGAGCAAAAAAGTTTCCTTTTTGCTTTTGGTGGCCAGAGTTCAACCTGTCATTTGAGTCACACATGAAACTGGCATGTTTGCCTGATGAAGAATTAATGTGATTTTTTGTTCAATTGGCAGTGTTGTCCTAAGTGACTAGAGGTTTTGCAGGTCTAAGTGTGGAGTGCTTGCTCTGAGTTTTGTGCCCTGTCTGGAAGGGAAAGAAAGATAAGCCACATAAGTAAGGGCTACAGGAGAATAAACTGCCAAATGTGTCCCATCCCAGGGGAACTGTCACTAAGCTGCTTGCAGTATTCCTGCACATTTGGTTATTGGCAGACTCATGTTAACTTGCATGCACAGACTGATCTTCACAAGTATGTCTGTACTGAAGATTTTTCTGTGTTCGGACTGTGCTGGATTAATTCTGCCAGGAGGATTGGGACTATGGCGTTGCTTTTGTGGCCTTACTGCACTGAGTTTTGTTTCTATTCTGGTCATAATTCACTTATTTTAACTTAAGAAATCTGTAGAAAACAGACTTATTTAAGCTTTTAGTGGAGAAAGGATTAACACGAGAAGGGGACAAGCATGGGAAAAACAGCATTGGTGGTGGCAGGGGATGGCTCACTGGGTGTGTTTGCATTTTAGGTGTGCTCCTGATAGAGAACACAGATGTTTTTTCCTGGATACTTAATGTGTAGTGTTTTCATTTAAAAATGACCACACGTGTAGCCTTTTAAAGGGCAATATTTTTGTGACTTCCTTTTGTATAATTTGTTTGCAGGTTGTATTCTTTTTTTTTCTTGGTTGTCTTCAAATTGTAATTTTCTATTTGCCAAATGAAGGTTTTCTTACCTTCAGGAACTTGTAGAATTGCACTCAGAGGAAAGAAAAAAAATTAATTTCATCTTTGCATTTGCACATTGAGTCTGTTTTTAGAACTGTCAAGATCCATGGCTGTCTAGAAGACAACTGTAATCATGGAAGTGTTCTTCACATGTGTCTCGGGAGACTGCCATGTTTACATGTTAAAGCAATATCAGACCTACAATGCTGAAAACTCTACAGTAAATCCTTTTGTGTTTAAAATGTGGCTCTTTTATATTTTAAGTATGCCTAGATCTAAATACATATGTTATTAACCTAATTACTTTGTTTATAGAACAAAAGAAACGATGAAAATAAAACTTAACCACAGACCGTTATTTTATTAATAAAGTTGATATCCCTGAAGAAGCTGTCTATGGAGATGTGTATACAAGAAGTCCAGGAAATTAGGTCTGACTTTTGTCAGTAGTTTTTAGCTGTGCCTGTAACTTTTCTGCCTTGACCTGAAGGAATGTGACACACTCATTTATCACAAAGGAACCATGGCTTCAGACAATAGCTGCAAGGCACAAGAAGTTGCATCTGAGAGCAAAGGCTAAAGAGATGTTTATATTTATGATTGTATATATGACTCCTTTAGTAAACTTTTTGAAAAAATATTTCATTAAGACTCATTTCTTTATTTACATATACCCTCTCCCTCATAAGACCTTCTTAATGAGAAGGCACAGACAGAAAAGTAGTAATTTTACCCATGAAAAAGACAAGAAAGTGGTGCTCAAAAGTGTGTAGCAAAACAGCCTTACTTCACGAAGAGTGAGGTAAAGAGGAAGAGAAAAAAGGACATCTGAAAGAATAATACACACCATTAACCAACAAGGCTGGGATTTGGTTCCTCCCTGGGGTCAGTGGGCACCTGGCAGGTAGCACAGGGTCTTCCCATGGTATCCTCCCTGCTGATCTCAATGGGTGGTAACCAGCACCTTCTTATCTCATGGGGTCTCAGGCAAGGAATGGGAAGGTCACTGTTACAGGTCTCAGGTGAGGCTGGTCCCTGCAGTGCATCCAGCTGTTACCCTGTCACTCTGTAGGCATCCTATTCTGTCAAAGCTGCACTGAGGCAGCTGTGGTAGGTGTTTGTTGTTGAGCTGTCAATCCTGGCTGCTCTACTAATACTGGGTATTCCATTATAACCCCTTCATCTGGTATTCACCTTCCCTTATTAGGAAACCCACATTTCTAACGCTGAAGTCAAATACACTCTGAACACTTCCTGTGAGCAAGTACTACAACAAAAAAAATCATTTTTCATCATAGAGCTACCTACTGCTCAGAGTAGAGCTCTTCTGTAAACTACTGGGTTTCTTTATTTTGTTACAAGTTGCTTTTAACACACCTACCCAGCATACATTTCACAAAGAAGAAAAATCTGTGCAGAGTCATTGGATGCAATACTCTTGTGATGTTCCTGTATACTTTCTCTCCTTGCTGTGAGGTAGAGAATGCCAGAACAGAAATTATATGCTTATTCAACACATAGGAGGCACTTTCACAACAGTGGTATCAGTACCTTCCCCTGGACTTGCATGCCAACAGCATCTCTGCTGTCATGTTAGTACATGATGCTAAGGAAGAGGTGGGGCAGGAACCAGGTGTGTTCAGTATTGGACTACTCTTCTGCCTGCAAACCACTCCTGTTTAGATGAGAAGAGAGGATTTTGCATGCTAAATATTGAAAACTGTATTTTCTTCCATATAACTTATCAAAAAGAGATATTGAGGACCCAAATTCACCAATGTGGTTTACAGTCAGCCTGGGCCTACCCCACTGCTGGGTGTCCCAAGTTTCTCATGATGCGGGATTCTGCAAATCACATTCCCTTCTTCTCCAGCAGCAGGACCAATGTGACAGCAGCAAGTCCTCACTGGAAGCCACTTGCCTGGGAGGCAGGATCAGGCCAGCATCACAGAAGGAGCAGTTCATGATCTGGACACCTCTTTAGCAGACCTGTGCCTTGCTGCTGGTTCATGCCATGTGGCAAATCACCCTAGAGGAGAAGGCCCTTCACTTCATTAAGCAGGGTCTGTACCTATAACTCTCTTCAGGGTGACTTACCTTCAGGCATGGGCACAGACCTGAGATAAAACAATGACCCACTTCTCACCCAGGGTACCTTGCCCTGGCATGTCTGGTTGTGTCCCTGTGGGTGGGGGGCTTAATGCCTGCAAAAAGCCCCCATCCCAGTGCGTTAGTGACAGGATGAGAGAATGTAAGCTGCACCAGGAGAGGTTTAGGTTGGACATAAGGAAGAATTCCTTGGCAGAAGGCATGATAAGGCACAGGCATGGACTGCCCAGAGAGGTGTGGATGCCATCCATGTTTATTCCAATTTAGGGACAGACTGGACGTGGCACTGAGTGCCCTGGTCAAGGCTGTCAAGGTGGTGTTCGGTCGCAGGCTGGACTCCATGACCTCAGAGTTCTCTTCCATCCAGCTTGGATGTTTCTGTGATTCCGTGACTGCGTTCGAGTTCACCGCACTTAAAAGCCTTTCATAGGCTTTTACCCTCTGACCTGTTTGCCCTCCCACGGCCCTTGGCAAGGATCCATTTTTTTATCTTTTTCACACGCATTGCTGGGGCCACACCAGCCGCTTCACACGGGGGCTGCCCCGAAACCCGGGGGGGCAGCGGACGAGGCCCCCGCGCCTCGGTGCTGTGGGGCCGGCCCCGCCGGGCAGCTACCAGGGGCTTGCGGGGAAGTCATTTATTCACAAACACGGGAAGAGGGGCCACTTCCCGTGGCTGGTTCCTGGTTCCCGGTTCCCTGTTCCCGGCTCCCGGGGCCGGAGGGACACCGTGTCCGCCGGCAATAGCGCTCCGCCGCAGCCGCCGCCATGCCCGGAACTCGGCGCGCAGCCGCTGTTTCCGGGGGAGCTCAGGAACGGGCCGGTGGGTGGGAGCACACGTGGAGCGGGCGGCGGGACCGGAGCGGACCCGGCCCGGGCTGACCCCACAGCGGTGTGAGGGCTGACCCCGCAGCGGTGTGAGGGCTGACCCCGCAGCGGTGTGAGGGCTGACCCCGCAGCGGTGTGAGTGCGACGGCATTGCGCAGCGGGTGGGACACCACTGCACAGCGGTGTGGAGGGGGGACGCCATTGCCCAGGGGTGTGGGTGGGACAGCACTGCACAGGGCAGGTGTGCGGTGGCGGCCCCGTGGGAGGACCCGGTCCCGCCCTCAGGGCCCGCGGTGTGCCCGGAACCCCCGTGCCGCGGGTACGGGCCGTGCCCCTCGCCCCCCACCCCGCCGGGGCACTGCGGCCTACCCGGAGCCCCGCGGCCCTGGCGCGGAGGGCCCCGGTGCTGCCGTGCGCTCTTGAGGCCGCGCAGTGCGAGAACGAGCTCCTTTCCCGAGCTGGTCAGGTGATGGTGGCACGGTGAGCCCTTCTCCCGCAGGTGTGTGTGCTCTGTGTGCTCACTGCCTGCTCTTCTGTGCCAGCTGAGCCCGGAACCGCACAGAGGAAATCTGCGTCTTATCGGTTGTAAACAGCTGCTGGAAGAGTGAGATGGAGGAAAAAGAGAAGAAGAAGCATCGTGCGAAGCACAGCGGGCCAAAGGCAGAGAAGAAAAGGAAGCGTTATCTCAACAACCTGGGAATAGGAGATGAGGAGGATGCACGGAAGAGAAACCCCAAAGCCTTTACGGTGCAGTCTGCTGTGCGGATGGCCAGGACCTTCCATCGGTAGGAAGTGGGAATTGGTTATAGAGCATGCAGGGTCAGCTGGATGGACAGGCGTCGGCTGGGGTTACTTTGTTGCTTTGTCTGGAAGGCATTCTAATTCACCAGATTGTGTTGTAGTCTATACCTGTGTCAGAAGTGTGATGCTTTCTGCATCTGTGTTACACAGTACAGCTGTGTTGATCAGTGATAAAAAAAGTATAGCTCCTTAGACTCCATGGGAGTTCCACATACATATTAGTATCTGGGCTGAGGGTGAACCTTTGTTTCCAAGATTTTGCAAATACTGAAGGCTTTCAAAGAATAAACATTGCTGTTTATTACGTTCCTCTATTTATTTATTACAAATTTCTTCTCAGAACTCAGGATTTGAAGACTAAAAAACATCACATTCCTGTGGTTGATCGCACTCCTTTGGAGCCACCTCCAGTGGTCGTGGTTGTAGTCGGCCCTCCCAAGGTTGGGAAGAGCACTGTGATAAAATGTCTCATTAAGAACTTCACAAGGCAAAAGCTGGTTGAAATCCGGGGTCCTGTTACAATTGTTTCAGGTGAGAACAAAGAAATGGAAGTGCATATTTTGTGCTCCTTATTTGTCTGGCTTTTAGAGCTAGGATGTGTCCATGTTCTCGTAATTCTTGGTCATTTTGAGAAAATCATTTGGATGTGCGATCAGGCATACTTACAGTAGAAGAAGAGTGAGATTTAGGCTTTGGGGGATTTGTCACTCTAAGCTTGGTTTTCATTCTGCTGGAATCCCAATTCTCTTTTGTTTTTTTTTTTTGTTTCTACCTTTCTGACCTTTTTCCCCATTTCTTCCACCCCCCAAACCTTTCACAACTTTGCCTTTTCTAGTGGGTTCTGTTTTCCCTTTTGAACTGTTTTTCTCTGGCTTCATTTTAGCTCTAAACATGTTTCATATTCTTTCAGTTTCGCTGTCCTTGTGTACCTTTTTTTCTTAAGCTAAGGAATACTTTACTTAGCCAGTTCCACTTACATTTCTCCACCTCACCCCTTGGTCAGTTCCTTCTCCTTTTTGTTAAGTTTTCAGTCCCAGTTTCCATTTGTCTTGTTCCCTTCATATGTTTCCCTAAATGTTTCCAAGGGGATCACTGAGGTTCTATGCAGAGCCCACAGCACTCAAGACATAAATTGGTAAGGGAGATTTTGCTTGAAGACAGATAACTGTATGTTTGGTAGACTCTTCAGAGACTTTTAACTAACGAGTCTTGTTTTTGCAAGGAATGATTGACAAAAATGGGAAAGAAAAAATGGAAAGAAAATTCATGTTTCGTTTGATTTCCTAATTGGTCTACTGGATCTCCAGTGTTGAATCTTTCAGTTGAAAAGATAAAGAAATAACCCATGATACCTGTTGTCTGTAGTTGCTTAAAGTTGTTACTAATGTTGTCTTAAGTTCAATTACCTGACTTGAGTTAGTCAAGCCAAGTTACCAGTGGGTACTTTTTTTCTTGTTTGAATACATGTTAATAAATTTTTTGGTGTGTTAATCCTCTCTTTTTTTTAAAGACTAGAACAGAGTATATTTTTTCATAATAATATCAAAAGAGCAAAAATATATGGTAAAATAAAATTCACAGTGTTAACTGGGGCAAAAGACAAAAGAAGCAGAGATTTTTTTTCCCCAAAGGTAAAAAAACCCAGTTTTTTGCTATTAGCATTGTTTGTGGAAAAGCCCAAACAACTCATTTAAAACCATCAGGTTGAGTACATTATCAAACAAAAAATTTTAATTTAGCAAAATTAAAAACTTGTAAAAACACTTCTACAGTGGTGCATGTTGGACAATCTACATGTTAGACAAGAATTTGAGTTCCAGATACCCTTCAGGAATGTGACCTGAAAAGAAAACCATGTCCTAATTGGTTTGCTCCCTCTGTTTCAGTTTTTGATTCTTAATTCTGTTTTCAGGTAAAAAGCGCAGGCTAACTATTATTGAATGTGGATGTGACATCAACACAATGATTGACCTGGCTAAAGTTGCTGATTTGGTAAGTTAGTACTGCCATGTGATTTTTACTATAATTATATTGAATATACTACTTTTGAGTGAACTGCACCAATGTCTGATTTCTCTACCTGTTGCTGTCAAAGGCATAACTGTTTTTGGTTTCAGAGGAACGGGACTTAAGCTTGTTGACAAACCTAATATTCTGGAACAGCCCCTAGGACTTTCCTCATCCTGGGGGTGGAGGAAAATAAAGTGTGTGTGGTGATGGGGAGCATGTGAAAAAAGGGTAATGCAGCTGAACTTCATTGCTAATGCAACTGTTAAACTTTTAATGGAAGATCTTATAACGAGCCAAGGTGATACAGTGACTTTTCATTAAGGGATTTGGTTAAACCATATAAATCTGAAAATTATTTTTAGTCAAACAGTTTTCAACTAATGTCTAAAGCAATATGTGTTAGTTTTCTAGTTGTTTTTGGTATTTTTATGCACTCTGATGTCCCCATATTTAAAGATCACTGTGTGGCAAAACAACTGATTTCAGTGGAGTGTGGTCACGACTGTAATTTAGTTATAACTTTTGAGTCAGGGAATTACATCAACTGATCTTGGGGATCCAGTGTACGATCCTTAGAATTTTACTTTATGTGTGGATTTGGAGTATATTATTGATAGCTGATAGGGGTTTGGGATCCTTGTCTAAGTATTAACTATATAAATATCTAAATACATGTGCACACTGATGTAGATATTGTTCTACTTACATGTTTTCTGCCTGAGTAAGGGAGATGCATTAACACAAATGCAAAATTTTTGTGTTAGTAGATGTGACGGATGTTTGAGGTTCTGTGTGCACATGGTGATGCTGAGACTTTATTTGACTTTATTGTTGGGGGGCTGAGATTACACAGTTGCTTGAAGATCTCTGTTGTCAGTTCCCCTGTGTTTTAAGTTCTTTATTGTTGAGACCGTGATACGACTTAGCTTCCAATTTTCATGTGATTGTTGGTTGCTGTTTTCCCATGTCAGTGCATTTTAGTGATGCCTAACAGTAATTGCAAGGTGTGAAGCTAGTTTGTCTCATTTTACCAAAAGAGCCTAAGGGGCATTGGTGCATCCAAGACACAGATATAAGAATTTTGTTAATTTTCTAAGATGTTCGTGAATATATTGGAAGATGCTCAATTTTGCATATTTTAAATTTTCAAGGCAAACACTTCTTCAGATCTTATTACAGTAGTGTATGTTATTGCATTCCTAGAGCAGCCATATTCTTCTATATTTTTTTTTTAGAGACAATGAGCAAATCAAGTCTATATAAAGGAGATTTGATTGCCTGGGAGAAGAGATTTGATTTCCTAAGCCTCATTAACTGCTAAAGCAGCTGAGATCCATACTTTAATTAAAAACCAAAGTGAGTTTTCAGGTTATATGAAAATAAAATACAAAACCTTTTGCAAGATTTTGGTTTCCAAGAAGCTTATGACTTTAAAGGTGTGGTCTTTGAAATTAGCTAACGTGGGCCCCATGGAATTTCTGTAGTGAAATGTGGATGTTGTGTTTTCAGGTTCTAATGCTTATTGATGCCAGCTTTGGATTTGAGATGGAAACATTTGAATTCCTGAACATTTGTCAGGTACATGGATTTCCCAAAATTATGGGAGTTCTTACCCACTTGGATACATTCAAGAACAACAAGCAGTTAAAGAAGACTAAGAAGAAGTTAAAGCACAGATTCTGGACTGAAGTGTACCCGGTATGACATTTAACATTATTTTTTTTTATATATTTTGCTTTATGGAAGCTAAATTAAAAACGGGGCAATACTTAAGGGTTTATTATGTTCTTACATCTTTTAAATAATACCGTAAGTGAACAATGTGGGTATTGTATCAGATTATATCATCTTTCTTCTATTTGCAGAAATATTTGTGTGATTATTCTTTATCCCAGTGTGGTAAGCTACTAAACTTGCTACTAGTGAAAGGTGTGTTATGCAGGTGCTGTGCAAGGAGGATCTGCTTGTAGGTCTGTACGAGGTCTTCTGGATGTGAATGGTTTTCCCCTGAGATTTAGGGAGCAATTTTCCTGTTCAAGTAAACTAGTCAGTTTGATCCCTAGAACCAGTTGTAACCTGCAATATCCAACTATGATTTACAAATTAGAATTGTGTTTTTTTTTTTTTTTAGTTTATTAGGTATTAAACAGATGTTTAACGTTTTTATGCCTTTTTGATGTGTTTAGGGTGCTAAGTTGTTTTATTTGTCTGGGATGGTTCACGGAGAATATCAAAAGCAGGAAATTCACAACTTGGGGCGTTTTATCTCGGTTATGAAATTCCGA
Organism: Corapipo altera; assembly: GCF_003945725.1. Classification (NCBI taxonomy): domain Eukaryota; kingdom Metazoa; phylum Chordata; class Aves; order Passeriformes; family Pipridae; genus Corapipo; species Corapipo altera. Next base: position 5,782,160 of record NW_020884900.1, on the reverse strand, counting down.
CCCCTTACTTGGCAGACGTCTCACCCGTATGTCCTCGCAGACAGGTGTGTCCTTTTCTCTCTCTTCTTCAACCTCAGTGCAGGTAGCACCTGCTGTTTGAAAAAGCTGTAATATCAGACCTCAGCTCTGTGGGTGAATGGGTGTTTAGTGTTACCTGGGTGGCTTTGGGAAGTGAAAGCCTCCTCTGCAGGTTTGTGCCATTAGCTTTAGCCATTCAGTTTTCACTTGTGTCAGACCATGTATATATCTCTGGCATATTGTAAATACTTTTGAAACACAAAAACAAAAATTAAAATAATCCTACTTGTTGATGATTATATTGAATGGATGTGGAAAAGGAACAGCATTCCAGCAATTAAACAACAGCTGGTGAATTAGTCCTCCGAGTTTCCTGGAATATCCCTTCTGCTTCATCTCCATGTCTGGTGTTTGATTCACAGTCTCTTTGGAACATGAAACTAATCTTTGATGGTGGCTGTGGCTATTTGGGACGTTACCTCACCTTTCATGTTTTATTACCAGAATGCTTAGAATTATGACTAAACTCCCACAAGAATCCAAGGTGCCTAGAATGAGCCTCTTTCAAAGCTCTAATTCTTTCGGAAAAATTGTCATGAAAAGGTCCTGCAAAATGCACAAAGCAAAGTGAGGGAAAACATACAAAAAAAAATTCGGTGGTTTTTCAGTAACATTGTTTTAGGCTGTGTAACTGTTACAGTTATTTTGATTGTTGGGTCAGTTTACAGCTGATCTGCAGCCAGGATGCCTGTCCCATTCTCTTCCTTGACTCTGTGTTTGTGTTACCTCCCTTTTTCAGTGTTGGAAGGAGTTTCTCCCTCATCTACCTGCAAACAGTCATTTTCTGTGGTAGCTTTTGTGTTGCTCACTGCCATTATTAGGGAAAAGAAGATATTGTGTGGCTGCAGGGAACGTGACATTCAGCTGTTTGACCTCTAATGACAGAATTAATTTGAGGAGAGTTGTGTGTGCAAAGTATATAAACAGTAGTTAAAATATGCTAAGAAAGCAGTATGTGTTTAGCGAAATGTCAGTAAATCTTCTGGAAATACGTTGTTGAACGTGATCATACAACTTTTAAAATACAATTTTAGAAAGCTTTCAGAAGACCTTTTTCTGTGGATTTTTTTTTTTCTTATGATTATTCTATTTTGATTACTGGAATCTGCAGAGCATGCAGTGGCAGCAGTTCTCTTTTCTTAAATTACCTTTTTTCAAAAGTTACTGTTGCAACTGCTGGATATTTTAACTTTCATTTTTGATGTTGGGTAGAATGGAAGAGTTGACAAACCCAGAAGATGTTCGAATCAATCCCAAATGTGACAGGAAGATATCACTTTATGGATACTTGAGAGGAGCACACCTGAAAAACAAAAGTCAAATTCATATGCCAGGTAATTTATGAGATTCTTAAACTCTTTCTATACTGAATAACAACATGAAATTATTTGTATCTTTAAACTGTATTGTAAAATATGTTTTCCACATTTCCAAATATGTTATGCTCTTGGAAATAATTTTTCATAATACAGGTTTTTGTGAAAATAAGTCTTGTAATTAGCTTTGCTTTTAATTGTGCAGTTTTGTTGCAGTGTTAAATACAATATTCACAGTGTTCAAAGCTTTTCAGAAAAGTGGGTTGCTGGTTTTCTCATTTGAAAACAAACAAACAAACCATAAGCTTGGCAGGATTCTGGTGAATTTATGTATGCTTCACTAAGTTCAGTAGTAAGACAGAAGAGTTGGATGTTTGGTACAGAGCTTGCTATTGATAAGTTACTGAATGCCACAAAGTTTCTGTTTTGGTTTGTTGGGTTTTGTTTGTTTGTTTTTTTAATTTCTTCTTGGTGAGTTGCACACATTTCAGAATTAAAACTTTGTGCAAACCTTGTTGCTTCCTTTGTTTGTCGCCCCAGGTGTTGGAGACTTTACTGTGAGTGATGTGAGTTTCCTACCAGACCCCTGTGCTCTCCCTGAGCAGCAGAAGAAACGTTCTTTAAATGAGAAAGAGAAACTCGTCTATGCCCCTCTTTCAGGAGTTGGGGGCATTGTATATGATAAAGATGCTGTTTATATTGACCTTGGTGGAAGCCATGCTCATGAAAAAGAAGAGGTAAGAGAACGCTGGTGGTGACTTGAATTCTTGTGCAAAATGTAGTTTTTATCCTTAGAGTCAAATTAAGTGTTTAAAAATAAGCTGCTTTAAAATAATCAATCCTTATCTATCCATAGTGGTTAATTACTTTTTTTCTCCTCCAAGGATTTCAGAGAAGGGATATTTCAATTATCTGCTATTGTGCAAAACATTTGGAAGATCGGTTAATAATAAGTACTAAAGTTTGTGTAATAACTGTCCAAACATTGACATAAGATATATGAAAACTCTTGGTACTGGGGTATTATCACCCAGGGCATAGTGATTGTGGGAGAACACTTACAGGATTTGACTGGTCAAAGGGAGAGATGGAAAACATTTGCCTACAAACAAATTGAATTCAGCTTTTTTCCTGTATTCTGCTAAATGTTAAATACCTTTGGGTCTGTGATAATGCGTGCTTGCTGTATTTACTGTAGTGGTTGCATACTGTGAAGAAGAGTCCCTCTTTAATTTTTCTTGGTTTGGTATTGTATATATTCTTGAAATGTGAAGCAGAGAAGGGAGACCTTGCTAGTCTGAGAAAATGTTTATATAAAATACTCTGCATTCTTTTCTTGCATATGCATATTTCTGCTGGCAGATAGACTCATAGCTGTTTTTTAGACATTTGTTTATCCATTTTAATTGAGAAGTAAAAAATCTTGGCTTTCCAGGAGGAAGTGAGACCAAATCATGAACTCGTTCAGAGCCTCATCTCCACACATTCAGCCATTGATGTTAAGATGGCATCAAGCAAGGTCTCTCTCTTCATGGACTCCAGACCCTTAGGTTCAGAAGATGTAGGACAAGAGTAAGTTTTAAATGCTGAGCAGTGTTTGAGTGTGAACGAATCTCTAATTTCAGGCTCTAGTTTAGGAAAAATTCTCAACAGAGCATAGTTAATAGAATGGCATATTGTCTAATTCTTCCTCTTCTGAGATTACTCATATGCTACATGTGTATTTTGAGATAGAAATAATTGATACTAGAAAATTTTACAAGCAATATAGTCCTGCCTTCCAAGAATTTCTTGCTGATATAGCCCAAGTAGCATATTTCTGTTTTTCTTCAGAGTTTTAGAGAACATCAGTCATAATCTTCAGTAAAATTGATCGTATAACATATTTTCATTCCATGGAAAATGAAGAAATTTCCTGGAATTATTTATGGCTACAGCACAGGGTGTATTCTTGAATTAAGAGGCACTCTTACTTAAAGAACATCATTGCTCTTCTGAATGTTCTCCATCACCTTGCTTTGTTTGAAAAAAAAAAAAAATTGTACAATTATTTAAAAATATTGTATCATTAAAATTTTATTGTACTTTACCATCCTACCCCAAATGTGATCTTTGGGAAAACAGGTTTGTGATGCCAAAAGAAGAGAGAGAGCTTGATTTGAAGACCGGAAGAGTACGTCGGAAGGCCGTGTTTGAAGAAGAGGAGAAAGAAAATGATGATGCAGTAAGTGATGATGAAGATGACCAAGAAGAAGAAGAAGAAGCAGCAATGTCTGAGGATGGAAGTGACGGTGATGATGAAAATGATACTGAGGAAGAAAGGGAGAGAGAGCTGTTAAGGGAAGAGATGACCATTAGGAGAGCCAAACGTATGAAAACAGAGGTGCCCAAGGAAGAAGCTGTGAATGAACTGCCAGCATTTGCAGACAGTGATGATGATCTTGAGATGAGTTCTGAAGAAGAAGGTAGAACTGCCCCTGAAGACAGTGAGGTAGAGGAAGATGATGATGGTGATGAAGAGGAGGATGAGGAGGAGGAGGATGAACAAAGGACTTGCAAAGATGAAAGCTCAGATAGTGAATTTGAGGCTGCAAAAGAAAGAGCTGAATCCAAGCAGTATGATATAAATAGTGGACATACAAAAACAAAATCACAGACCTCGGATCACAGTCTGAAAAGAAAGGCAGTGCTCACTACAGATTCGGGAAACTGCACAGCAGAAGAGGCATCAGAATCTGAGGTTGAAAACTCTTCCCTTGATGAGGGTGATGGTGAAGGAGGATCACATGATGAATTAGAAGCTGAAGAGTCAAATAGTGATGGGATTCAGCACAGTCAAGCAAAGAAAGCTCATAGTGTTAGACAGACTAAACTTAAAACTGTAGAAGATGAGGATGATGATGTGGAGAACCTCCTGAGAGAGGAAGAGGAGTACGAAGAAAAAATAGATCTTTCTGCTGACACAATAGGTACACTATAAATGTTCAATTTTTACAGTCCATTTTTAATTGTATCAGTTGGAATTAGTTGTTAGTAAATACTGTTTAATCTTGGCTCTCATATATATATATATATATATAGTTGTTAAGTGGCAAACGTCAAGTTAGGGAAGCTGGGAATATCTGCTAGTAAGCCTTTCACTTGTAATGTAGTGTGCAGGTCTGAGATTTCCTTCCTCTAAAACAGAGGTGATTCATTTTATAAACTTCATTGATTTTGCATATACTTGTCGTTATAGCTGTGTGTGTAAAACAAATTAGGATGGTCTATTACATGTAGAAAGACTAAAATATTCTTGAGGGAGTGTTACTAAAATACCTTAACAACTCATTGAACACTGGAACAGGTTGCCCAGAGGAGTTGTGGAATCTTTATCTTTGGAGATGCTCAAAAGCCATCTTGACATAGTGCTGAGCAACCTGCTGTGGGTGACACTGCTTGAGCAGTGGGGCTGGAGAAGATGACCTCCAGAAGTCCCTTCCAGTCTCAACCATTCTGTGAAGAAGATGTGTATCATCATAGACATAATAAAATCTGTTGCTATTGCCAATAAATTCTTAAAATTTTGTCCTAAAATTAGGACTTGTCATAAAAAAAATCAGTGATCTAATTTGTTAGCCACAATTTGTGTTTCTGTGTATATATGGAGTATGAGAAAAAGAAACTGTGGGTTGTGTGTACACTCCCTAAGCCTTTTGTCATATCCTTATTTAAATTATTTTTGTAGCTCCTAATTCTTGTTCTTATTCAGGTGCACTTAAGTGGAAAGAGGACCTTACACAGAAGGCAGCTGAGGCCTTTCTAAGACAGCAACGTTCAACCCCCAATCTTCGTAAACTTGTATATGGAACAGGTACAAATCTGTTTGGAAACTTGTCTTCATATATGGTTACTTTTTAACTAGTTTTCAAATCTGAATATTTGAGCACTGTCTTTTGGTGGGAGGCTTGAGGAGAGTTAATTGACTTTTTAATTGTAGAACTAGTACTCAAAATAAAGAAAGTTTTTTACTTTTCCAATAAAAACCATTTTGAGCTCATTTTCCAGAGTATTCAGTTATTACTCATGTTTTCTGCTACAGTTATTTCAGTTTTACAGTTATTTCTGCTACAGAAGTTTGATCATTTATGTAATTGTCTGATAGATACTGTGCAAATCCATTGTGGTAATTGTGTTTCATAAAGGGATATTGTTTGTTGGCTGTTTTCAGGAATTTCTGTCTCACAGTGACTGGAATATTCTCTTAGACATGACTTAGTATTATCATATCACTAATGAGGTGTTTGCCAAGGAAAAAAATAGCTAGCTGGCTTAAAAGGAAGAGAAAATGACTATTTATGTAATTTTTCCAGTTTAATGCACAACTTCTCTTGTCACTGTATGAGTGTACAAACCTCATTATGCAAAACCTTGTAGATCACAATGAGAATTTGGCTTTTTTAAACCTTCCCTGGTACAAGAGTGGGAAGATTTTCTGACAGATTCTTGATTTACAGGCAAGCTTAATGTCCTTCCTCTTCACAGATAATTTTGGTATTGTTCCTATTTATGATATTGAACAAACATCCTGTGTTGACTTACTAGGCAATGTTTTTTTCAGATGATTCCAATTATGCAAATAACTGGATCAGTGTACCTTTTTCTTTGGGCTTCTATAATTAAAACTATTTTTAGTTTGCATCTTTTATTTCCTCAAACTACTGCAGGTATTGTGAAACATAAGACAGTGGTTAAAGAATGTAAAGCATGTGCTGTGGGGGAAACCATCACAGGTTATATGTTTGATTTAGTTGTAGAGGATGAGGACCACGAGAGCGAGGATGCAGACGATGAACTCGGAGGTTTGTTTCGTGTCAGCCGTCCAGACAAAGAATCCAAACAGAAGGCTAATGCTCTTGACTGCTCCAAATTTCTGATAGAAAAGCCGCAAGATTGGGATTTAGAAGAGGTAATACCATTGGATAATTGTTTCTGCATATCCTGTGGTGGTTATGTCCTGGCTGTGTTTCATGAAGTACTGCTGCGTTGTCACTGAAACAGACCTACGGGAGCTGTGCCCAGAGTGTCTTATATTCTGCTATTTGCTGTCATTAGAAGTAACAGATTCCAAGGTCTGTGCTTACAGGAGTGGAAAGTTACAATAAATCAATTCAGTGCTTGGCTGTCTTAAACATCATAGTTTGCTGTGTATTTACCAAAAAGTAAAAAGCAGAGGAATCCTGAGTGAAAATTCAGTGTAGGGTAGAGACCTTGTTAGTGTAAAGACCTTTGTGCAAGAGTTAAGGTGGCTTCATATTCCTGCTTTTGCTGAGGCATTGTGTAGTTTTGGTAATGGTGTCTTGGTGTGGAGCTGCATGTGAGACTATCAGATTGTCTCAGAGGTGGTGTCTCTGATGGGGAAGTAGGGAATGTATTGGAGAAGGTTTCAGTTGATGACAAGCTGTAGCTGTGCAAGGCAATGACATTGTTATTTTGCAGGTTATGAGCAGTATTCGCGACTGCTTTGTTACTGGAAAGTGGGAAGATGATAAAGATGCAGCAAAACTGTTGGAGGAAGATGGTATGTGTAAGACTTCTAAAACTGATCCATAAGTACAGGATTTTTAAGGAAAGTATGACTTTTTACTTAGGTATGTAGAGTATTTTGCCTTAGTGATATACTTGCAAGTTTCTTTCAAACTATTATATAAATTATTACACAGATACTAATATAATTACCCATTGCTGTAAATCTCTATATAAACAAGTGGTAAGTACCACATTCTGAAAATTTACTTTCTGAAAAATAGAGTATATAATTTCAATTATGAAATGGAGTCCTTGGTCAACACTTGGATATGCCAACTTTGAATTATGTGTCTGAGTTAAGCAATTCATCCTCTATGTATATTTTATTCTTTTGGATACTCATGGTAGAAATAAAAAAATTTTTCTTTAATGGGAAGACAAACTTGCCATTCACATTTGGCTGAAAAGTGAGATCTATCTTCAGATGTTTTATAGGTGGTTTTTTTTTGTTTTGTTTTTTAAATTAGGAAATATTTAGAAAATTTTAATAATGTGGCTGTATCTTGCATGTGACATAATTGTGATTAGACAGGTTTTTGTAAGCATTTGTTTTTAACCTAAGAATTGTCAGCTATATTAATTTTTTTTTTTAAATTAAACAGGAGCTCAGTTGCTCTGCTGGTGTCTTATGTCATTAGAGTGCTAACTAATGTGCTGTGTGGTCCTTGGGATGATCTAAACTTTATTTAAATTTTTTAAATCATAGAAGTATTGAAAGGAAACAGGAGGAGGCACTGGAGTTCAGCTAAGAGCTTTCAGCTGAAGCTCTAGAGAGGGCAGAACAGGCTTATAAAACTGCTGATGGGAAGAAAAAATATGTGTGCTGAAACTAATTTACCGAGCATTACTGAGAAATGCACGAGACTGAAAATATGAGAAATGGTATGGAACAAGAAAACAGAATGGCTAACTAACAGTCAGATGTCTTGGGTGCTTATTGTTGCAGAAGAACTGTATGGAGACTTTGAAGATCTTGAAACCGGTGTTGTGCACAAAGGAAAGGGTGCTGCTGAAGGAGATGAGGTCTGACTGCATTTTTATGTTCTTTAGCAACACACACGTGTATGAGTTTCTGATCAAGTGATAGGCAACCTATGTAATAAATTCAGTTTTCATAGAATCAGTAGGAAAGAAATCAGTGGTAACAAGGAAGAAAAGATGAGTATTGCCAACTTTGGAACTTATAAATAAATATCTAGAATGGCAAGTTTCTAGTCTGAGTCTGAATTTTTGTTTAAAGTTAATTATGTAGGAGAAGTCACCTCACTTATTTAACAGTAGGTGTCAGGCTTAATCAAGAGCTGGATGATCCGGAGGCATGAGAGAAGTATTTTAAAACCAAATGTAATCATAACTGTTTGTACTATGTCATTTCATCTGATGCAGAAGATTATAGCACTCTCTTTAAACACAAAATTGTGAGAACTTGACACAATTTCCTAGTCATTCCTCTTATCTGCATAAAGGAGGCTGGTGGAAGCAATTTTATACTGTGGCTTGGATATCGTCCAAGAACAGAGCTGTAGTTGTCTGTGAAAATACAAACTGAAAAATCAATTTTTTTTTTTGACTGAGCAGGTTGATGGCTTTGCATTTCATTGTAAAATTAAGGGTAATGGCATAATTTTGGCAGTTTTCAAACGGTCTGTGAACAGACTTCCTCCTCTCTGGCCTCTAGAGTGCTGCCTTCCAGCACAGTATTACTCAGTGCTATCAACAATTATTTTTTTTTCTCTTGCACTATGTATGCTTATATTAGCTGTACAATAAGAGGTAGGTCAGTTCTAGGGTCTGTTCCCTTATGTAAAATGAATGTTAAGTCAAAAAATTTTTCTTAGTGAAAAGGGATACAATTAGATCATGAGATCTTTTGGTCACTGCTGAAGTTACGTCTTCTTGTATGACTAGCTTACTAATTTCTGTCTCAAATGGAAATATTTTTCAAGTGTCTAATAATTTGCATTATGAAGAAGTATTGCTTAATAGTGTATTAATGGGTTGTTTTCTCTGAACCATTTTACATGTTTGACAATTTACTGTTGTTTAGTCTGGAAGTGAAGAAGAGGAAGAAGACGAAAAAATGTCCAAACCAGAACCTGAGGAGGAGGAAAAGAGAAAGGAGCGCATGGACAAGAAACGGAAACTGAAAGAAATGTTTGATGCAGAGTATGATGAAGGGGATGCCACATACTTTGATGATCTTAAAGAAGAAATGCATAAACAAGCACAGGTACAAGGTGTTAACTTGACAATTTATATGGCTATATGTCTTCAAAAATACCCCAGAGAGTTTTCCCTCCAAAGCTTTTTTTGTAGAGACACATGTGACGCTACTTCAGAAAGTACACACAAAGAAATACTTGCTAGTGATTTTTTATGCTTGAACTTTTTGATTCTGTTAGCTGGAAAGAAAAGCCAAACAACTGAAAGCTTAATTTAAACTGAGGGCAGTAGTTAAATGACTGAATAAGCCAGAATGTGTCACCTAAACTTTATCTACTTTAACAGTTTGCAACTAAAAAAGAAAAGGCATCTTTTTATGTGTAGGAAGGTGAAAATCTTTCCAATACTAATTTGTACCATGTATTTTCCTTGTATTATTTTTAATGTGATTTTTTGCAATCTTATTAGTGGATAAGTAAGTTCTGTGTAACAGTCTTTTTCCTCCGTCAAGTTATTTTGAGGAAAAAATAATTATGACTATTGCTCTGTTCGTGTGGTAGAAGTAGTGTAACTGCATCCAGAATTTGAGGTGTTGATGTTGTTCCAGGCCTTTCTTTTTTTAGATAAGAACTTACAACCTTAAAAGTAGCTTCTTTCTTTGACTTGGAAGAACATTGCCTTCTATTGCTAATAACTTCAGTGTCTTCTCTGCTGGCAAAATTTTGCCCTAAATAGTCATTAAATGGATTGTTACCTTCTTGCATTAGCCTCTGTCATAAGTGATCATATGAGCTCTGATATGCTGATTTACTAAAAGCACTGAAAGCATAAATAAGGACATTCCAGTAGAAGAATAAAAGAATTTACAACTGTTCACTTGAGGTCTGTTACAGAAATACATATCAGCAATACTCCTGCTGTGAGATGGAAGGGCAAGGATCTCAAAACTGAGGATGTGCAAAGGCTTCTAGAAAAATAAACTTGAACCAAATTTGTGCTGTACCTCAATACCTTGAAAAGGAAAATAAGTAGTTATTTTGCTGAAATATGGTGTCTTATTGGTATCTGGAAACTAGAACCTCCTTGTTATTCACAATATCTACATTTGTGTGGTACAGAAGAGCTTTTGACGATGCACAGTGTGAGGGTGCACAAAAATATTTTTAAGCTGCTGAGTAAGGTAGGAGCCCAGCCTCCTCATAAAGTGACACCGTAAAGATGAGGACATGATCTTTAAAAGGTACTTGGGCTCCTAAATAAAAAATGTACCTTTGGCAGCTGTATTTTTAAAACTCAAAGTCATCGTTATGAAAGGTATAACAGAAGTCACTCAATCATTTGCTTCTCTTGGGTACTGTCTTTCAAGTAGACTAACAGGCCCACTTGGGATTTCAAATTGGAAGGAATTCATGGTGGCAGAGATCTTGCTCTGAATAAAAAGTCACAAAACGTATCAGATCTTTCCCAAAAAGATTTATATAAATGTTAGCATGTTTTAAATAGAACTGGCACTTCATGAACAAGTTGTTAATACTGGAATTTTGTGAAGCACATGGTGACTTTCTCTTTGTCACATAGCTTAATCGAACAGAATTTGAAGATCAAGATGATGAGACCAGAGTGCAGTATGAGGGCTTCCGGCCCGGGATGTATGTTCGAATAGAGATTGAGAATGTGCCATGTGAATTTGTCCTGAATTTTGACCCTCATTATCCTATTATCCTGGGTGGTTTAGGCAACAGTGAAGGAAATGTCGGATATGTGCAGGTATGTAGCCAAAGATGTGAGTGCATTTTGTATCAAAACAGGTGTGCTTCAGAGTGTCTGGAGTTAACTATTTTCTGTTTATTAAAAATACAGTAAACCCTGAGAGAAACTTTCATCTGTGTCTCTCAAATAGGGGATTTGCTTTTGACACAGACTGTAACTCTACAGTAGCAGATACTGGATTTTTACAGGCTTAATTGGATAGCCGGAAAGGATTACTGTTGTTTAATGTTAATCTGCAGAGGTGTCTCAGGACTAAGGTCTGATACTGTGATTAATGTTCATCTGCAAAGGTGTCTCAGGACTGATACTGCAATTGCTAAATTGCAAACATAAATTGTATTCTGAGCTTCATGGTCTCTATATAAGTGACCATAGAAAAGTTACTAGGATATTTATAGATACATTTTTTAATACAGCAATTCCTTATATGCATACAATTGTGACTTTGAAGTGAGTGAAAAACTGATTAATCTTTCCAGTCAACCCAATGTTAGTGAGAATGTTTGAAGACAGAAAGCTTACTGAATAAAAAATTCTAGTGTAGATAGAAGTTGCTTTCAGTCATTGCTGGAAATGAAGGCTTGAATCTCAGAATTCACGTTGCCATCATGTAATAGGATTGTTCCTCTTCTAATTAGTTGCGCCTGAAGAAGCACCGATGGTATAAGAAGATACTGAAGACACGCGATCCCTTAATCCTCTCATTGGGGTGGAGGCGCTTCCAGACGATCCCCATGTTCTACATTGAGGATCACAATGGGCGTCACCGGCTCCTGAAGTACACACCACAACACATGCACTGCGGGGCAGCCTTCTGGGGTGAGGGCTTTCTGGAGTTACTACCCTGTGTCACTTAATCACTGTAAATGTCTCAAGCTTGCAGGATGTATCAGGAAATACAACCAGTAGCTTTGGGAATAGGAAGTCTTTAAATTTCCCCATGGAACATAAAGTGACACCAAATAGTATGGGAAAGTAGACAATTGCCTAATACTTGTGAGTTATTTCAATGATTTGTGAATTATTTGGCTTTTAGTCAAATTCTGAGCGTTCTCCTAAGTTGTATCATATCAGAGAGGATCCTGAATTGTTGGCTGTGTGCAGGGAAACACTTGCTCACATTCAGAGCCCAGCCGTCACATGAGTAGCTTCGTGTTAACCATTCCTTTAACTTTCATGGGACTTTGTATGTAAGTAATACTTTGAATGCTTTAAACTTTTCTTTGGTTGTATTTATTGAGAATCTTTGACACGTATTTCTAAGTTTTCTGACTTTAAATAGAGGCTAGATGTTGTGTAATAAAGCTTTTCAGAGGTTTTTTAATTTAATTTTCTTGCAGGGCCCATCACTCCTCAGGGGACAGGATTTTTGGCAGTTCAGTCTGTCAGTGGCACAACGGTATGTTTGTTATCACAAAATGCTGGTTACTGCTTTCACTGGGTATTTGGGTAAAATACATAGATTTGGGGAAGAAGGTTTACATATGGTAGAGCAGTGTAGTTGTAGGAACTGAGAAAGTAGGTGGACTCAAGCTTTTGAAAGGTGTATTGTGATAAGATGGGACACTGTATGGAGAGGGGTTTTTTAAACAATTTTCATCTGCTACACTGAAAGAAATATTGCTTTATTATTTTCTGTGGAAGGATTTATACCTACTTGGTTTTCAGGTATACTGTTGAAAAAGTTTGTCCTCAGTGGGATTTCTCTGCGTCCTGTGAAAATGTTTGTAGATACCTGAATAAAGCTTGTGAGGGACTTCTTAAGAGACCATATACTCAATAGATCAAGGGCTAATGGCTTCAAACTGGAAGAGAGTAGGTTTGGATTAGAATTTAGGAAGAAATCATTTAATCTGAGGGTGCTGAGACACTGGCACAGGTTGCCCAGAGAAGGTGTGGGTGCCCCATTCCCAGAAGTGTTCAAGGCCAGGTTGGATGGGGCCCTGAGCAACCTGATGTCATGGAAGGTGTCCCTGCCCATGGCAGAGGTGTTAAAACTAGATGATCTTTAAGATCCCTTCAAACCCAAACCATTCTGTAATTCCAATTTAAATAGTGTTAAAGCAGTATTTGCCAGGTGCAGTCTTTGTTGCATATATGTTACTCAAAGGTAGATTTATGTTTGCAGGCAATGTATAATGAAAGCTTTGCATGGCATTGTAATGATCTTGACAGTAATCAGAGTGGTGATTATTATCTCCTTCCTAAAATATGCCTTGTCCTGTTGCACAGCCATTACATGTATTAAAAGGCTGTTTTCAGCATGTGTCCGCAGCATCATCTAGTGACTTAGAGCAGTGCATAAAGCACTTCCCCTTTGAGACTTTCTGTCTGAGTAAGATTCTGTTTCATAAAGAGAACTCAGTGAGATAGATAGCAAGGATTCTTAGATTGCTTCCAAGGTAATTAGAATGGCAGTTCTGAAAATCTCATTAGTGAATGATAGGAATGTTATGTCAGCAGCACCTCAAGTAGTCAGTACTAGTCAGTTTATGTTTTTCATGCTGCTGTACTCCTGTAAAGGTTAGAAATTCTGAACTCTTAAAAGGAGTTAAATATGGAGTGCAGGTCCCCTACAACATCCTTATCTCTAAGCTGGAGAGATACTCATTTGAGGGGTGGACTATTTAGCTGATGAGGAGTTGGTTTAATGGCTGTATCTGGAGGGTAGTGGTCAACAACTCAGTTTCCTGATGTACATCAGTGACAAATGGTGTCCCTCAGGGGTCTGTACTGGGACCAGCAGTGTTTGATGTCTCCATCAGTGACATAGACAGAGGGATTGAGTGCACCCTCAGCGAGGTTGCAGCCAACACCAAGCTGAGTGGTACAGTTGACATGCCAAAGGGATGGAATGCCATCCAGAGGGACCTTGAGAAGTGGTCCTATGGGAACTTTTTAAGGTTCAACAAGACCAAGTGCAAGGTCCTGCACCTGAGCTGGGGCAACTCCCAGTGTCAGTTAGAGTCTGGGGGATGAAGGAATTGAGAGAAGCCCTGCTGAGAAGGACTTGAGGGTGTTGATGGATAAAAAGCTGGACATGAGCTGTCAATGTGCACTTGCAGCCCAGAAGGCAAACTGCATCCTGGGCCCCATCGAAAGCAACATGACCAACAGGCCAAGGGAGGTGATTCTCCCCTTCTATTGTGCTCTCATAAGACCCCACTTGGAGCACTGCATCCAGCTTTGAGGCCCCCAGCACAGGAAAGACAGGGACTTGTTGCAGTGAGTCTGGAGGGGGGCCACCAAGATGACTGGAGGGATGGAGTACCTCTCCTCTGAGGAAAGGCTGAGAGAATTGAGGTTGTTCGTCACAAAGAAGAGAAGGCTCTGGGGAGACCTCATTGCAGTACATAAAGGGAGCTTATAAGAAAGATGGGGGTAAACTTCTTAGCAGGGTCTGTTGTGACAGACAAGGGGGAATGGCTTTAAACTAAGAGGGTTGATTTATACTAGATCCAGGGAAGAAGTTTTTTATAACAAGGGTGGTTAAACACTGGAATAGGTTCACCAGAGAGGTGGTGGACACTCCATCCCTGGAAACATTCAGAGGATTGGAAGGGCTCTGAGCAACCTGATTTAGTGGAAGATGTCCCTACTCATTGCAGAGCTACGTGACCTTTAACGATTATCTAGGTGACCTTCCAATCCCAACTATTTTATGATTTTGTGATCTAAATGGTTTCTTCACTTTGTGATAAATATACACTCAGCAATGTCTTTCATCTCTGCATGTTTCAGCCTGACTTCCGGATTGCTGCCACAGGAGTTGTGCTTGATTTAGATAAATCCATAACTATTGTAAAGAAATTAAAATTAACCGGTTTTCCATTCAAAATTTATAAGAACACTTGTTTTATTAAGGTAGGTATGTAGGTATGTATACTGCAAAACCACATGTTAGAAAGGAATGAAACTGGGATTGTCTTTCCTGAGGCAGAAGTTCTGCATTATTGTTGCATGCTGTTCTGGATCTCAGTAGCCCTTCAGTGTGGTCTCTAAAGATACTGATCATTAGCCAAGCAATATGAATTATTGTGAACCAAACAAAAATTCTGCAACAGTCACCTGGTTCACATTCAGTGTGATTTTTTTTTTTTTCCTTCCCAACCCCTACTTCCTTCCTAAAACCCACTGATTAGCTTCCCACAGTGGCAGATACCTCTGGAGGATGTGAACCTGTCCCTGGCATCATTCAGGCAGTTTGATCCTACTAAATTTCAGCTCTGGAATCAAAAATGATTTCTAGCAGTGCTTAAGACTTCTCAGTTACAGTCACAAAAGTGTTTGGGTAGGAAGTGTTGCAGAAATGAATGTTCATTGACCTTCCAGCTGTCCTTGGGCTTTCAGGCTCAGGAAGAAGTTAGGTTATTCTTTGTTTGAGGCATCAAGTAAGTAAGCAGTGACCCCAACAGTGAAACACTCAAGGATTCACACTAGGCATAGACAGATTTTTTCCTTGATTTCCTTGTGATTTTTGAAAAAAACGCAAAGCTTGGAGAGCTGTATTGTGTTAGAGTCTCACAGCTAGCAACTTCAGGCAGCTTGCTTGCTTTTAAGGTATTCTGTGTTCCAGCAAGTTACTATAAGGAAGAACTGTAAAGCTTCTCCTAGAAGTGTTCTGGTTTAGAATTTTAGGTGTATGTATTTAATGCTTAGAAACCTTGCCTGTGATGTGACTCTAAGTAGATTACTTCCAGTAGCTTACCTTAAAGTCAGCTCGGTGTGTTTTTGGTATGATCAGCACTCTTTAGTCTTAAAGACAATGTTATGTTCCTGTTTCTTTATAAGATATGCTTGTAGGACTTAGTTTTTGTGGCCTATGTTGGTCACAGGGAAAAACTTAGCCTCTTGAATGATGGTGGGTAATTCACATTTTCAGGGGATGTTTAACTCTCAGTTGGAGGTGGCTAAATTTGAAGGAGCAGCGATCCGTACTGTGAGTGGTATCCGAGGACAGATCAAAAAGGCCCTCCGAACTCCCGTGGGTGCTTTCAGAGCAACATTTGAAGACAAGTTGCTGATGAGTGGTAAGTTGCACTTTCCATGTAAGTTATCACACAACTTTCATCCTTCTTCACAGGTTGGAAAGCCGTGTCTCACAATTCTGGAATCTGATAATTAGGATGTGAATTCAGAGAATGGGAAATATCTGGTGACATGCAGAATGAAATTAAAAAGAAATGTGTTTTATGTTTGATTTCCTTCTATTACACTCAGAAGTCATATAGTATGCAGATGAAAAGGTTTGAGTTGAAGACATATATCTTCAATTGTTTTAGTGTTTTACACAGCATGGTGTGCCTTTCTCCTTGAACATGATGAATTGAAATTAGTGGTACAAGTGCTAGAAAGACATTTTTCTGAGAAATCCAAAAACTGGCATTGTAGCTGCAGTTAACTTTTTACTGTAATCTTTTGGGGAAATTAATGCAGGGGATAGTTATCTCCTCTGTTTGCTGAGGATCACAGTGATGTTCAGAATATGAGTTCATGCTTATTTGGGTTTATATGACCTGTTTTCCTAAACCCATCAAAATTACGGATAGTGGAAAATAAAAGCAAATTAGCTCTTTTATAGGCAGAGAAAAAGAAAATTGTTTTTTGTCAAGAACTGAACAGGCACATACACATATATGAACTCTGTTACTAGTTCTTGAATATGAATAGTGAATAGGATGGTATTCAGCTGCCTGCTCTTCAGGAATATGTGCTGCTCATGCCTTTATGGGGTTTTGCAGAATCCAACTGTACAAATAGTTGCATTGCTTTTACCAAAAGTTGAAAACATTTGGTATATATACCAAACCATATACTAGCACGTGATCTAGGTATCTGTTCTATTCAGGCAATCTTTGTGTGGATGTGATGAACTGTTGTTTTAGAGCCAAGTAATGTTTCCTTTTCTTTCAGATATTGTCTTTGTGAGGACTTGGTATCCTGTTTCTATCCCAACGTTTTATAACCCTGTAACATCCTTGCTGAAGCCAGCAGGTGAGAAAGATACTTGGAGTGGAATGAAGACAACAGGCCAGCTGAGGTATGAGCGAGGCATCAAACTGAAACAAAACAAGGATTCTCTCTATAAGGTATGTGTCTGTTTTGTTTGGTTTGGGGTTCTTTTAACTAGTGATCGTAGTCAAATTTGCACTGTGTCTCAGACCTGTGCAAACTGAGAGCAGTGTAAATACATGTTCATATATATGCATGTGTGATTTCATATTTTTATCCATGAGGCACAGTCCTGGCATGAGATGGGAATAAAACAGTGGAGAGCAGATTGTTGTGGGTCAATGAAAGTTTATCAAGTAATCTGCAGGGTAGAAGTCTTCTCCAGAAGCTTACTGAGTCTTTTGCAATAGTTACTGGAGTGAACATACCATTCACAAATCAGTGCAAGGATGTTGGAAAATGGGGTTTGGGTTTTGGTTTGGGGTTTGTTTGTTTTGGTGGTTTGTTTGTTTGTTTTGAGGGGTGCTGTTTCTTTCTGGTTTGTGGTGTTTTGTGGGTTTTTCCCCCCTAAAAGATGGAAATTAAAATAAAAGCTTTTAAAGATCACCAATCTTATATATGTTCTATATTCATTCTTTTAGCCTATTGTGAGGGAGAAGAGGCATTTCAATAAGCTCCACATTCCTAAAGCACTGCAGAAGGCACTGCCTTTTAAGAACAAGCCTAAGAATCTTGAGAAGAAAGGCAAGGCTCCAAAAGACCAGTGGAGACCAGCTGTTATCAGGGAGCCTCATGAAAAGAAGGTAATTATCACTTATTCTGAAACAAGGACTCATGAAGGGCAAATGTGTTGTTTAAAACATTCCTAACTTTTGTTTGGCACTTGAATCTACTGCTAGTGCTAAAGATATATATGCTCCTAGTGAAAAACTATCACCTACAATTTGTTCTGTTCCTGTTTGGCACACAGTATGTATATGGAACTGTCACTGAGTGGATGGTGTCTTATTTTTTAGACTAGTCGGTCACCTGAAGCCTAAATATGACTTTTGTCCTTGTCACAGCACTTGCAAGGTATTTCACTTGGATTTAGTGCTCTCATATTATGGGTGACACAAATTGGCAGCTGCAGTTTTTTATTTGACTTGTCATTGCCATGTATTATTAACACAGACAGGATTTGAAGCAAATACTCTGCTTTGAAAATTGAGAATTAGAGTGCTTGCAAAGGCAAGAAGATTCAAACTGCAGTTTAAGTGTTCTACAGTAGCAATTAGGCATAGCCTTTTAAAAGGTATCTAACCAAAATCAGGGTTCACAAAAATTAAAGCTCTTATTAACTTCCTAACAAGATAACTAATTAAACCATTTTGGAAACTGGGTAACAGGTGCAGAGATGATTAGGAACTTGCCTTGAATCTCTGTTTCATTATATATGTCTCTGCTGAGGTTAAACTGTTTCTTACTCACCAAACTGATCTGTGTGTATATTGATTGTCTATTTTCTATTTTAGATATCAGCCCTACTCAGTGCTTTGAGTACAGTGAATAATTACAAGATAAGTAAAGCCAAAGTAAAACATCGGGAACAGCTTAAAGAATATCTCAAAGTTAAGCAGAAGGAGGATGAACAGAAATTCAAGAGGCAAAAGGAGGCTAAGAAAAAAGTCTATCGCATACTGGGACAAAGGGAGAAAAAGAGGCAGAAGTCAAGCTTGAAAGGATCCAGCAAGAGAGAGAAGAGTATGTAAACTTTCATCAGATTTCAGGCCAAATGAGGAAATACAGTAGCTGTGCAATTTTCTGTTGAAGAAACAAAAAGGCCTTGGACTACACTAGATATGCTTTCAAGACAAGGAAGAACTGCAAATATGACCTTGTTCACACTCTTGAATACATTTGGCAATGTATATAAATAAGATGTAGAAGTATGGATTGTGGGTTTTATACATGAATATTCTGGAGGACTTTGTATTTCAGAGTATTTCTATGCATACTGCATATTCTATCTAGCCAATAAAGTATTTTAATGTCAATTACAGAATATTGCTTGTTTGTGTTTTGTCTTAGTACTAGTGGACTTCTGTGGGAGAATGTCTCCAAATATGTTCCTGTCTTGGCAGTACTTTAAGCCGTTTTGCCCTTGGCAAATCTTTTATTAAAAGGTGTGAAGATAACTGTTACTGGGTAGGAGTTTTGGAAATTCTCTATCTTTGATGTGCTGGCAAATGCCCTCAGAGTAGCTCGCTCCTGAGCTTAGATCATCAGGTCCTGCATGAAAGCATCTCAGTTTTTTCCACTTCTCACTAGGTATTCAGCAGATCTTCAAAAAGTGTTCCTAATTGTGTGTAGCTACTCTGTGATTTTCTGTGGGGGTAGCACAGACAGAGTAATTTGCTTCCTTTGGGAACATCTTCCTATGTCCAGCCAACTTGGTTTGATAATACAGTATTAGACTTAAGATGAATGGAGAGAAGTAGTAGTTGGTTTCAATCCTGTTAACTGAGAGTTGAAGTCTTTTTTTGCATGACAGAAAGCTTTAAACAGTCATTTTATTGGAAGAGCAGAGGAATTTATCTTTTTTATGCCATATGTGGTATCAAGAAGTTACTGTAATGTACCTATTTTTAATACTTCATCCTCAAACAGGCAGTGGGTCAGATAACATCAGTAATTTCTTGGTCCCCTTCCTGAATGAGTTTACTCTTTGTCATCAAGCTGAAATTCATTATTATTACACTGCAGTAATATGTACTATCTCAGATGTAAGATCCCATGTGGTGTCAGGCTGCCTCACACAAAAGCTTTTGGTTGAATGGGTTTGTAGACTTTTTTTGTGATCATTTAGTATTTTGGGGTTTTCTTAATTAATCTCATAATGTTCTGTGTAGTGATATTGAAATTCTAATGCATCCAACTTTGTCTATATGATATTAGGCTGACACCTGACTCAAATTAATTTGTCAGTAATTTTTTTTTCCCCTGTGAGATTCAGATGAGGTCATGTGAATATGAAAACATGATTTATGTTTGAATAATTGAAGAGTCTCTGCTGAATAGACAACTGCTGTCTTCAGAGATTTACAACAAAGCTGTTGGCATTTTGCCCCACAGAGGAGCATAGGATGGTTCACCATGACTTTGTTCAGCAGGATTGTTTCCTCTTCTGTCATAGTGTGCTAGGCTGGTTGTATCTAAACCATCAGAGAAGTGTTTGCTATTAATTCCACTTTTATGCTATTGTGAGCAAACTTCCACCTGAGTTGCTATTTGTATCTTCCATGTATTCACATGTGACAAGTTTTTATGAGAAGTTGCCACTGCATATTTGCTATATATATGTAATGAAAAATAATTTAGATCTAGTTTGTCCAGAGACAAAACTGGGGAGATGGTGGACTTCAGTCTTGTTTTCACTGTGGAGAGAACCACTCAGCAAACAAAGCGTGAAAATGCTTCACCTCCGAAGACTCTACAAGATACTTGTTCTGGATTATACTTATTTTTGAGTTTTTTGTACTGCTTAGGTAACCTCATTCAATTGGAGAGAAAATTTTGTGATTTCCCATCAGTGGGATAGGGAGCCCTGACCAGGGCCCCTGTATCTGCTGACTGCTCCTGGTTCAGGGATGTGCAGCACTGCAGGGAAGTGCACCCCTGTGCTTTTGGCTTGCTTTTAGCATGGACTCTTTCAGCCGTGCCCCCCGGGACCAGGCAGGGCAGTGGTTAGTGCTCAGGGGACAGTGCTGGGCTGAGCACTCAACACCCCCTGACTGTTCTGGGGAGAGCGAGGGCCTTGCACTGCCTAAGGAACACCCAAAGCTACTCAACCCCCCAGTGCCTGCACCCTGTCCACAGAAACGTGTTTTGTACCACTGGGCCTTGAGCAGAGGGGAGGTCAGTGCCTGCCCCACATCCCATATCCCTGCTGGCTAGGAAAACAGGAATAATATTTACTGCTCCTCTTCAGCTCCTAAACTAGCCTGGGTTATCGGAGGGAATCGCTGGCAACAGTCCTGCACTGGCAGGTGGTGAAATAAGGGGTTGAACTGTTCTTATCTTGGATAAACCCAGTTAGCGCTGCGGGAGGTGCAAATAATTAGCAGTCGTGTTTGTGATTAAGCCTGAGGCAAACATGAAAACCTGTAACAAAAGCAAAGTCTTCTGTACAGTGATTTCCATGTTAAAGTTAAAAAAAAAAAAAAGTAATCTGCTGGTAGAAAGTACCATTCAGGTCATCTATGTGGGGTAATACAAAATGAACTATATGCCAAAGTGTTTCACCTAGAATAATATGCTGACTAATTGCCTGTGAGCAAGGGGATTTCAACAGCAACAGTTCACCCTATAAGGCTGCAGAAACCTGTAACTTAGAAGAGAAACTGAAATTGCAAAGGAATAGGCATTAGAATTAAAAATAGAGAGATGTGAGGGGTTGATGGGTAGCGAAGAGGGCAGTTGAGTTGCTGATGTTACCCTCTATCTGTGCAAGGGGTTAGCAAAGGCTAATGTCAGGTGAAGGGTAACTGAGCACTGGCTTTGAAATAAAACCTTTACTAGGAAGCATAAAGCTAGATGAAGAGTATTTTCCGTTTTGGGCTAACTACCCAGATTCACTTCACCAGGATTAGACCTCATTCCTCCTAACTCAGTGCTGATTCAGTATGATTTCAAGCTGGAATTGGTGATACATGTACTGGAGCAGATGCAGTCTCTGCCCTGTCCTAGAGGCTGGGTTATGGTGTGGGTGTCTGTCAAGTGCACAGTCCAGCAGTTTGCAATGTGTCTGTTGGGCATCCTCGTACCCTGGCTCCAGTTGCTCACTGTGTGTTTGGGTCACGTTGTCAGGTCACCTTTTTCTTCAGCTGTGGCAGAAAACTTCTCTCTGACTGACTTAAGAAGTGATATAAAATACACCTGAAGGTAACTGTATAGCTGTGGGAGGAGACAGAAGTCATACCAAGGCTAACCAGCTTTAAGAGAATTATTTTATACTGTTTGCTATTTTTAAATGGAATTACATCTTTGTAATGGTTTGCAAATAAAAACTCTATTCACATTGTATTTCAAACTAAGTTAATGTGATATTGTGTCATGGCTATTGGATTCAATTTATATAATTAAAATAAATATGTTAGACTATCAAAATACTTTTGTGCTGTGTGTAATGCTGTGTTGCTTGCTTATACAAATCTAAGGCCAGACTTCATCGCTCAGACTAGGCTGTGTCTGTGCTAGGTGATGCAGCTAAATACAGAGGTCCTGTTTTTTCCACAGCCACTGTTGACCCACAGCTCTAAGTGAGTCCATTGGCATTGGCACATGTTCATTGCCACTTCACATCAGGACTGTAATTTGTTCCTGGCCACCAACAAACTGCAAAGAGTCTCAGGATGTTGTAGCATTGGCACAAACTAATGCAATTAGACATATTAAATATGGGTTTCTCTGCAACCAATTTTAAACAGCGTCCTTGCTGTAACTTTAAAGGTCAGTCTTGATGGGGTCTCAAATTCACAAACACCAAGCTTAATTTGTTGTCTATTTTAATGTATTGTCCTGAAGTTATTGGGTTTTGAGAACATAGAATCTATTAAGAAGCTTAATAGAGCAGCTCATTCCAATTATAAGAAATGTATTGGTGGAGAAAATGGAAATGCATGGAAGATCAATGTATTAAGCAGTTGCTTGAATGGAGGAAATAGAAGAAATAGATGAAAATTAACTCTCTTTAGTACAAAAAAAATATTTGCTTCTATGCAGTACTAAAAATGTTGGGTTGCTTATATTGTAGGGGATGATAAAGCATTTCTATACTGACTGTGTAAAATCAGATAAAGAACTATCCTCAACTTTTTCTTTCATTCATTTCTTTTCCCACAAGGTGTTGCTGGGTATAATTGGATTTGTTTTGTCTTCAATTTTTTTTTTTTTTCTTCCCTCTGGATTATGTTTTCCTCTTTTGGACGTTCCTAAATTCCTACAGTAGAAGACTGTTGTGTTGAAAACTTACTGGGCAGCAAGATAATTTAGCAGTGAACCTGAGATGGGTCATGTGTGACGATGCGGTCTGGAGCAACTGGCTCTTTGGCTTTGAATTTCTGTTGTTAAATGCCAGGTTTCCAGAGTGCAAAATCAGGGTTTCAGAGTATGGCCTAAGGATGTGGGCATTTGGATAGTGATCCCAAGTGAATGTTGCCAATTTACTTTAGTCGGTGTCTAAAGGAAAAAACACAGGGGAGATACTTTTGACTTGGATCAATTCTCTGCTCCAGTTTACCATGTAGCACAGCTTGGTGTGTCAGCTGCTTTGGCAAAAACTCATGGAGGCAGGAAAGGGGGAAAATTCTTGAGCTAGTTTTTGGTTTTACTACCTCATTAAACTGGCTGTAGCCCCTCTTGCTCAGTACAGTTACCACTGAAACACACATGTTTGAAGAATGCTATTGTAATTATTTTTTCTTAGTATTAAGGACAGGTTTCATAGAAACCATGAAACAAACCTATGTTACATAGATATTAAATATTAAAAGCTAGTTGAATTATTTACAGTATTATTTGTTTACTAATTTCACCTCTTCTGGTATAAACAGGTTGCCATTTACGCCTCATTTTAAATTAACTGTGGATAATATCTGTGAAGGAGTTCTGAGTTTTTTTTAAATAGGAGATGATCATAGCCTGAATGTAAGCAAAACTAGGTAAAGACCGGCTAACTCAAAAGTTAACTCAAACACAAATTATATATTTGCAGTAGGTTTTCACTTTGAATTGTCTGAACAAATATTTGTCTTGTTTCCCCATGAGAAGAAAAATGCCAAGAAAAACAAAACTATGTTATAGGAATTCTCTTTTATACTCAAGTTTTCAGCTTCTGTTTTTAGTGTTGTGTGCTCTTTCAAAAATTATCAAGAGAGGCTGCAAATTTTACAAGACTGTAGACTGCTAAAGATTCAGAGGTCTTTGGATCATGTGATAGTTTCTAGGGCACATTGTTCATTACAGACAGTAATCAACACAGGGAACAAGATGGATTATTGAGGATCTTGATAGATGACTCCGTGTTCTGACAGTGGCCATAGACTGAAAAGAAAGATTGAGATCTTTATTCCTGAAAATAATAAAACCCCAACTTTGAGAGGATTGCTTGTATGATTTAAATGAAAATCACTTTTTTGGAAGAGGATTAATTTCCAGCCTACTGGAATGTGTGCATTTTTAAATTATTTAATCCAAATTTTCCTGCTTGTTCATCTGTTTCCAACATTCATTGTTTAAGTGATTTTAAAAAATCTAATTGTCAATAAGTTGTTTATCCCAGAACTATATAAAGAAATTTAATTCACTCGGATTTACAAAAAAGCTTTTCACAAAGTTCATTACAAAAGACTCTTCAGGAAACAAACAGATCATGAGTTTAGCCCTCCTCTGCCCATGATGCTCCATCTGTCTAGACTGTATCTATTCTAGACACGTAATAACCTTTGCTCATATTCAGGAAGGAACAGACTTTAAAAAATTACTCCCAGAGTTGAACTGCATGTGTTTTCGGGTAGTTTTATATTCCATAAGTTGTCCTTTCTGACAAAAATGTGGTGAAAACATATGTAGATGTGTCAGGAAGATTAAAAAAAAAATAATTTCTGTTGCAGAATTCCATTTACAAATATTGGACATTGTGCTGCTTTTGACCCTACTTGTGTTGGAGCTTTTGGTTAATGGGGGCTGGTCCCTCAGGACAGTGTGTTTTGAGACAAGTAACATCTGCTATGTCTCTTCTGTTTCTTGAGAAGTGGTCTCTGCAAACCCCACAAAAATCAGAGCTTGGCTTAAAAGGCACCTTTCCATAATGCAAAACTGTTTTCTACAGTTTCAGCATCAGTGTTTAGGAAGGAACAGCAAACAGCTGATCACTGAGTTTTGCCTTGCCCTGACTGGGAGAACATAAAACCGTTTGCACCTGTGCCAATTTGGTAGCACACATAGATGAGAGCCCTCCTCCCACCTGCCCTGCAGAGGTGGTACCAGCGTCTTCCTTGCAGATGGGTAGGAATAAGGTCTGGTGAGGCCATAACTGTACTGATACCTCCCAAAGCCTCAGCCCTGCTCTGACTTTGCCACCTTGTCTTGTACTTGGACAGTTACTTATGAAACAGTTACAATGTGAGGGTTGTAAAGCAGATGCTGCAATATCCTTGAGTGTGCCAGAGGCTTTACCACACTTCCAGGCTGCTAGTCTGATTGGGCTGTGCTCAGAGATGGAAAAAATACATGATACACTGGTTGAGGTGGGTTTTTTTAATCTTTCTGTTGAAGAACTTGCTCTTGCTGTTTACACCAGCAGCAGGACTTTTCAATTCTAGCTGTTCCCAAAATATGGGAAGTAACTCTGTGAAGAGGTCAGCAGCAAATTAATTGCTTCCTCACCCACAGAAGCAGACGTTTGCAGCTGCCTGTCTCAGATCATCATTCCTGATCCTTGTTATTAATTCTGCCTGAGATAACTATGCTATAAAATATTATTTTGCTGAGATATTAATGAGTCCTGTAGGGTTTTTATACTGCAAAAGGGAATGCTTGTGTTTTGGGGGAGAAAAGTGAGGAGGGCTAATGGCTGGACCTCAGAGAATTACTGCTGCTTTGGAAGCTAAATCCGAAGGACCTACTTTTCTCCCAAGAGTCAGGTTTTAATTCTGTCATTCGCTTTTTTTTTGCTGTTAGCTCAGTTTTCCTTTCTATGAGTCTGGTGTTGGAGTATATCTGCATGCACAAATCTGCATTGTCATGACTCTGCTTTGCCTCACTTGCACTCCTAACACAGGGCTGCAGGGCAGGAGGTGCTGCTCAGCTCTGTCACTGCAAGCAGATGCTAATGAGGATGAGGCACTGACATGCACTGTGGTGCTTGCCTACCTCCACATCTGTTGTGAAGCTTTACACGCTATTGCAAAGTGCTTTAGGAGTTGTGGATGAGAGATGGTCACTCTTGGAGGGACAGCATGAAGGCCATAACTGACCCACCAGTGGCATTGCCAAACTGTAACAGCAGGTGTAGAAAAGCACAAATCCTTGGGCAGTGTAGGCAAGCCTTGTCCTAAGCTGAAGCAATTCTAAGTTCAGATATTTGAAAGGTCCCATGGTACTTTATAAACCCTGTAGAGCACTCTCCAAAATCTGAAACTCTGTCTCCTCTTGCTTTGAAGCCAAGAACACTTAGAGCTAATTCTCTCTTCTTTGCCCTTGCCATTGACCTCATTTATGGAGATGAAAGAAAGAAAAACAATTAGCTCACCGGGAAATTCTATTATGTGGAAGGGAGGTGGATGTTTGATCAATACTCTTGGGTTATGGTCTCAGCTGGAAGGGCAGATTTTTGTCTCCCAGATGGAGTGATGCCTGTTAGTCCCTGGGGCTTTGCAAGTGGGAAAGATGGTGATCCAGCCTTTCACTTCTGGAAAACTAAAATATGCCAATTTAATCCTCTCAATAAGTGAACTGAAACATATATTGGAAACAATTCATCCTGTTGTTTTAAGGGTAAAAGGTATCATTAGGGAAATGTGCCTTTATTTAACCATGCCTAATTGTGTAAAGCAGAACCCACCCCAGCCTCTTGCTCTCCTAGCCCAGAAGTGGTTTCTCTTTGACTTTCACAGGATCAAGTAACTTAATCCAGTCAAACCTGTAAGACATTCTCTGAGATCCTTCCTTGCTCCTTCACCTTGCTGACATGAGCGGGGCCCTGGTGTGTGGTGTACGCTGGACAGGAGTACACCCCGTGTCACACTGAGTGCAGCTTGTGCAATGGGCTTTCAGCTGGGACTCCAAAGCAAACTCTCTGCTAAACCAGAGCGGGTGAAGCAGACCTGGCTGCTTTGAGTGTTAATGTTCTCATTGGAAAAAATGAGCATATATTAGGAGAGGCAAGGATAAGTGGACTTCTGCCTTTGAAGCATGATTCGAATCAGTGTTTTTTCCTAACCATTACAGAAAAGTATTAGTTTATCTCATTTAAGGTGTGTTAATATGTAAAGACAGATATGTCAATATTTGGGAGTTCAAGGTTTAATTTCTAGTGAGAGAGGTGTTGATAAGCTTTAGATGGATAAGTATGGATAATTTGCTGTAAACTTAAAAGCTTAAACTAGCGTTATAATGGTTGGGAATTGTTGCACATCGGCTAATGTGCTCTAACATACACTTAATATTTTCATGCTACGACTTGCCTTTTGGAATGGATAATTTGCCATACTTAGTAAAGCAATTAGTCTGCTGAACCTCCTATTTTTCTTCTAGCCATAGCTAATAGGGAGAGTTGGTATATTTTGCATTTTTATTCTACCTCCACTGTAAGAGTCTCAATGGGTTTTACTTGTGTAAGTGTAAGAAGCCTCTAAGCTACTTTGATAGCAGAGAGATCATAAATTATCTTTTTGCCAAAGTGGGAAACAGAGCAATGGCATGAGAATGTCCTTTAGTGTTCCTGGTACTGGATTTAGAACATTGTAGCTGAGTCACAAAGCAGTAATTCCATACATAGTCTTTATCCTGTAAGTTAAAATGTGGGGTATTTTTTTAAAAAAAATGATTTAACTTCATTTTCACAGGTTTTATTCCAGTTCATGTATCTTTTTATTTTTTTCCCCCCATATTCTAGGGAATTTTCTAGGGTTCTGTGATCTAACAGATGAGATACAGGCTTTTCTGATTAAGGAGAGTGATAACTGATTTGCTACACCTTGTTTTGCAGGTGTTTCAGTATCAAAGCTGCTCAGTGTCAGGTGGCTGAAGTTGGTTCATATAAAAGTTGAACACAGTCAGGAGAGCTGCTGCACTTGGAAGATGGTGATGGAACCAGGTAAGCAGGAATGGTCTGTTGCACTACTGATTTGTTGCTGTTGCTGGAAATCTTAAAAGCCACTGGCTAATATAAGGAAAAGACTTTCTAAGCCAAGTATGTTGTTGTTTTAATGAATTTTCTATCTATACTTGCTATGTGCAGTGTAAGGGGATGGACGGGCTGGGCTGATTTTTTCTTTGAATAGTGCTGCTTGCTTAGCACTCTGGTCTAGTATGGGGTCAGCTGGTTGTTGTGTCCCTGGGGGTGGCAAGGGCTGGAGCAGCAGGTACTGTGTGCTGTGTCTCTGTAAGCCCTCCTCAAGAAGTCTCGGCTCAGGCTTGCAGCCTCTGTCCATTTTTTTCAGCCCTTGCCCCTGGAGTTTTTTGCTGTCAGTTTTAAAGAAGATAGATAGCAATGCCTGTGTGCAACAATAGTGGTGATTTGTTCCTGCTAAAAGTGAGGTTTCTGTTGGGAATCTGGTCTTAACCCTGGTATGATTTCCCTCTGCTCATCAATGTAGATTAAGCATGTGACCTCTCCTGCTCTACAGTTGATTACTTCATTATTGTTTGGACTTTAAAAATTATCTGTCACTAAATATAGCAACAGATCTTTCCCTGGGTGGTTTCTGGAGTAGGAAATTTGTCTGTTTACATTTAAGAAGTTCTGCTTCTTGGTCAGATGATACAGCACAAGATGCTCTCAACCCAGCAACAGCAGGGCTTTCTAAATGTGCTCTGGGCATGTGTGGGCATGCTTTTCTTCATGGGCTGGCCCCAACTGTGACCGGGAAATGGAGGTGAGCTGTTATGCAAACTGGCTCAACAGGGGGGAAAAAAGAAGTGGTCCATAAAGGTTATAGTGTTCAGCTGTGAGGGTACAATGACCACCCTCTCTTCTTTTCTTGTGGGGAACTGATGCTCAGTGCATCAGTTGCTGTATGCAGTGATGTTAACACAGCAAGGAGAAGCTGATCTGGGCAGAAGCCTGTACATTGTTTTGGAGTGTGGGTGGTCACTATGGATAACATCTGCTTTCAGTGAGCAAAATGGGCATGAGAAAGTAGTTATGGTCATGGGCTGCAGTGCAGTGACAGAAGCACTGGTCAGTAAGCAGGCTAAAATGGTGTATGAGTTCTTACAGTGCTGAGTTGCAAATAAAGGTCTGATCCAGCCAAGCAGCCTTCCTGCAAGACTGTTTCTAGGAAATGTGGGTGACCTTGGAAACAGAAGGGCTCTCTCTCCGAGAGGGCTGCTCAGAAAGCCTTGCAGTACTGCAGAAGAGGCATTTTGCAATGCACCAGGTGGTGGGGACCAGCACAGGCTGCAATCAGGACAATCTGGAATACCAGGTGGCATGCTACAGCCTGGTGCCAGCACACGCTTGCTATCGTTCTCATCAAATAATTCATTGGTGATCTTGCTAATTTGAAATCCAATCTGTGTTTTGTATTGACTTAAATATCTTCTGCCAAATGAGTGGTAGTGTGAAAATCTAGCATTAATTGTTTGTCAAGATACAGCTGAAGTAACAGTCAAAATGAGTATGACTCACTTGAAAGAAATGTTTTTCACCTTTATTTCCCCTCTTCCTCTCTCCATGTTTACCCCATCACCCTTGAGAACTACGCGAAGGTGCTGCTCAGGCTACTGGAGCTACTGAAATACTCTGAGTAGCAGATGACAGGTTTCCCATCACTGCTGCATTTCTGGTGCTCTGGATGTTTATAGTGGCATTTCACAATGCAGTGAGATTCAGTGACCTTTTGATGGGTCATCAGCATGGGGTTTATTCTCACTTTTCTCGCAGTTGTGAAGCGAATGCTGCTGGCACATTTTGCAGGTAAGACTGCACTGCAGATGAATTTGATGTGATGGGACTGCTGCAGTCCAAATGTACAAAAGTCTCTAAAGCCAGGTAACTTCTCAAGTCTGGCTTGTGATATGGCAAAACAAGGTGAGATGTTTTTGGGTGCTTATTTTCAATGAGTCGAATATTGTGTCTTCTTGCTACAATATTTTGAATCTATTTCGGGGGAAAATAAATAACTTTAAAAATGTGGGTCTATCTGTGGCAGAAGTAGCACTGAATAGAAACAGTGTGAAGAAAAGAGTAGTGTTTGCAAGCTGTCAGAGAAACTTTCCTCCTGATTGATTCTCTGGGTTAGCAGAATGTGACAACCTATAAGTGAACAAGCATGGAATAAAATACAAGGTCTGATTAAAAATTTATTAAGTTGAACTCCAAAACCTCAGAAGGGTATTTGTGTTGGGATTTTTTTTTCTTAGCAGTGTTTCTAAACAATCTGGAGTGAATTAGGCCCCTACAATTGGAAATTTAATTTGGGGTCATCTTTAAATGAACTCTAAAAGCATTAGACTCTGCTTGGCCAGGATCTCTGCTTTGGGCTTAAGCCCAGCATGTCATCTCCAAATCAATTCCAAGGTCCCTTTCCAGCCCAAGCTACTATTGATTATTTCTCTTCCCTTTTAACAAAAAGTCATCTCCACAGTGATCACATTATATATCTTCGTCAGTAAATCAGTGGAGGCAATTTCAGGCTGAAGGAAGCTGCTGCATGAGGAAGCACCATGGCTTGTCTTTGGTGCGTGTGCCTGGGCTGACTCTGCACTCCAGCCAGGACACATCTCGGACTCCTGGGGCTGCAGCTCCTCAGGAGTCATGCAAAAAGCAGCGTGTACATGTCTTAGGCATCTGCCCTTCTCTGTCTCGAGTCTTGGAAGCAGTTTTACCTTTTGATTCACTTTGGAAGTGGAGTACAATCCTGGAGAAAGGGAGCTGCAGTTCAGTGGGTTTTGCTTCTGATGAGCTGGTGCATATCAGAGGTGCTGTGGGGAAGCGTTGTCACCTCTGTAGAGACAGGCTGTGACACATGTGGCAGGAATTCTCACTCTTGACCCAGCTGTGGTTGTTCTTCTGTTGTATTTTGACAGAAGATTGAGAATGTAAAATGGTGCTACAATAGGGTTGGAAGACTAAAGGTGTTTGTGTAGTATGAGTTTTTATAGGCTTAATTCAAATTTTTTAAGCAACAGTTTGGTGTTGGGGGTTTTTTTTCCAGGTGAAAATACTTATTTTTAGTGTAAGTTGTCATTGGAATCCTGTGTGAAAATAACTGTAAATAAGGGATTGATGTGAATACACTTTGAGTCAAGGCATATGAAATTAGAATAAATCTCTTAAAATAAAGGCCAGGTGGCAATACAAGCCGGAGCAATGATGCCTTGTGTGCTACTAACTTTGTTAGTGCAGTTACCAATAATTACCACATCCTTAAATGACCATATTGTGTTCAGTAGTGTCAGTAAGGTCAACTCACAGTCATAGGATGAAAGGGGACACTCCAATAACTCTTAATGTGCATCAAAATGAGAAGATTGATATTGACAAGGTGACCTCAGCTCCAAAGGGGCAGTTTATTTTGAATGCCTGTAGTTTTTTTTTGTTTATGATTGACAACCTCAGTGGTATGATTACTTTCTTTCTTTTTTACCTTGTCTTGAAGGAGCATGACAGTTCATACTAGCTATTCCATATAACACAGCTATAGTGCAAGTAAGTAAAGACTAGTAAGATTTTATGCAGAGAGTTGCTGCACCCCAGTGCCCACTGTCCCCCAAGTGCCCTTTGGTGGTTCTCTGGATGACCCCGGCTCTGTGTTAATGTCTGGCATGCAGTTCCGCAATTAAAATGTGGCCTGACATCAGTTCCGAATTTGTCACTCCTTCAATTTTTCATGTCCACCCAATTCATTCTCTTGTCCTCTTAACCTTCTCTGTGTCAGATAACTGTGTGTTTTATGCTTCAGTTGCCATCAGTGGAAAATTTGCTGCAATTTACTTTATCATTTATCATATTTTTCTCTTTTTATGTTGAGTTTTTTACTTAATTGATATTCTGTAAATTTTGGAACCACCAACACTCTTCTGTCTACTCCATAATGTTTTTACTCCCAAGTAAAGTGATTAAAAATTATGCTAAAGTTTTGGAGGAAGAACTGCATATTCTCCTTCTTTGCCTGCAAAACACCTAGGTACATGCAAATTTGTAAGCTTAGTTAGGTAAATGTAGGCCTTGAAGACTGTTCTCTGATTATACCAGGCAATTAAAAGTTCAGGCTTAGCAAACACTGTTGCTATCAGCAGAACAAGAAAGCATTTTAAATAAACACAGTGAACATCTCTAGGATTTGACTGTTTGACAGTGTTGGATATGAAGGGAGGTTATGCTATTATTGCTTAAGTAATCAATGCAACTGTTCTGAGACACATGCAGGAGAAAAAGAAGTTTTGAGGTGCAGCAAACTTGTGAGAAAACACAACTTTCAGTAGAGGGCTCTTTAACCTCAGCTTCCTTGGATGTTAAGAATACTTGTACTGCATTTCCTCCTGCAGAACATGGTGCTGCAACTGTAGAAAACACTATGCACTGGGTAAAATAAATTGTACAAACAGAAGGATACACCCTATCACCCTGCCCCCGCCCTCCCCAAGACTCTTGGTTTGTTATAGCACAGTGTAAGATATATTGTAAGAGTCAAGGATGAGTATTTCTTTTTTTTTTGTCTGTTTTACAAATGTGATGCAGCTCTGAAGCCATTTCTGGTGCAGGAGTTGCTGCATTTGCCTTATGGGAATGAATGGCAGAGGGATGCTTGTTAGGAGGAAAATCTAGAATATGGCTGCAGAGCAGTAACTGTTCTCAGAGATGGGAAAGGTGAGGAGGTGACTTGGCAGACCTGGAGCTGTCAGAACAGGCAGACAGACCTTCTATATTTGTTTTTTTTCTGCTCTCTTCTTTATCTGTTTGATGTCACACCAAAACTGGTGATCCCTGAGCAGGAGCAAAGGGTGACTGGTGCTACTTGTCTGAGTGTTGGGGTTTTGCTACTTGATGTGGTATAGGAAATGCTGTGGCTTATATTTGTTTTTTCGTAAGCACCCATGTTGCTGTGCGTCCAAGTCCATGAAAATTTGGAATGAATATTGCTAATAGTAAATAGCAGGCAAATGTAATTATTTTGTCTTGGTATGTAATAATACTGTTAATTTTTAATTTTATTTTTTTTTATATCCAGGGAATATTTTGCCTTACTGAAGCTTTTATGTCAGGAAGAAAAAAGTACTTTTTAAACTAACTTTTACTGTCTTCTCTGACTTCCTATTAGTCAAATCACTGGTGAATCACTGGGGTGAAAACAGGAAACAAAAACCAAGAAAAAAATCTTGATACTTTGACTAACTTAAAAAAATAAGTTATTAAATTGTGCATTTGTAATATTTTTACATTGGTTTATTTTTTTTCTTAGATTATTAAGATTTATTCTCCCTGGAGTGTAATAAATCTGAGGTGGAAACAGGCCAGTTGCCTGTTGCCTCTGGAAAATGGCATTTGCAGAGCAGTGGTTGGCCTGGAGACTCAACTCCTGTGTCGGTTAAGAAGTGTGAGAGCAGAGCTAAGTCAGGGACTCTAAAGTGAGCCACCTGCCTAGCAGAGTGGAAGTATTTTTTGTCAAATACTTTGAGAAATGGCTCTGACTCCAGTGAGGGATTTTGACTGAGTAGGTTGACATTGCTGAGCCCAGTAATGTTATGTGCTATCCCTGTGTAAGGAACTGCTCATATTTAGCTTGACAATAAAGGTTTCCTAAAATATTTTTTAAACTGATGTCTCTTATAAACCATTTTTTAACCCCAACACCCCACGTGATCTCTGTTGGAGCTTTTTAATTTGGACATTGAAGCAGTTTGCTTCCATGTGTTCCAGTTTTCAGTGGACTCCTGTTCTGCTCTCTGGCTTTTGAGTAAAGCTCTGGTTAAGCATCTGGGCTTGCCTGGGGACTCTTTTTCTGTGTAACAGACTGGAAGCCTCAACCGGTTTTACACATTCCCTAAAAAATGCTTGAGGTCTGGATTGCAGCTGGTTTATTACTGATTGTTACTTTGCTAGATTTTTGTGTGAACTGTTTTAAATCTTCTTCCTAAATTATCTAAATTATACATTTTAGCACAAATAGATGTGATACAGCTAAAATCCATGGTTTGCTGTGGGGCACAGTATTAAGCATTGCTTATGATATTCAGTCATGTTGGTGATAACACATAATTTCTGCTAAAAGATGTTTACTCTTAGCAGTATTTCATTAATGAAAAGAAATTAAGATGTTGAATCTCCTCTTCTGTTATGAAGCCTTCTGTTGGAAGTGCAAGAAAAGGACCCCAAGAGGCAAAGTGCAGTTGTTCAGTAATTGCTACAGTCTAACTGTGATGTCAGATTGCTTTCTTGATCTGAGGACAGAGAGGAGGAGTGCGATGACAAGGCAAATGTGTTCTCTTTCTCCCTTCTGTGTTAAGAAAGGGGGGAAATTTTGTTGACATATTTGATTTTATTTTTTTTTTGGCTTGAATTGGTAGCTGAAGTCTCAAAGGTCTGCTTCCCTGCTACCCACCCTGCAACTGGGAGCAGTAGGCTGTCTGGTCACTGGGTGTATACACAGTAGGTAAGCAGCATTAGTTTGCTTGTTGCTGCTCCTAACCTCTAACCTCCTGTCAGGATGTTGTGAACAGCAAAAAGGACCCTTTGGAGGTCACTTACAAATGCTGGTTTAAGCTCCTACACGGAAGAATTTAAGCTAATTACTCTTGTATTGAACAAGCTGCTCTTTGCCAAGTAACGTAATAAAGCGGTGCCTTATTGAAGGGAGGAAAGGACAGGACATCAGGAAGGAAATCAGGTTTGTACACACTTAAGCAGGCTACTTCTTTCCCCAGGTACTGCTGTTACGTGAATCTTCCTTCTCTGGTGTCCGAGGAGGCATCAGGCAGTTGCTGCCCATCCTGCAGCAGGGGATACTGGCATCCCAGGATTCCCAGAGGCTCCTTGGCCATTGCTACATGTGGGGTGTTATTAAACCACCAAGAGAGGTCAGCTTCTGCTGCACAGCCCTCAGCAGGGTTGGAGCTCTTACCTGTAACAGACAGACTGTTATGGGTCCTTTTGTGGCTCCTGTTTCCTGGTCCTGTGATCCAACCTTCAAGGCAACAAGAGAAGATAGGCTGGTTTCTTGCTGTGGGATGGATGAACCAGTTTTTATTCCATGATGTGTAACTTTACATATTAAGCTTGTTGCTGTTTTTTGTTTTGCTTACTTGTGAAGCATGAAACCAGAGTATCTGCCTGTTGAAGTGTGTCCCTGGTCACCTGGATTAAAGGGGGCAACTTCTTGTTCTGTGTTCTGGGAAGGAATCTCATGCCAAAGGCAGGAAGGGCAGCTGAGCCTGGCTTATGCCACAGGCAAGCAAACCCTTGGTTGTGGGGCTCTACTGGTTTCCACCTTGTGACATTTGCTCTCACTGGCTTCAGTCACTGTACCAGGATGCTGTGTGTTTTACTGATTATGGTTTATTTTTTTCATGTTACTGGAGAAGTGGTAGAGATTTACATAATTCTTGCAGATACTACTGAAGTAATATAGGACTGGAGAATTTCCCTTGTCTAAAACATGCTGGTGGTTACACTGAATATAGTAAAAAGCACATTATCATCAGTTCTAGCATCTTCTTAATGTGCTTCTCTTCTTATTGAGACAGGGGGTTTAACCCTTCTGGCTTGTTGGAAAAGCCAAGACTGATTTCTTTCAACAAAGTTCATGCAAATATAGGCAGGAAAGATAGGAAAAGTATAGAACGCTTTACGTTCATTTGCACGAAAAATAATTGCAATATTTCAGTCTTTAGAAACTCCATTATAATTCTACTTGATTGCAGAAATAAGATGTATCTCTTCTAAACATATTCTTTATTCTCACAGTTTTTCAATAATTCTGTATGGAGTAAGGTTGCGTGTTGGCGATGAATATTACAAAAGGAATGGAAAAAAGATTTGTGCTTATACTGCCAACCAAATATGAGATTTCTAAAAATTCACAGTTTAAGTACATTATATGTGTAATTGTTCCTGAATGGTATAAAAAAATAATGGTTTTTTATTTAGCTGAGCAATCAGATGTTACTGGACTGGAGCTAAAAAGCCCTGTACAAGGGTATTCTCCTCATGCTACTGGATTTAAGCTAATGTTTTGTAGGTGTTGAAGCTGATGATGTGTCTCTAGAGAAGGGGGCTTCAAACCACAAGGTTTTTGCCTTTGATCTTAAGGTGCACAGGGCTAACCTGTTCTGAGTATGTGTGCTGTCACAGTGCTGAGATGCCCGGCTTTGAGCTGTGCTTGCCAAGGCATAGCTCATCACTGTCTGAGGGAATTCCTGTCCACTGAGGATGTGCTGTATGTCTCTGTTACACCACAGCAGGACATTTTGCCTTTTTCTGCATAGTAAAATTGTAGTTGAAAAATACTTTTTGGCTTTACATTTTTATTTTCACTGTGCAAACTTGACACCGCACACAAGAACTGTGGTAAACACCTTTTAATGCAGCTAGATGTCAGGTACAACAGGGGATGCTGGCATTGGGTAACTCTTTTGATGAAGAATTTATGCTGTAACAAATGTTTTGATTATTGAATTCTTTAGCTATGCAAATTTATGTAGAAAGGGGAAAGAAAGTGCAAACGCATAATTTTTTCATTTGCAGCAAATTAGATTAATGTATCCTAATAGTTAGGGGTAGCTTTCTGAGAAATATTAAATACAATATTTTTTTATTTTTAAATATAGATATTACTAAAAATTAGTCATTGTCTAAATATCATAGCTAGGATATTTTCCTTCATTTTCGGAAGACACCTGAGGTTTCATTTTCAAGCTTATGTTTCAAAACTGATAAAACTCAGAGGGTTTTTCTTGCAGCAGTATTAATTTCACTTATGAAGAAAGCCAAGAGATCAAATATTGACCTGACTCAGGGAAAATATTGACAGTATAACTAGAAATTTTACTGGTTAAGGTGTAGGTTGAGAACAGAAATCTCTTACCCAGGGTGCACTGACAGTGTAGAGGCAGCTTGAAGCTGATGTGAAGGGACAGGTTGTCAGGCTGGGGAAAGACTGCAAAACCAGAAGTGAAGAGGATGTAGAATGCCTTTCTAAATTGTATTAGGCTTTGGGATCTGTCTCTGTTTTGTAATGTATAGCAAAGTGATTTATAGTCTTGTAATAAGGGAGTATTTAGAGGATTAATAATCCTCTTCTCCTTTCAAACTTTAAGCCACCTATGTTGCTTTCAGAAGCTAACATATGACCTGTTGTGTGTACAATTTTTTATATTTCACTGATTTCCTTAAGTATGCTTGATATTGTGAACAGCAGTCTTAGACAATTTTGTGACTTATTGAGCCTGTGTGTTAAAATACTTGATGATTTCTACTTTTTTTTATTTTAAAAGAATGTCACTCTTCCACTTCTTTCTGCAGTACTGACAATTGGCAATTTTGTGTTGCTTTGAACTGGTCTTAAAAAGAAAGTAATAGGCACCTCTTTCAAAAAGACCAAGTAGGAGGCATTGGTAGTTGCTGCTTGTCATTTGTCCTTGTAAAGGATTAAACAGGAAGTGAACAACCTTGGACGTCAGTTGTGATGCTACAGAAACAGCACCAGGTAAGGAGGGCTTCCTAGCCCAGTGAAAGTGGAAATGCCTGAAAACAGGGTGATCTGGATGCTATTCCTTTCTTGGCCAGTATGTCTAGAGCAATCTTGCTTCTTGGATTTCTTTCTCACTTGCTGTCTGCCTGTTCATATTTTGCTCCACACTGTGCATGTGTGGCACCCTGCAAACCAGGTCTTGGGTTTTCCCTTCTCTTATCCTTTCAGAAGGCCTGAAACATCTTCTGTCTCATTTGCTACTAAACTGAAAGCAACCTAAAATGACTAACAGTACTGTGTGAGTATTGCATTACAAGATTTTTCGGCTGCCAATTACTTGTAGTGTGTAGTGCAGTAATTATTAAGTAAAACTGATCTGCCTAGGGTCAAAAAGCCAGGAATAGAGCACAACTCTCCTGACTCCTGATCCAGTGATGCAGCTGCTAATTCACACAATTTCTGCTTGGGTTCATTAAAAACCTTTTCCCACAGCTCTGCCTCCCTCAGCAGCCAAAAATTCTCCTTTTAATAGAAGAAAGGAGCTTCCTTTGGGACTGTAATTCCCCCCACAGTGAAAAACTTATCCAGCTGAGAGTATGCACTACCTTTTGAAGTATTGGTAGCCTTTCTGACCTGAGAAACGAGAGGGGAACTAAACTCGTACATCTAAGCTTGGAAAGCACATCTAATACAGTCAGGGCATGTGTGCTAGACACTTTTCCTTTCATGTCTGAGTGCTGTAGATAATGCTTTAAAAGTTCTCTGAGATAAAAACTTGATTTACTATAACAAAGATGATATTCATTCCCCTTCCTCAGCCAATTAAACTCTTAAATAGAACTATGGAATGGGAAAATGAATCAGGTGTGTGTGTGGTTTTGGTGATATTTTTAATTATTTGTTTGCATCTTGTTTCTGTAATGTGGTGGTTTTGTTGTGGTATTTTTTTTAATTTTGAGGACAGCAGGGATCATTTTGGTCTAATCTGCTGTAGAAGTCTAGTACAGACCTTCATTTTGTGATTTCTTCATTGAACCTATAATATGTACATGAGCGTATTTTTTAGGTGGATATCCATTCTTGTTCTATTTAAATTAGTCCCATATGAGGGCTAACTTACCTTTTCACATGCCAAGTTGTTCCAACTCTTGAATAGCTTTAACTCTAATGGCTAAGAAACTTCACTACAACCAGGATGCTCAGAACATGAGCTAGCATGCCATTTGGTAGCAAACTAGATTATACTTATATCTCACTTCAGGTAATGAACCAGTTCAGAATGACTTAAATTAGAATTTCATTGTATTAATTCACTGCCAAGCTTGCAATGCTTCAAAAATAATTTTGGGGAGAGTTGGGGCTATTGGGAAGTTGTTTCATCAAACATTGTTATTCACAGAAGACGAATCCTGTATGTTTCTGGATGAAGCCCTATGCATGTTTTTAAAACAGTATTTAAAAATTTTTAAAATAGATCTTTTTCCAGTGTAACATATTAGCTATGCAAACATAGAGAAGACTCAGTGTTCTCAATTACGTATAACAATGCTTACAGTGGAAACTGATGTTAGATCTATTTAGCTTGACTTTGGATCATCTTATACCACTTGGGACTTTGATTTTATATTCTGTGACCTTCTCTAAAGCTTTAATTTCAAGTAAAAACTAGTCACTTACATATTATAAAATCTTATGTGGGTGCTTTTCCTTACTCTTTGGGATCAAAAGAAAAATTTCCTTTTTCTATGAGTTCTCAGTGTAATGCTTTGAAAAGCTGCAATAGCAGCTTAGTGTTATGAGCTAAATAAAACTAAATAACTAGGAATTTCTGCTGTGAGATTAAATTGGTACTGTTGTATGGCATGCACAAGACATCACAAGAGTTTGTAGTTGTAAGTGGCCAAGAAGTGAGAAAAAGGAAAGAGGAAAGAAGAGTAAATGCCCTAATTTCTGAAGATGTTTGAGCTATTGGAGACAGTAGTACTGTGACATACTGTTCTTCCCCT
The DNA here is from genome assembly GCF_003945725.1 of Corapipo altera. NCBI lineage: Eukaryota > Metazoa > Chordata > Aves > Passeriformes > Pipridae > Corapipo > Corapipo altera. The sequence continues at coordinate 5,742,911 of NW_020884900.1, read as the reverse complement.
CTGTTCCAGGAGCAAAGCCAGTACTTGCAGGAACAGGAAATTTGGCAGTTGCAGTTGTGTCTCTTCATTAGTGAGCTGTGTCTATTAAACTTTGTCTCACCTACGTGAGAGAGTACCAGAATAGGGGACTTAATCAGAAGTTAAGGACTATATTTTATATATATATATATATGTATATGTTTTTATTTCTGTATTACCTCAAAGGTGCTTCACTACTTTGTCGTTTGACTTCATAACACAAATTTTTAAGGAATTTTGATTTTACTAAAGGATAGTCCTTTGAAAAGTCATCTTCGTGTAGGCTGCCAAGATATGTATTGCTGCCATGCTTTGCTTGTATGGATTTTTTTTTTTTTATATCTACACAGATACCTATAGCTAGATAGATATAGCTATATAAAATCAAACAATATATAGTTGCTCACAGACAGAGAATTGGTTTATACAGCAATGTATCACACATTTTATCAGTGAAAAGGAGAAAGTGAGGTGATCCTACCTCCATGTTCTACTCTTTTCATGAAGGGAACTGTCAGTCACTTTTTGATCCCTCCTATCTAATTATGCCAAAGAGTTTGTATCCCATTTCTGCCAGTGAAAGAATGAAAACTGTTAGTTTTTCTATAAATATATATGCATTAAAAAAGAAACAGCCTAACTTATGAGGATTATTTTCTCGTTTTCTTCTTTTTCTTCCTTGAAATGTTTAGAGATTTCTATCAATCTCTGTTCTGAGGTGTTAAATATTGAATATCAGCAAGTATAGAACACTAGGCCTCAAAATTTTTCAAAAATAACCATATGGACAATGTATTTATTCTCGTTTTAAAGATCAGAAAGTTGTAGCTTAACGATTATGGATTTTACCTAAAGTTATAGGGAATGCTGACTGAGCCTGGAACTAAATGCAGGTCTTGTGTGTCCTGTTCTAATGCCTTAACTATGAAACTATGCTTACTTTTAATTGACTGTTCACCTACTTGTACAATACACTGTGGTTTGGGTAACATGACTGTTGTGTGTGTACATGGTTTTTAACACTGTACAGTAAAAGGTTGGGAAAGGCACATCAGAAAATGTGTGTGTAGGGGGGAGGAAGACGAGAAGAGACATCTCCGTCTGTTGCAATGATACAGCACCTAGGATGATGTGCATTACTTGGAAAAAGAATCCATTAAGAATAGCAAGCTTGAAAGCCAAAACAAATAACAGGATATATGAAGGATTAGTTGGATAGAGAATCTGTTATTAATACTGAACAGTACTTTTTGAAAACAAATGTGAAGCATTAGCACGGTGGTGAGAATTAATTTTAAAGCTTTTCCATGAACAAAGTATGAATTATAGTCATGCTCTTCTTTATTTAGAAGTAATGTTTTCATTTCTTGCTTTATCTGAAGTCTGAATGCAAATTTAATTCTAAGTGGTGAAGTGATGCCTGGCATCCTGGCTCTTCCTGATCCTCTAGAGCACAGCACTTCTGGTACAGCACAGCAGATCCCTTCTTTTAGGGGGAGTTAACTACATGCTTGATCAAGCAAAGGCAGGCTGGCTAATGTTCATTTATTGAGTGATAAGCAATAGAAAATTAGCAAGAAACTGTGCACGTTTTGAGGGATTTATTGATCCAGTTTCCCTGCAAAACTGTTTTCTCCATGAAAGCAATCTACCTGCTCTCAGGACCCAAGGTATATACACTTTGAAGTATAATTGAGTCTGGCAATCATGATAAATACAGATTGTTTTCAGGAGTTGTTCTCAGGTGGCACCAAAGGACAAATGCACCACATTATGACTACTGCTTTTCCATAGCAGACTGGGATTTGAAGGATTTCCGGAGTACTTTTCTTTAAAATCTGCAATAACGATCCATTCCTTTTCAGTTAGAATTCATTTGACAGTTGACAGTGATAGTTGTGAATACCACTGTTTATAACTGTAGTGAACACTGAAGGCTCACTACATTTTGTACTGAGGTCTGTGCCATTTTCCCTTGAGTACAAACACAAGTTGACCAACTTGGAATCATGTAACTTCATCAACTTGTGACCATGTTCAGAAAGGTTCAAGCTTAGCTGTACACGATAAAGATGTTTGTTGCTACAGTCTGTACTCAGCTTTATTCAAGCAACAGCTTTTTCATAGACCCCAATGAATAAGCATATTTTATAAGTATACTTGAGTATATTTATTATTTATAAATACAAGCTGTGCTATATATTGAATACACTGCAATACTTCTAGCCTTTTTATCTGTTTTGGACATGCAGTGAGAGGGTGAAAAGATATATCTCAGCAGGAACACTAGAGGTTGGCTTTCACTTTTTATTGTGTCAAGAACCTTGGTTGTTTCCCTTCCTTTCTTTCTCAGTTCTGTTTAGACTGAAAACTGGCACTAAGGAGGAAAGGTGCCTTTCTGTGTGCTAATACTGACTAAGGAGTGACAGGGACTTATGTAATTTACAACATAAGACTTTTTTGCTAAAAAAAACCCTAATAAAAAGCCATCTTTCTGCTTGACTTTATGTCTTGCATTATTGAAAATGCACTTGTAGATCGCATATTTGCTCAAGTCTCTGGCTGTCCTTCTGTGAAGTGAGCAGCAATTCTAACTTGTTAACTTGCAAGTGGAAAGGTCACTTGTCTGTTTCTGATTAGATGGCAGGTAAATGGGAAAGATGGATTGTTGGTGTGTGACAGGAAAGACCAAGTAGCATGTCTTAGCTGCTCATAGGCAGGCAGATATGTATGCAGAGTTACTGACTGTATTGCCTGGGTTTAGGCTTATTGCTTCTGGTTCTTGCATCATGGTGAATTCTCTGTTGCATTGAAGTCCTTGGCTATATGAACCTAAATGAATTTGATATTGTATCTGACAAAATTAATTCAAATAGTTTTAAGTCATATTAATGTGAGCAACTACATAGAAAATATAATGTTCTTCATGATCTAAAAATTCTTTTCTGAAGAGAGAAAAATCCCTAAAGGACTGATTTTAAAGTATCATAAATGCCTCCTGAGGTTCTCTCTTTCCAATGTGTCATTCCAAGTAGTATGTTTCCTGGTTCCAACTGTCTTGTGGCAAGGTGCAGTGCTTGGGTTACCCTGGTGCCTGAGGTCCTGAGTTAGGCTTTTGCTGAACCTCGCCCAGAAGGTCAAGAACCTTTTACATGGCATTGCAGTCTTTGCGAGTCCTACTGCAGCTGGATTAATGGGATGGTGAGGAAAGTTTGTCCATTAATTATCCATTTATTGTTTGTTTCTTATGTGAGTAATTTGGGCATATGACTTGAAAGACTTCATGAGGACGTATGTATGAGTGCTCTATTAGTTAAAACTCTATTAGTTAAAATCTAGGCTGGCTCAAGCCTAGATATGCACATTGCACTTATGACCAGATTTTCTTAAGCAAAAGCACTAATGTTTTCTGGTGTTCTGTAGAGCAGAGAGAAGGTAGTAGTAGAAAATTAGTCCTTTTTCTAGCATAATTGTGTTACACTTTGAGCTTTTTGAAGGTGAGACTGTATAATTAATTTTTCAAAGTAGAAGTCACCATTGATGCTTCCCTAATGTCCCCTTTAAGTGTGTGTGTCCCCTTCAGCAGTTTGGGATTTTTTTGACCCTGTTTACAGGGCTTGTTCCTGTAAATCCTAATGTTTCCACTGACTTCACTAGGGTGCTCTGCATGGGAACTCTGTAAAATTGCACCCTTTATATCTGTTGAATTATAAATGAAGCAAATTGAAAATAGCATTCTTGCTTTTAAGCATTTCTCACACACTAATTTTTCCCTTTGGCTACTACTTGTGGTTAATTTTGCCATCAATTAAGAAATAAATGCAGGCAGCTACTGTCAGATCACTCATACAAAGAGGGATGGAAAAGCTGATTATTTCAGGATACATGTAGCAATTCAGCTAGTGTACTAATGTTTTATATTGTAATGACTAGAACAAAGTTATTATAAAGATATGTAAAGAAAAAATAATTTCCTGTTTCAAAGAACTCTATGTAAGAGGGTCGTGTGTTACTTTCTGAACTTCTCCATATTGTTCTACTGTTCAGTGTTTATCGTCTTGAAATCCTAAGAAGTGTTTCCCTGTAAATGTTTCTCCTTGTGAATATGTTTGAATAAACTTGTTTTATCTGCACCTCAGCTTTTGGGGCATGGACTTAACAGCCCACATAGACCTGACTAGATATTTTTATCACTGCATAGATTTTGATTGAGTCTCAAAGAACGAGGGATTTGAATCAGCAGGACAAAGAACATATTTAATTTTCTATTCCCTAACTTAAAATTTTTCAAGCAAAAGCCTGAAAGCTTCTTTTTAAGTAACACATGCAGAGGGCAGTTGAGTGTGCTTGTGCAAGATTTTTGTGAGGCAAAGCCACTACTTTCCCAGCTGGGATCTGCTTTCAAAATATAAATATATCAGAGACACACAAGAAAGCATTTCTTGTTTGACAGCAGTAGCAAGCAGGGGGTCTCAGACCATTTGCTGGTGAACAAGATTACATATCATAAAGCTGTCATGAGTTGGCACTAATTTGACAGTTTGTTGGCTCAAGAGACTCCAGCACTGTGAATGCAAGGGATAGAAATGTCTCTGTGATGCCATGAGGTTCATGTGGAGGGCATTGATGAATGGCAGACAAATTGGATTCTTAAGTAAAGTTGTCTTGTGTTGGGGATGGGGGAAACATGTTAAACCTGACAAATTTTGGTTGCAAAATGTGTAATGGAAGACAATGGAAGAATGAAGATTCCTTAGAAGATGAAATATCTGGATTTTTGTTATTCTGTATCTCTTTGGTGGGCCAATTTTAAGTATTTTAACCTTGAATTAGTCTGCATACTTTCTGCCACTTTACAGAACTTGGAGTCTTTTATACCAGAAAAACTTATTGGCAATAAGCTGATAAGTTTGGGCAATATGCAGGCTACCTTTTGTGTCTCAGAATAAATGAAGAGAGAGGGATTGTCCAGGAAAGAAAGTGCATGAATGGAGATCAAGGAGTCTATTTTGGGGAAAAAATGAATGGCTAGACAACAAGGGGGAAAAATAGGAGGGGAAAAAACAATGTTCATGGACAAACCTTTAAAAAACAAAACTTTTTTTGTTAGAACTGTGTTTTCAAGAAATATCACTAGAATATTTCAAAAGCCTTTTTACCATGCTTTCCTGGCCATTAGTGAAATAACCACTAAAATATTTGCTAATGTATTTGTTGCACTTTACGCAAAGTGCCTCATTCATGTTACTCTTGGGCTTATTCTCAGCCTTGCTTACTAATCCATATGGAATACTAGGAACATTCAATGTGAATTTCTCATTCTTTTTAAGGTGCGTACAGAACTGGAGCTTATTTTTGAAAACAAACAATCCCAAACAAGCTCAAAAAAAATTCTGTAGTTTTTGTGCACCTTAACTGAAGTTAGTCAGGTGATATTTTCACAAATAACATTTTCTTTGTGATCCACACACCTGAAATTGTGTGTAATATAAACTTAACATGGCTGGAGACTTATATCTAGTAAGCACTGGAGATAGTGCTCATTCACAGTTTGGTCATTTTTCTTTGCATGTATTGATTTTATTTGTTATTATTTTTTTTTGTTAGTTGTTCAGCCAGACAAGCAATAAATGAAACTACCTGTTTTTAAAGAGATATTTGTATTTGTTTTCTACTGTCTTCATGCTGTGCTATTTTGTACATAATTTGCCTTCAACCACTGAACAAATAATCAGTCTGCTCTGCACTGTGGTCTGCTTTAAATTAAATATTGACCGGATGTGCTGGTTTAAGAGCATAAGGTTGCTCTGAGAACAAAACAATTTCATTTGCACACTAAAACTCACTCTCACATAGTTTAAGGCACCTGCATAGAGTGTAATAACATATATGGACTTATTTTTGGCACAAGTATTCCATGTACACCCTAAACAGGTTTGTCAGGCAACGTAATTCTAAGCTAAGACATAGGTTTAGGTATGGGAGTTGTTCTAGTGACCATATCTTGATAAAATATTTATTTTCATCTCTTAGAGAATTATCTAGAATTATTGGTGAGCTATTTCAAGGTCAATGATTGTGCTCACTTTTAAACACAGTCAGTGTGAGCAACTGAATTTCTATAGTAAATCCATATGTTATTTTAAGAGTGGTGATGTAACTGAAGCAAATGGAAAAATTGCTGAGTGACTGGAGAGGTCTAATGCAGATGCAGGGAAAGTTCACCTCCACTGAAGCTGCAGAATCTTCTCTCCTAGCAGCCTGAAATTGCATAAAAAATGCAGACTGTGAGGTTTGTAAGACAGAAAAGATAAAGGAAGCTTAAAAAAACCTATTTAATCAGGTTTAGGAGCAAAGTATTTTGCCCAGTTTTATCTGTCCATGTCTATCCATAATGAAATGGAGACTACCTAGGCTAGTCTCAGGAAACCAAGCTTGGGGTACAGTCATTGGGACCTCTCAATCCTTAGGAAGATTGCTTTTCAAAGTGTTGGGGAGTTACAGATCTCTATGTGGGTGAAGGTCTCAGCCTGACACTTGAATTGGAAGGAAACCTCCAGCCCAGGCACATGTGTGGGTTGCCTACATTCATCAGGAAAGTTATATGCACTTGTTATTGATTTCTCTATTGCTTTCAGTGTCTGATTTGCTGCCATGAGGAACACAAAAAGGGAAAGTGTTTGTGCCTGTTCAGTGCCTAAGAAAATCTGTGTCAAAGGTGTGTTGAGTTGCTACCAAGATGAAGAAATAATGGAAGTTAAAAATCAATATTTTGCTTAATTTAAATTCCCCCAGCTTCCTCTGATTCACTGAAGAGAAGGAAGGCACTGCTCTCCCACCAAGGGTGGTTGCTCACTTAAACTTTTCCCATACTTTTCTCATCAGTCTTCAGTGGGTGCTTGGTTTAGCTAATCATAAGGTGAAGTTAGCACTTACAATACAACTATTTCGTAATGCTATAGGCATTAAATTATGATTTGGTGTGTGTAAATAATTATTAGAAAAAGGCTAAAATGTAACCTGTATTCTGAGGCACTTGAACTCCTTCCAGAGTAAAGGAAAAACACGGAGCAGAGCCTCTTTCTGTTCTTGCTAGAGACAGATGTACCTAATCTTAAAAACAATTTCGGTTCAAATGTCTCTAGGTTTAAAGTTGAACAACAAAACCTCCAGCCTGTAATAATAAAACAGTTCAGGACTATGAGTTCCAAGAGAAAAGACAAAAGTTATATTGATTTTTCCTAAGAGAGTCCTGAAAAGCATTGATTGATTTTTTTTTTTAAAATTTTATTTTTTCTTATTTTTTTTTAGTCACACTACAGGATGTCTTGGGCCAAAATTATTTCACTAAGAAAAATCACTGATAATGGCAAGTGAAACAATAGGTGTAAACTACCAAAGGCAGGCTGTTGCTTATTTGCCCACGTGCTTGTATCTCCTTGTTTGTCTGTGTTGTAAAATAGTTGAGCTTCAAATGGAAAACCACAGTAGTTTCTAGGCAACAGCTTAAGTAAACATGGCTACATGCTGACAATTGGTCACTTGGTCATAATAGGATATGAATGACACCCTGTGGAAAATGCTCTGTTATTTAGTTAGCTAAATGTTGCAGACAATGCACGGGAAGTGACATTCCTTTGGAAACAATTAAAGACAAAAATCCTCTTTACTCCTGAAAGGTGCAGGGCTGGGATCAGGAGTGTTTGCCACCTTCACAAGCCTGGCTTTGGGCTCTACCTTCTGCAGTATTGCAGATCTGCAACCAGATACTGAAACTGCTTCCAGGTGGAGACAGTTATTTTAACACCATCTGTTTGTTCAAGTATCAAGCTTGAATGTCCAGTTTTGAAAGCTGTCTCTGTCTTGTATGTGGGCATACAGGTCACAGCCCCAGTGCCTTTGTGAGAGGAGATACTCAATTACTGAGAACAAATTGAGAGATGAGGATTCAAATACATGTTGCTTTGGCCCTTCTTTTCCTACGAGGAAAATTTAGAGTCCAAACCTTTCCATGCAAACTTAGAGAAGAGACCTTGGTTTCTCAGCAAGACACAGAAAATTCAACAGATGGAGATGGGTGCTTACTGAGCAACTCTATGAAGGAACTTAGTAAGCCAAATGAGCGACACAAACAAACAGTAAAACTTGTTTCTCTCCCAGAAGATGCCCAATCCACATGTTTGTTTTTTTTTTAACTGGGAATCCTGCAGTGATTTAAAACAAACAAAATAACAATGACAAAAAAAACCTCCAATAACATAATGAAATATGTTAGTTAACAGTTTTCTTTTGTGAAACAGGATTGATTAGTGGTGTCCACAATATGCAGGTTAGTAGTGTTGTTGTTCTCCTTGCCTCTCTTTGACAAGGATTCTGCCCCCATCCTCCCTGTAGCTGTGCCCTGTGTGACTAGAGGCTGTTTTGTGTGGAGGTATTACCTGTCTCTCCTGTTGAGGTTGGCCTGTTTCCTAGGGACTTCAAAAGGGTCTCTCAGGATTCAAATAGAGTAAATTGAAAAGGAAGGGAAACACTCTCCTATGCTGTAGGAGAAAATCTGTCCTTGTGGTGATGAGTCTCATAAAGTCACTTCTGAATATAAAGTATTAAGAACGAGAGCTTTTTTCTTTCCTGGGTGAGTGCTCTCATCACTAGGATTGGCTTGTAAAAGAATGAATGAGGCATGTCACTGGGGTTGAAGTTGACAGTAAACCTTTCTCATATTAAGGAGTTAAGCTTGTTCAGTGTACTGTGGGAATGCCTGCTAGACCACTCCTCAGTTAAAATATGTGGAAGTAATTTGCTTTATATTTGTTAACAAGATACAGATGCAAAGTTCTGGATTCTTCAGTCTTTGTCACCTGCCTGACATGCATGTGCAGAAGCCAAGCTCTAGGCAGATGGGGAATTTGAAATGTTGAAAACTAACCTATAGGAGGAATTTAGGTAGTAAGTGAACATGATTCTATGATTATAATTTTGGCTTAGGTTCCTACACTGAAGTAACTCCAGCTTCCAAAACAAAAAAAAAATCACTCTTGGGTCTCAGACTTAGTTTGTTTTGTACTTCACTTTCCTGTGCACAAAAGATGCAGATTTCATGGTGGTCAAAGCCATGCTAGAAGGAATGTGTGATAAGTATGAACATTTTGGCTGAAGAATTTTAAATGATAGATGGGAACGGATTTTACATGTTATATATAATGGTAAATCTTTGTAAACTTTGGAGACAATAGGGAAAGGCTAATTCTGTTATGTCCATCTAATTGAAACCAAAAATGAAGTCATAGAATGACAGCAGTAGCAACACATCATTAAAATAAACTTTGAGCCAACTGGTGACTTGCAACACAACTTTAAATTATATTTGTTACCTGGTTCCTTTGTGATTGAGTAAAATCTTCACTGGCTCAGAGATGCAGTTAGTGTTTAGAAGGAGCAAGGAATTATGCCATTATTAAAAAAAAAAATGCATGGGTGGGGCATCAGAAGGAGGCAATTTTTTTAATCTACTGATTATATTCTCATCCACTTGTCAGCACGTAAACATGCAGCTCACTGCCCCCCTCGCTGTTCCTAGTTAGTCAGCTCTGCTTGCATCTGTGCTTGGTGTTAAATGTCTATTATGGCTGTTATCTTCTCTTAGGCTGCACAGGATCAAACCTTGAAAGTTCAAGGCATTCCATCTGCCTTCTGTTAATTACCAATTTTATTCCTTATGATTCTGCTTCCTTCTAGGGGAGGTTTTTTAATATTGGTTCTAAAGGACAATTTTCTCTAGTAAGATATGTAAGCACAAGGCATGTATTGATCTTTTCATGACCTTTTCTAGTAATATCGTGTAAGATGTACTGCTGCCTTCAAAGAACAGAGTGCATCTTCTTGATATCACGGAAGATTAAATATTGCAGTGTGAAATGTGTAGTTCATTTAAATGCATGTAAATAAAATATTCTTTATAGCACTTAAGAAGTTTAGACAAAGATCTGGGAGTGGGAAATAAGGGAAACATCATAAATTTGAAAAAAAAAACCCCAAACAAATCCAGCTGTGACAAACCAATAAAACAATCCAACCAAAACCTCAACCCCCATCATTTATAGCACAGTTTTAAATAATTGTGTTTGCTGATAAAATCCAACAGTAATGCTAATAAGTTGAGTAGGATTACAAATACTGTACTACCAAAAAATACATGCATATTTTTACTTATTACCCTCAGCTCTCTTGTAAGAAAACCAGGCACAGGCAAGGGAAATGGCAGGCTAATGTCACTCATTAAGTCTCCTGGGTTGCAGTTCAGGGTGCTCTGTAAAGGCAGCATGAACCCCTCTCTCTATCTTCTCCCCACACCTAATTGCTTTATTTCTATTACTGATGACTTCCCTGTGCCAATGTTCAGCAGTGAATGGTATATGACAAGACAACTGTGGCCTTACAGCAGAATTGGAAGCTCCCTGTGGGAAGCTAGGGACATGCCTGTGCTGTGGATTTGATGATGTGCTCTGCTGTGTGTTGGTGATGCTCCAGAACTAGACCAAAACTGTGGGTTGTTGCAGGAGCACTGTGTTCATCCCAGAAATCTGGTCTGAGCAGCTGAGCACTTTGCCCAGCAACTATCATCTGAATTTCTTTGCTTTAGCAATGATGCAGGTCATCTTTCTGCTTGGATTTGTTAGCTCCAGTCACACAACTGTTATAGAAGCAGCTAGGCAGGAGCAAAGAGTAGATTTAAGATTTGTAATTCTCCCCCATGTCTGTTCTTTCTTGCTCTTTGCACCTGATTTTCATGTTTTTCCAACGACCAGCTGAATGGATGAATTCAAAACTTGGAACAGTGATCCAGCAGGGAAGGTACAGTTCCTTAGAGACAGGTCTGGACTTTAAGAATACTCTGTGAAAACTCAAATCTCCATGTGTGCAGGAAGGGAGGGGACAGCACCTTCAGAAGAGGAAACCTCTAAGCACAATTTGCATTCTACTGCACTACTTCTAATCACACCCTGCAATGTGTTAAGCCCTTAGAAAGCCAAGTATTGTCTTACCCTGATTTGCATCTGGTTTCTCTTCAGGCTATTGACCAGAAAAAATGCTAAAATTTTTCACATGATGAAATACATCTCTGAGCCTCAGCACTTTGAGCTGCCTCTGAAAATAAACTAGGGAGAGCTGTCTTCGTGAGCAGAACTACTTGCACAATAGTCACTGCTGAAGATATAGATCTAATTAGGATGTAGTCATAATTAGAATACATTGAAAAAGTTGACCATATGGTGATAAAGATGGATAAATTGTGAAACCTTCTTGCCTAGTATAGAAAAACACACTGGGTTATTATTTTTTTTTTTAAACAATCTTTAGGGATTCATGGCTGCCAAAGACCTTTTTTGATTAGAAACCTGAGAAAGTACCACATTTTAAAGCTGAGGACACGCAGTACTTTGGAACAGAGCGGCTGCTGCCTGACCTGGAATAGATGTGCTCTGTTACAAAGCAAAGTTGAGGAAATTGTAGAAAGGTTAGTTTTTGTTTTGTTTCTAAGAGTTGCTGTAACTGTCTGCACTTAAAAACACAAAACCTGGAACCAGTTTAGGTACAATCACGATAAAGCTCCCCCCACACTACCCATGCACATGTAAGTATTTAAAAGAAAAAATTTTAAAGGAACCACAACTTTGGAATTCTGATTTTCAGTTATTTTGCACCTACCACACCCCTTCATCTTTCAATGTGAGTTATCTGCTTTGAAAAGTCACAGGGTATGTGTGAGTATATTCATGTCCACAATGCTTTGCTTCTCTTAAAGCAGAAGTAGCGGTGCAGTGAAACCTTGATTAATGTAAAGATTAATGCAAGGGTTTCCTAGAAATTATTATTTCTGTTATCTGATCTAGGATGAGCCCTAATTTTCTTGAGACACAGCTATAAATAGTCCAACAAAAATAATAGAAATACGCAGAGAGGAATTACAGTATTTCACATTTGCCACTAGAGAGCTGGAAGCAACTTCAGACAGACTGATTTTGTCCCCTCAGCTGCCTGCTGGCTGTTAGCTTTGAGAGTACCCTCGTTACAGAAAATGTGGGTAACTGTCCTGAGACTGAGTTCATTTACTGCACTCATTAAACTGAAGTAGAAAAGTTGCACTGTACAAGTTATTAGCGAGGCTTAGGTCAGATCTTCTGCTTGGTTGTCTTGATCTCAAAGGACAGAAAGGAGCAATACAAGTGACAACCAGCATTTGGTTTTTGTATCGTTCTTAGTATCTATGAGATAGAGACATAATTTTTCTGGTTGTAAAGATATTGTTATGCCAGGGCAAGCTTTAGATGGTTGCTTAAGTTAGTCTCATAGTGTCTGTGTGAAATAATGGTATTTTAATCAGAATAATTTTCCTGACAAGCAAAACAAAGGGCTAATGTTTAGTTGAAGTGCCCCATCATCATGCCCAGGATCCCCACAGAATGGCTGTGATATGAACAAAACTGATTGCTCAAGAGTTGTAAGTGAGCACCCAAGTGCTCATTCATAACCCAGGTGCTTGTCTAGTATGATTTGCTTGTCTTCCCCCTGCCACCCTCCCTTCTTTCAGTACTTTTATTAGGTATCTGATGCAACTACAAAAAGCAATAATTTCCAATTATTCATTGTAGGTTTGGGGATATTTTATACAAGTATCCAGTATTTGTGAAGATAAATATACCAGTTAACTTTATAAAATTGTTTTTGGCTGTCCTTCTGCATTACTAATAACATTTAAAAAAAAAAAGAGAAATGTTAATTGCCTATTTTGCCCTACCTCTAGACTTGCTGGACTCATGATTAGAATTGTCATTTTCATTCACTTTGCTAGTCTATTTTACTTTGAGTCTCCTGGGCTAGTACAATGCTTATGTATCTTGCTTTTCATTCCTTTAATGACACACTTGAAGGAAATGAAAATATAGCTCATGCATTTACATTTTGTAAAACCATTCTCCCTTTTTTTCTTCTAAAACAATCATAAACATGACTGAACTATTTGAGTTTCCTTCTGTAATAAATTAAGAAAAGTAAATATCTGGCAAAGACTGACCTAAATTCATCTCTTCAAATTCACCTCTCCATACTCACTTCAAGGACATTATTTCAGGGATGACAGTGATGTCCCTAGAAATTCACATTGCGGTTCGGTTATGGAATTTTTTCTAATATATTCTCTTTAGACCTGTATTAGTTTTGTTTCAAAGACATGTATGAATAAAATTCTGTTATTAAATATAGACTAGCACTTAAAATAAATATTTAACCACTTGATTATTCATTTTAATGCCAGACAAGTTTCTAAAAATCCTTTCTAATGTCATTGCTTAAACTCTAGCCAAGAACAGACAGTATCAGTCTTTTGACTAATGTCTCTGAGAGTCCTTCAAAGGTTTCTTTTCTCTTGCCAAAAAACTGAGGAAAATATATGATGACAATAATTCAAAACCTTCTGTGGTCTAGATAGCTTAGGCAAACATTTAATTTGTAATGCAGACAGGATAGCTGATGCACAGTTAATCTTGTTTGTGGACATGAGCTGTTGCTTGTGTTTTGGCTTTCTGTAGGTGCTTATGCACTTACTCTGCTCTACTCTGAGTTATGTTCTCACCTCCCAGTAGTCTTCACTTGCTTTATACTCACGGATCCTTTTCTTATTTAATATATCTATGAATAAATGGAGAATGTAAGATAATGTGAGTTTCTGGAGAAGAGATCTGTGCCATGAGTGTATACATACATACCATGGATATAGGCTTCCAGATACATCTATTTGAGTGTGGAACAGTGCAGACTGAGGACCTGACATTAGCAGTCTGCTTTGAATGTTGAAGTTAGTTGATATTTGCAAACTATGTTGTACATTATATTGCTTTGAAGGCTTCCCTTTTTCCTGCACGTCCTCAATTGAGTTCAAAGGGCTTCTACTAAAGGGTAAATACGTTTTTCATTGAAAACTTCAGATAATCCTGACTCAGAAAACAAGCAGGAATATAATGATGAGGAGACCTGCCATTAACTTATTTCCAGGTACACAACCCAAAGCTAAACTCTTCTGCCAAGGAGATGGTTTTTGTAGGAACATAGGTCAACAGTTTTACTTAGATTAATTTAAAACTTATTGTTAATTACAACTGGCTTGACTGAGTCGAGTGTTTTATGCCAACCTTTTCCTTGTACCTTTCTCAGTTCTTGTCCAGGTCTCCCCTGTTAAAACATACAAATAAATAAACAAAAAACCCCTTTTGTTCCAATTCACTTCTTGTACCTTACTGAAGATGCAAGAAAGGGTTGCTTTTTCTGTTTTTATGTGCTGCAGAAACTGTTTTTTCTGTGAGAAAACTGAATTTTAAAAGAATTGGAGGCTGCTGCTTAATAATGGAGTTGTAGTTTATGGAGAGGAGTTGGTTAATGGAAATGATCCGTCTCAGCTCACTCAACCTTTCCATTATGAAACTTTTTATTAAATGCTTGTAATGTTGATTGATAGTAAATATTGGGTCTCTGTTCGCTGATTCGATGCAAGGCTGCAGCATGGGATTTCTCCTGCAGCAGGCAATTAACAGGAAAACTCCAGCTCCTTTTCAATTATTTTAACCTGTCAGTCTCTGATTCACCACATTGCACTTCAAATTATCTCGCCTCTCTGAAATTTTAGTGAAGATAAACAAGATCCTGTCTGAAAAATTTCAATAGAGCTCTTAAACATTATACTCCCTTTTGGTACCAATGATTTTCCTTTTAGCCCTGGGGACAAAACCAAGTGATGGTCCTATGATTTCAACAAGAGAGGTTCCCGGTACCATTTGAAATTCAAAGGTCCTATAAATGCCTTTAGGAAGATGACAAAGCTGATATCAGATGCCAAACAGCCCTGTAGCTGAAGAAAAAGAGAGGGTGCTAAGGAAAACAAGGTGGAGAACACTGTGCTTTGAAAGGGCCCTCAAAGATTTTAGCCTTTTCCTAAAGAAGTTGAGAAATCTGAGAAGGTCTGTGCTTTTGAGTCATGGGCGGTGCACTGACTCTGCAGAAGAGAGAAGTTTTTCCATGGGCTTTGAAGATGCTAGTGTGCTAATCAACAAATTCTGTGATTTTTCCTATGTACATTCAAACCAAGGAAAATCAGGTGTAATTAGTATTGAAATTCTAGTTATTCTATGTACTACTTACCTGTATGTAGAGGAATAATGACTACCAAGTCTGATCTATTGCAGATTTGCCAGATGATGGTTAGAGATGGTTTATTTTCTGACTGAAAATAAAAGAATGAAGTGTTTTTGGGGGAGATGAATGGGAATAGTAGGACCTGAAATGTCTCACAAGACAAGAACATCATATTTTTCAAAACACTTCACAGAGCTGAAATGTTTTCCCTGGATTCATTTACTTTTAAATGTGTCTAGTTTCATATTCATACAGTCATATATTCAGCGGTTCATATTGGATTATTTAAAAAAACATAAGATAAATACGTTTAAGTAGATTGAATTTAAATTATCCATGACAATTTTAATTTCTTTCTTACGTTTTTGTTTCCAATTTCTCAAAATTTAACTCCAATAACCCACAGAGTTGGTTGAAAAATGAAAGTTCCTCTCAGAAGCAGCTTACTTGACGACAACAACACAGCTATATAGATCAACTTTGTTTTGGTGAATATTGAGAATTAGAACTGAATTAATATGTTAAAGAGTTCAAGGTAACCACTTGCTTTCCAAAGGTACTCTTTATTGACTATTGCCCTACTGACCTATTCTGTGACAGGAAAAATGAGTGATCATTTGCAGTAAAATATGGTGAAAATACCTGCAATCCTCCTGTTCAATTTCCCTTGGCCTTCTTGCTAAGACTGTGCTTTCATGCTACATTAATTCTGAACTTAATTGAGTGCTGTCATCACTGTGCCATTTCACTGCAGGGATTGAGCCTGGAAAAAAGAAAAGCTTTATTGATGGAGTAGGGGAACGTGTTGGCAATTACTTCTTGAAATGAAGAAGTATGCTTCTGTAACAAGTATGCCCATGTGCTACCTGATCAGACTAATTGGGAAAGTTGAAGTAAAAGCAACTAAAACAATCTCGTATTGTTAATTCAGCCATGCCATTAAGCTCTCAAAGTGTTAACTCATGTTACATGTAAAAGAATTTGTAAGGCACATTTCTCTGAATTTTCAGATGCTGTTCTGTCTCTTTTAATATACTAATTGTCAAAATCAAATTGTCGGGTACAGAGTAACACATATATAAAACATGAGCATTTTGGATCCTGAGTTGTGGATTTTGCTTAGGTTTTGTTTTTATTTCTTGTGGTTTGTCATTTTCTTTCTTTATCCTGAGAATGTTTAATCCAAATATATGTGTGTGTGTATATATATATTCTTTCTGAGTGTTGAGAAAGCTGAAGGGTAACTTTAGGCAATGGTTCTCAAAACAATGGTTCCTAACAACATTCTGTTTGAGAGCTGCTGCGGAGCTTGTTGCAGAAAAGGTTCCTGTCATACCTGGTATGCTCAGTCACCCAGGGGAGCTCTCTGTTCATTCACATGATGCGTTTGTGAACTCCTGGTTGGGAAGTAGGAAGCATTTTATTACCTTGGCTAGCAGCTGCAAATATATATATAAGCCTGTCAAATGTGGTAGGCTGTTGCTTCTGTGCTACTGTGAACTTCAAAAGTTTCACTTAAATCACACTGAAGTCATGGTGAAACTCCTCTTGTATAATGCAGATATCACTTGCCTTCCTTGCCTGTATATATAATGTGTTACAGGAATCAACATGTCAACAAACAAGGCCTTTTTGCTGTTGCCTTATTTAAAGAAAAAGGGACTTTCAGCAATGAGCTCACATTTTCTAGGGCATAGATTGTTGTCTGTGTTAAAAGGGCATAGTAATTTTCTTTTGATTGCAAAATTTATTGTATTCATTGCTAGGAATTACTAGTTAATAAGTTGGCAAATTGTGCCCTCAATGCAGATGAGTAAGCAAATGTCATTTTGGTTTTCTAGAATAGTCTGAAATGTAAGAATTTGTTATTTTTTGTAACTACTTGAAAAGCTGCATATTTTAGTAAGTCACTAATGTTAGCATGCCTCTTAAAAGATATCTTTTGTTTAAGTGAAATTAAAGGTAGTGATACAGTTTATCTGTTGTTTAGTTTAATATTATTTTATAGGATGGATCTCCTAATCATGATTTAAATGGATATCTCACTTGAAGAACTATAGAATATTTTCATTGAAGTACCTATGTTTAATGCACTTACTGTAGTGTATGAGACTGGATATTCTGAAAAAGTTCTGTTCTGAGCAAGAGCAAAATGTGTCACCTGATAACATAGATGTGTTTTCACAAGGAGATTCATTTTTATGCATGTATAATATTTTTATCCTGAGCTTACTGACTTATTGCAATCCCTCTAGTTGCACCACCTGCTGACCTATGCCAAACCCATCCCAGAGCTGTGGCCAGCTCCACCTTCTGGGTAACTCCCCCCAGTTTATATACTGGGCATGATGCTCTGTAGTATGGACTATCCCTTTGGCCAGTTCAGGTCAGGTGTCCAGCTCCTTCCCAGCTTTTTGTGCACCTCCTCGCTGGCAGAGCAGGGGAAACTGCAAAGTCCTTGACTAAGGGTCAGCACCATTTAGCAATAACCCAAATGTCAGTGTGTTATCAACATTATTTTTGTACTGAATCCAACACAAAGCACTGTACCAGCTACTAGGAAGAAAATCAAACCTATCCCAGCCAAAACCAGGACAGATTTTTGAGTGTGGTAATTATGGTTTTCCTTAGGCTAATGAGAAAAAATTTAGTGATCAACCAAGCACAGTATTGTAGGTCAGAATACTTAGATTGGTTCCTCTCTGTATTTATTTAGTTATTTCTAAGCTCCTTCCTTTTACTTGGAATAAAACTGTCCCTGACATTATTTCTCATCTGCCTTCTATGAAGACAGACCATAATTCCAAAGACTTGCAATGTTGCCACCTTTGCTACAGCAGAGTCCAGCCTGAAATCAATCTCAGTGACAAAAGTAGAGTTTCTGTTGGTGAGTTTCATTTTCTAGTGAGCAAAACTTACAGAGACAGTGGCTGAAAATTCATCATTGTAGAGCACAGTTTGGTTCCAGAAAGAACAGAATTATTTCTCCATTTCAATTCCAGCTGGAATTTTCAGCAGAGGAGAAACTGTCCCTCTTAGTTACATGAACACTATCTCCCAGAATAGATTCTGCCAGCCCTTTTTAGGGATTGCAAGTTTTATAGGCTTGGAATAGGTAATTTTTCCTTTCATTTGTACCCAACAGAGCAGAAAATGCTGTAAAGCCGTTGAATTAATAGGTTATATAACAGCCTTTGTATGCTTCTTAAACTCTGTTCTCATCCATGGTCATTGAGCATTGCCCGCTTTCTGATTTCTATACTCCCTTGGGACATGCACTTCAATCCAAGAGCTTGTAACAGAGAATCCTTTACTGGTAAGACTCATGATACTCTTAAAGAAACAAAAGAAAACAGAATAATACCCCCCCATCCTTTTTTCATGGGGAGTGCCACTAAAGTTAATTCTGGTTTTGAAGGCAATCTTTCAGCATAGTAGTAGTGCCCAGGGAAGCAATTTTGGGTTTTATAAATTATAAGGAAAAAACCCCCTCCCTTGGAAACTTTCAGCTTTTTGATGCAGAAAAGTAGCAGTAAAAATGTTGTAATATGCTTTTGTTAAGTTCAGGGGGTTTTTCATTATGAAGGGAGATAGACAGAAGGCTTTGCAAATTCTGGTGCGTGGATGTAAAAGCTCTGTGCTCTGCTCTGAGGAATGCAAAATGATGGGAACTGAGTGTTTTTCTTGGTTTCCTTGATTTCTCTTCAGTTACCAGATTCTCCTCTTTTCTATTATGGTTGTGGGAATACAAGTGTACAAAACAATGTTACTGGTCAACAACACAGGCTGTGATCTCCTTTGTGCTGCCTTAAGGCAAGTCTGACTGGCTGCTCAGTTAACAAACCAAAGAATATCCACCAGAGCCTGGGGCAGTGTGTTGCACTGATTATCTAAAGGATAAATGGGAGGATGGGTGACAGAGCACATTCAGAGAAATGTGCCACATGAGATTATTTTCAGAGCAGTATCAGTCTAAACAATACTTTTCAATAGGAGAATGGACTTCCATAATTCACTCGAAGGTGAAAGACTTTTGGAATTAGTGCATGTAGATAGTTGAGACTCTCTTCAGATTCCTCTCTTAAATCAGCTTTAGTATTATATGTCTTATTCATACACAGCATGTGCAACTGTAACACTTGTATGCCTGTAAACTGCCTTGAAACCTCTCACATAGTTTGTCCATATGCCAGCATCTCTTTTGAGGAATTAAATGGTGATAGTCCTCCCTTTTCTTTAGAGATTAGATTTTAGAGAGGTTCCTGCTTGACTACTGCTGCAATACAGCAATGAACAGTGTTCTCTAAGACCTGTTATTTTAAAAGTCCTCTGTGATGCGAATTGCTTTTATTTTTCACAGGGTGTTATGTATGTGCTGAAAGTAGCTATATTATGGGAACCCGCTGTCTCATGCTGATACCTTCTTCCTCTTCTCCCTTATCCTTTGCTCCTTCTGAGTGATAGGAATTAGTTAAAATTTTTAGGTATTTGTTGCTAGAAAAACTTGTTTTCTCATAGTTCAACTTGCCATGTGCTTTCCCACTGTAGAAGACAAAATGAACTTTCTTTTACATATCTAGGCTTGGTCTTATATTTAAACAGAAGGATTAGTCACAGTAAAGAAACTTAAATGCAAGAAATAAATGTGTTTAATGTCCGAATAATATCTATTCCCTTTCCATGTGTATTTCCTTTAGGAAGTTATGGGTATTGTATGAGCATGTCTATAACGTGGCCTTCATAACACAATCTAATGACTAATCCTATTGCAGGGATTGTTCTGAGTTATTGGATTCTGCATAAATGTCACTTTAAGGCATGGAGAGCTTCCTTAGAGAGGTATTATATCCATTGTTTTCCGTGTTAAAATTTGCTTATCAGTTCTTCCCACACAGATTGTTAAACAACCCCGGGGGAGGAGGAGGAAAAAAGTCAATAAAACATTAAAACAAGCAAACTCCAAACCCTGCTTCTTGCAGAGTCTTTTGTGCATGGAATTGATAGTAACTGTTGAAATCTACTGGAAGATTAATCATTTCTACTTTTTGTAGCAAAGGGGATAAGATACTGTGGGACAAACAGCATCTCCAGATTCTATGTATGTGCTTGTAAAAAACACAAAAAAAGGGACAATGCTGGGGTTACTGACTTTACAGTGTTTGTGTTATAAGTCTTTTATTCCATTTTCTAAAACTTTCTACAAGGACTGTGAAATAAAAAGGATCCAACTACTTTCCTTTTTATAAACATCTTCATTTGAGCCTTCTCATAGCAAAATGAGATAAAAGCAGATAAAACTTATTTGGGAGGAGGGGAAGGCTGCAGAATCATGGTTGATTAGGCATCACTCATAAATCAGTTTTTGGGAATTCTGGGAGGACTTAGTGAGTATGTGGATAATTTTATCCTAATGGGCTGAAAGTCAGATGTTGTATGTGGCAGTAATTAAAATATTATGTTACAGTTCTGAGAATAGCAATCTGTTTTTCTAATCAATAAACAGTGTCAAACAGCTGAAGCACTGCAAGTTACAATTCCCCAGTCATATGTATGGGGTTATTACATTGCAACTGCATAGTTAATCAATTGACTAACATCTGTGAAATGTCTCTTCTGTTAGGTGCTGGGAGTTTTTCTATTGGATAAATTCCTGAATAAGACTGAAGGCTGGTAAGCTTCAGTAACGCCCTGAAAAGTGCTAATATAGTTTCTGTTTTTTACTAGTTGGAAATTTGGAGTTGAACAAGTGTCTGAATCGGTGTCGTTTTCTTGAGGCCAGTGTTTTGTGGGATGGGGTCTGGATTTCTCTAGGAGTGGCATGCACCAATCTAGGTAAAGAGGATAGGAAAATTATAATATTGAACTGCATCATGGTTTTTTTTCATGAAGGGTACGGACAAGCACTTTTATCATTTGCATTGCTGCATATTGCTTGGGAATACAACATTGTGACTCAGTAACCAATGTTTTTAAAATACATGGCAGAAGAGATTCACCTTCCAACATGCTCCCTTAGACAAAGTGAAGGAAAATCTTCCATTGATTCACTAATTAAGATATTTACATGGTAGGTGCTGAATTGCTCAGAGGCATTTATATTTTCCAGTTGAATTACCTAAAGTCAACTGAGATACTTTATGGTAAAAAGTCTGTTCTTATGGTATAGCTGCTGGCTGGTAGAAAGCCAGTTAGAGCCAAAGAGTGTGATAATTGGAAAGAGAGATCTGTTAAAGGCGTTGGTAGCTCTACTTCCTTCAAAAAGCAGAACACACAATGGATCTAAAATAGATGCAGGAAAAGGTCATGGTTAAAGTGTCTGAGAAATCAGCAAGGAATTGCTTTAGGAGTTAAAATAAAATCAGTGTTTACAAAGGAATAAGTTGTATCTTATTGTCTATGAATATTATAAGGTCAGATGAACTAAAATGCTTTAAGGGGGTGGGTACTGCCTTGATAAAGTAAGTGTTTTAGGAGCATGAGGGATGCTGGAAAACCAATGGCATCCTGTTACAGCTGGATCACAAGATGCCTTGAGTGAAAGGTGCTTTCTACAAGGCCATTAAGATGCTTTTTAGAAATGGAAATGGCTAAATTCTAGACTGTAAGAAAGTTTATTTTCAGAATAGTAGTGTCACATAGAAACTAATGTGGGGGTTGGGGTGGGAATGCAGGGCTCATGCTGCCAAATCCATTGTTTTGTGGAGGATTGTGTTCAATCTTGTGGCTTTATTTGCTTTGTAAGTATTTGGATTAGCAGGTTTTTTAAACGTTCTTGTTAAACAGCTGCTCTCTGCTGCTGGAGGCAAAATGTGCTCCAGCTCACTCGCAGCAGTGGAGCTTAACCCCCTCCTGAGCAAACACCCAGTGCTGGGTCAGAGAGAAAGCCTGAACCATAGAGGGCTCTTCAACTGCTCCTCAATACCTGTTCCAGCAACACCAGTAATTGCTTTCAGTGAATATTGGCTTTAGGCAGAGGAAATATCTCCGCAGAGAGTATCACCTGACTGAAAGAGGCTTGGGAAATAGATTTTAGCACTAAATTAGGATGAAGGGCTTTTTAGATCTATTTGCAATTAGTTCAGCAGCATATTGTCCTTGTACTACAGTGCTTTCTATTTCATACAGAACTCCTGAGAACATCTTACATTGAATTTTTAATTAAATTAACCAATATATTATTTTGAAACTGACTCAACAGCTGCAGGGTGTCTGAGAATGTTTTGGGCAGAAACTAAGCATGGTACAGTATCACTATGAGTGCAGAGAGGATTGTCTCATGGTTGGCATTAAAAGTCCTTTCTAATAATCTGGCTACACTAGATGGGTTTACAGTTAATAATCCAGTTCAGATAACTAACCTTGATGTGCATAAACTTGAAAAGTCAAATCATGAAGACAGCATGGTGTCTGAGGTCATATTTGTGTTTAAAAAGTGGATGTCTCTCAAAGTTGGTGGCTCTTTTTTTTTTAACTGTCTTACAGATCATCTGAAGAGTATTTATCCTGTCCTGTACACTAGGACAGAATAGAGTGAATTTTGTAGCTGACAGTCCCACCAAAACTGTCCTCACTATTTTTTTGTGTAAGGAAGAGATGCACATGGCCTCATCATCTTCTGTCAGATGCGGCACTTCAAAACATGAAATAAAAATAAACCAAGAAATTAAAGGGTGATTGTGCAGGCTGACACAGAGGATAGAGGTGGAAGTTTTTTTCCCTCAAACTTTCTTTCCCGCTTTGGAAAATCATTTAGGCCTGATTTTCAAAAGGACAAAATGCCTGAGCCCCCATGACTTTAGTAATCAATAATCCTTATGCCCCTAGATACTTTCAGGTTTGGACTTTAGTCTCTCCTTGTGTTTGTTCCTCACATTATCTTACTGGGTTGTTAAATGCTCAAGGGACCCTGAGGCACTGTGACAATCAGGGAAAAGTTGCTAATGCTACAGGAAAAGGAACCTCACCATCTGCTGTCCCACAGTTCACATGGAAAGACTGTTTGTTCATTTTCTGGGAATCTTCTGTCTATGTAGCACATGTTGTATATGTATTACGTGCTTCTCAGAGTTACTTTGTATTTTGGGGAGCGGTGTACTCTATACCTTTAAATTGGTTCTTAGAATAACTTCATTTCCATCAAACTATGTTTATATTATGAATGACTTATGAATACTTGAAACCTGATCCAATACAGGCATTCACAAAGGAAAAGACCTGATACTGATATTTTAAGGTTCTGTTGGATGTGCCTCAAAATGAATGAAATCTTGTCTTTTAGTGCATCTCCAGTACTCCTTAGGTGATTACAGAAAAGAATATTACTAAGATGGCATGTTTGCTGGCAATTGCCTTAATATAATGAAATCTTATTTTGATATTTTTAATGTGAAATTTTTTTTTCTTTTACCTCTGAAATTCTGTGTATTGAGTTAAAGCAACATTGCAAGGTCTTGATACTTTTTCTTTGCCATATAGTGCATGTACTGGTTAATCAAGGTCAGCTTCAAGAAGTAAAGTGAAGTCTGTCAAAGGCAATATTTATGAATGGACTTTCACTCTGCTGTAATTGAAATTAATGTTGAGTCATTCTTTCCAGTAACTTCACTAACAGACAAATGTGAGTTGACAGAAGGATAAGAGGCTGTCCAAGAGATAGCTCAAAAAGTGGCCAGGGTTATGTATTGCTTCCTGAAATGATAATACAAATGCTAATTGATCTAGAGACTCTCCTGGAAGTCATGTAGCAAAAGCATGTCTTCATTTTTATCAGGAACTGCAGAGAGTGAGTCAAAGAGAGCAGTTTTAGAATACTTATTTCAAGGTTGAAGTGTACTTCCCATATAAAGTATACAGTACCTGTATTTTCCTCATACAAAAGGTGAAAGCTGTGCTTGAATATTATCTGCAATAGGTCTTATGTGTTATCTACGTTTTCTTGTTATATTGAGTTACTAATTCATGGTATTTAGTCATGTTTTGTGAGATCTGTTTGCAGTAGATCTCAGCAAAACATCTGCACTCTCCCAGGATAAAGCAGAATCATAAGGGATTAGGGAATACACAGGAATGGAATATGTAACATTTTGGACAAGGAAATAATCTAAAGGAGAAGCTTTTGGATGCCTTTTAATCCATTTAGTTCTACACAGATTCTATGTAAAACAAGAAAGGAGAAAATCAGATAAATGCTGGGAACTTCAGATCCTTAGTGGTGTGAGATTTTGTTTGTTTATTTTGTTTCGGTGTTTGGGTTTGTTGGGTTTTTTTTGTAGCCAGTAGAAATTCCAGACATCTAGGTTTGTTGAAACCTGGTAAACTTATATTGTTAATTGGAGCTAATATTAAGTGACCGGAAAACTGCTTTTCAGCAAGAAATGACAATAATGGTCTACAACTACTTTTTTCTTATTTCTGAGGGATGAAGTACACTGAAAATTTTTATTTGTTAAGGCATTGGTGTGAAGCACACTGGTAAATAGATACTCATCAAATAAACATAATAATTACAGAAGATCTTGAAGTTCAACTTTGCTTTCAATTCCTTTCGTTTTTTTCTTGGTCAGCTGATGTTTTTTTATCAGTGGGGCATCTGGATTTATTTGGAGTTTTCAGAGAAATATTTCTTGTTATATTTTCAGTTTTATTGAATGTCTCTTTGTTCCTGAACAAATGCTATGAAATGCAAAGACAAATATTTGCAGTTACTCTGACTAAGGCATGCCAGAAATCTGTTGAAGCAGCATGAGGACTTAGCATTAGGAGACCATAATAATAATAATAATTTTCTGTTCTCCAGAACTTGATATTCTAATCTTATTTTCTTATTTGTAATACTGCTTACTTTGCTTCTTGATCATCTCTGGATACAGAAGAAAGGTTTTTGCTGAGCTATCAGTCTGCTGTTATATCACTTCTGGATGTTAAAGCAGAAACCAGTAAGGTACCTGGAATTGGAAAAGAGCTGGTGTCCTCTCAGTTCTGGCAGTTGGACATGCATCAACAGTACATTTTGCCTGCTATTTTCTTAGGAGCCTCTTGTTAGTCCTGAGCTCCTTGAGGCTTTTCTGATTTAAAATTTGTGTCCTCTGCTCTCTTCTGTGGTTCACAGTCAAATAGCACCGCTGTTGCTTGGCCGGGATTTAACCACTGATTTCCTCCTTGCTTTTCTGCCACTGGTAACTGTAGGCTACCAGTTATCTTGTAGCTGCTCAATTACCTTTAGAATGCTTTTTGATGGATTCTCCTCTAACTCTACCCATTACTCCTGGTGTGCCCTAACATTCTTGGAGGAGCACTGTTTCCTTCATGGACCAACATGTCTTTCTACCCTATGACCTTACTTGGTGATGCCTTTCCCTAACAGAGGATCTTCCTGGATCTTCCCAGCCTGCAAATGAGTGTCTACTTCTCTACTTCTCGTGTCTTATCTGCAGCTTCTTTGGAATTTGGCACTAGGCAGGTATGAAATGCAACTGTGCCAAGAGCATTTATGCCTGTGTTGCAAGATGATGTTTAATAGAATCGTTAGCATGTTTTGTAGCTCTGGTAAAGAGCCTGTCATCAGATGCTACAAAGTGTGGACAGGCTGAATCAAACTATCTTATCATACAAGAGTAGTCTTTCTACCATTGTACTTTTTCCCTGTTTTTTCCTTTGCCTGTAAGTTAGATTGAATCAAAATGTGTAATTAAAAGTATAGGGGTTTTTGCAGTTTTATCTTTTCCCTATAGAAATTTGGGTTCTTAAGCTAATACATGGAAAATGATGAGGCAGAATATTATACTGTCATGTCTCTGATAACTATTTATACATATGATTGTTTCAAAAGCATACCTCTTTCTGTAAATTCCTCAAAGGAAAGATCTGGTTACAACCAGCCCTGTGCAGTTTTTAGGCTTGTAATAATTTTTTCCCTAAGTGTAATATATCCAGAAAAGAAGATATGAATACTATATTTTTCTTTTCCTGTGCCTTGTGTTATCAAATACTTTGCAAATAAATTTTATAAATGAAGCAGGAAGCATGTTTTTAAAGATTAGTGAGAGTCACATCAACCAAAGGGATAAACCCCCTAATTATTAGCTGTGGAATTGAAACTGGCGCGCAGACTAATTTTTAAGAAATCTGAACAATTGCATGTGTATTTATTTCCTGTCAGTGCTGAATTTACTTATTCATTACTAATTTGTTGTTGCATTGTTTTCATTAGCACATAGGTGTCCTCTTAGGAATTTAGACAGTACATCAATTTGCTGAAACTGAAGATCTTGGACCTGTGAATGTCACAGACTTGAACCCTTATTGTGTGAGACAAGGCCATAAATGAATGATCATATTTTTCATTTGCAGTGAGTAATACAGACTACAAGCAACCTGTGTGGAGATTTTGAAGTAATTTTTTTTAATGAGGGATTTTGGATATGTGGTAATTTAGATGTTAATATTTTCAAAGCTCATTGCAAATATACATTTGTAGTGACACACAAGTTTTGATCTACTCTATATGGATAGAATATGTATAAATTAGTCTTTTGATTAGCAAGGTTATTGTGTGCTGCCTCAGTAAGTGGGTATAAATATATACCTGCAGTAAGTGATATTTGAACATACGTTTATTATTTAAGAAAAAGGGGTTATAAGTTTGCCTATGTCATTGGCTCTGGCTGTTTCTATCTGTGTGTGACATGAGCTGCCTGACGCTCCTTGCTTTGGTTGGACTGCATCAAACTTTGATGTTCGCAAAATGTTTGATTGTGTGCAATGGAATCTGTGATTCTCCCTTGGGGGCCCAGACTATCAGTGCAAAGCCAAAAGCGGTCCAGAAGCAGAGGATGCATGAGTCTCAGTTAAGAGTATAATTAGAAACCTTTTTTATCTGGTGGGAAGTGCCCCAAGAAATAATAGTAAACTTTAAATATGAACGTGATTGCGCAGCTTTCCATTTGACTTCAACATTTTCTGAATCCTGGATCAAGACTCACATTGAAAGAGACGTGATTTTGAACAAAAATAGATGTGAACACCTCAGTTTTCCACTTTACTTTTATGTGAATTCAGCTTAATTCTAAGAATAAGCCACCAACAGTTATTTTTCAGAAAACAAAACAAAACAAATAAACCTTAAAACCCCCAACCTCCCCAAAGTTATGCAATGTTATGCAGGACTTGCTATTTAAGTCCAAAGCTGTCTTTGGGGGCTTATATTTATTTTGAGACCTATAGTTTAGTAAGCTGTGTACAATATGTACCTGCCCCATATGCTGTGCTGTTGTCCATAATAACTGGTTTTCATTTTTGCCATACAGGCACTATTCCTCATACAAGAAACATCTGACTCTGCTGCACTAACACAACCTTTGTCTCTCTGTATCAGAGGCACACATACACTTTTGTTTCCACATTTTATCAGAGCTACACATGCCGTTGTTTCCACGTGAAAGTGTTTTGCTACTGATTTTCACAGTGGATCTTCTTCGGGTAGCTGAAGTCTGGCATCTGTACCAAGAATTAGCCAGACCAATGCTTCCTTATCTCAAGTCATGGAATCGTTCTTATCTGAACTGAGCATGAATGATATGAAAACTGCATTACTGTCCATTGCAAAATGGTGATTTTCTGTCCCTAAATGCAGAAATGGCCATACTGAGTGCAGCTTTAGTGCATTGTGAGGATGTTTATAAAGGGACATGTATGATTTATAAAATATATAAAATGGGCCTTGGGGTTTTTTTACAGAAGAAAATATTAGGAGAAAAGTTTGTGTAATGAATCTTTATCGTCCTTCCACGGGATTATGGTAATTAAGGGCAGATTTATGGATTGTGTATGAATTTTAATTGTATAACAAAAAGACTTTCTGATATTGATTCGATTTGGATTGACAAGAGCCATTTTACCCATTTTCATAGAGTTCTTCATCCTACCTATTTAAGTTTTTTAGGTCTTACCTATTTACCAGCTGTATGAGTTTGCATTTCTTTACTCCTTAGGCACTATGCTTTTGCATTCACCTGCAAAGTAGATGTAGAACTTCCCTCCTTAGAGCTGAAGGACGTATGGTCCGCTCAGCACAGAAGCAAATGGTTGCACCAATGCTCAAAACCTACTGGTGTCCAGTATTCAGTGGGGATAGCAAGCCTCAGGTTGCATTGCATGGAAAAGGGGAGGTCCTTTGCATTGTTTGTCACTGTTTCTGTTGGTACAGTAGAGGAATTTGCTCCAGCTTTAATTACAGAAAGGAAAGAAAGAAAGGCCCATTTCAGGAACTGCATGTGTTCAGTGTCCTCATTTAAATCTGCCACTCTCATAGAGGCAAACTTTGTGACAGTCAGCAGCAAATGACAAGGAAATTCACTGCCATACTGTCTAAGGATTTGCCAGAAGTATTTGTCTCTTAACTAATAATTTATAAAGGGCAATAAAACTGTGTTGGAGAACTCTGTGGCTGTGATGTGTTATAGTTCTACAGAACTAAAGAAGATTTACTCCACCTGTCATTCTGGAGTGCTGCTATGATATATTACCTGAGTTGCTGCTACCAAATACGTAAGCCCCTACATCATTTAGGGAGGTATAGTTACAGTATGTAACTTCAGGAAGCATCTGTGCAATTATAGACTGAAGTAAGGTCCAGTCTTCATTCCCAACTTTTTATTAAATTCAACTGTTGGCACTGCAAGGGTTAAGAGTTGGGATCTTGGCTATGCAGTGATGGTTTAAGAAAAAAACTTTGTGCTCAGGTCCTGTGCTCTTCAGCCTGCTGGCTACCATGTGTTTTCATGGGGGACTTCAGCTTTGCTAAAAGTTGTCCAGTGACATGTGTGGTTGTGCATGATGCAGTTGATGAAGAGACATGGCTTTTTGGCTGAGCTCACTAATAGTAAAACTCTGCAGCTGATCATCTTTTCCTCAGCCTGCAGAGACAGGAAATAGTTGCATATGACTTTCTTGAAAAAAAAGAAAATTAGGCCCTCAAGTTATAAATGAACAAAGTCCAAAGCACTCACAAAACTATCAAATAGAAAGATAGCAGTATTTGGTTCAGGTCAAAACAAAACAAGATGATCATAGTTTATTTGGTGAGATCTTCCAAAGTGTGTACTGTTGTTGTTTGCTGCCTAGCAACAAGGCCAGCTTTAAGAGTAGGAAAGTACGTGCCTACCTGATCTATCAAGAGTAATTCTCTACAGAAAAATGAAATAATTACTATCCTTAGAAATAAATTATTAATGGATATTAATTATTGTAATAAACTGCTTTCTGTTAATATTGGCAAATTGACAAATGGTGAAACCTACACAGGAAGAATAGCAAAAAATTTACCTTATTTTCTAGCAAAGGCAAGGAAAGTTGCCTGGAAACATCCAGTCCCATACTGATGGGATTAATATACTGCCATAATACACACAAGGTACATGTGACTCTACCCCTGAATGTGGAAGATGCTCTTTTTATAATCAGCTTACATCACAGGTTATGTTACTAAAGAAACATAACATCATCTAGTCTGATACTACAGTACTTCTTGCACAAGGGTGCAGGGTTATAATTGCAGTTGAAAAACTCAGATGTCTGTGAATATTCAGATTAGACAATCCAAAACTAAAATGTTGCTTGATCTTACAGATGCACTTAATGCTCAACATTCTGTATTTTATTTCATGTCATTAGAGGTAGGAGAAGGTTTTTACTTTAATGTATTAGTAATTCCCTGTGTGCAAGTTCCATATTGCAGTTCCTGGAATTTCTTCTCTCACAAAGGAAATGCTCTCATTTCTGAGTTTTTAAGGTGCAGCTACATACATCAGATGGAGCCAAATACCAGGATTTGTCTTAAGGCTTCTGGTACCTTCTAAAATTTTCCTTGTGAGTCAGTTCTACATAAGTTTCATAGCAGACTCATAATTTAGGCAGCTGAGCACAGATATGGGTGGCTAACTGTAGATGTTCACATTTGACTGTGTTAGGGATGATAAAGAACACTGTTTTAAGCATATGTGTTTGCTGGGCTGTGCTGACGGGAGAGAGCTGCCATTTTTTCTGATCCAAGTGCTTAATTTTCCTTTTAAATCATGTACATATAATAGCAGGGAAACCTAAAAACTGCACTTCTTATTTCCACGCATTTTTCAGTGGTAAATTTAACACTGCAGTATTGCTGCAAGTAAACAGAAGGCTTTTCCTGATAACAGATGGGGAGGATCTTGACCTATCCTTTGTCAAATATCACATGAGTCAGGCTACCTGATTGCCATCAGGCTGCGTGCCTGGGTGGGCGCCAGGGTGGTCAGGTAGGGTGTAACAATAGCCATTCATCACGCCCAGCCTGTCTCTCCCCTCTGTCACTAAGATAAAATGATCTAATATAATCAACTCTACAGGAGACACAAGGCTTGCTGGTGTTTTGTTCTTGGTGGAGAACCTTGTAAAAACAAGCACACGCAACTACAAACAGGCCAGGAAACCTCCCACATTTCCAGTGTGGTAACTGATAGCAGTCATATTCATTGACTAAATTGTTTTGGGGCACTTCTGTGTTTTTTTTGCTTCCCTCTGTAGAGGTTTTGTAAAAAAAAAAAAGCAGTGATGTTTGTTTGTTTATTACTGTATTTCTGCTGCAACAGATAATGACATGACAATGGTGTCACATGACTTCTGCCATTGATGGTGACAGAAAGGAACAGAAAAAAGGGCAAGTAACAGTGAAATTCTGTAAGACAATAAGGGCCTAGACTAATTCTAGAAAGATTACTGTTTGGATTAAATAGGCTCTGAATATTTTTCTCTGTGGGGTTTCTGTGGCAAATTTTCCATTAGGCGTTATCTGTCTGTTATGTTTACTTTGCACATGCTTGGTTTTGTTCCCTAAAGTTTTTTGTCAAAGAAATACATTCAGCTCATGGGGACTTGTAGCACCCATGTTTGGTGCTCCATGTCCAGTCACTCTAACAGGAACTTGCATTTATTATTTGAAATGAGGAAGTTTAACGTAGCCACACCTTATCCTAGTAGTTGCAGTCTGATGCCCAGAAGCCCTGGACAGTCCTGCAGGCCTTATCCTACTATGTGAGCAGATTTTTTCATAGAGAGAGACTCTGAGAGAAAAACTGCCATGAAGGATTTGTAATCCATGCAGACAGTCAAAGGAAAGAAATCATTATCTTCCACGTTTTCCATACTGTGAACACAGGACTGTCAGGTTTAGTAAGTTCAGTAGCACTGGTTTAAGATGTTACCCTCCCCAGCTGTTTGCCACATGACTGAATATCACACAGTGGCCTGGATGGCAAAACAGGATTTTTCTACTTTGAGTGGTGGAACACACAAATAATTTGTCTAAGGACTTATTACTAGCTATGTGTAAAAATGTGAGCAGTTAAAAGGCTCTTTTTGTCCTATGCTTTTATTTGTAGGACATGTATGAACTCTGCTCTAGTTTGTTTTAAAAACTCAATTCATTATTATGCCACATTTAATCTTCATACTGTCAAAATAAAGCAGGGCTAAACTTGGTTCATTTGAGATATCTTACAGAACACAGTACTTTGTACTGTAGATTTTCATTTAAATGGAAAACATTCAGAAAGCATTATAGCATTATATATGTCAAATACATATGTATATGTATGCATTAGATAATTATGTATTTCATATAACATTGCCATATGAAAAGTGTATGTCCTGGCTGTGTATATCAGTGTGGTCTCTTTGGCTTCTGTGAAGCTTTGGCCATTTAGGGCATCCAAGAAGTATTTGTTTGCTGTGTCTAAATTGAATTTCCAAGATTTTGACTGCAATTCTTATCTCTTCATAATCTTTTAATAAATGCAAGTGTTTTAATGCCAGTAGGTACCACTGTGATAATCTGTTATAATTTTCCACATAACAGTTGCTAGATAATGTTATCTACATCAAGTCTATAATTTCTAATTTTGTTCAGCTCTAGGCTTGTTCCTGTCGAAATTAAAGAAAAAAAATTACCCCTGATTTGAGAAAATCATCTGGATGAAAGATGATGTTCTCAACCTGAGCCTTGCTCCTGTTCTGTGGAGGTGTAAAAGTACAGAGTACATCTGAGAGTCTCCTATGCTTCCTCTGTTTCTGTTAATCAGTTTTGGTTTACTTTGCTACCCAGATCATATTTGGATCAACACCTAAAATTAAGGCATTTTCTATATTTTTGATGATGTGTTTATGAGAAATCATCTCATAATAGTACACAGGAAGTTGAAAATGTTGGTTGAATGGTGGGGGGGAGGATAAAGAATAATTCTTGGCCAAATATACTGCAAATAAACCCTCCTTAATACGTAGAAAATTATCATTTGGGAATCTTTGTCAGTGAAACATTTTTTACATTTATATGAAAGGATTTAAAGTACAATGAAAACTAATAGGGTATTTATTTCAAATATTTAATCAAAACCTGAATATTTTATCTTATTTTCATTTTCAAATGTTTAAACAAGTAAATTTGGCCTCAAAACAATGCATCAGTTCT
This sequence comes from Corapipo altera, assembly GCF_003945725.1. NCBI lineage: Eukaryota > Metazoa > Chordata > Aves > Passeriformes > Pipridae > Corapipo > Corapipo altera. The sequence goes on along the minus strand of NW_020884900.1, from coordinate 5,710,210 downwards.
TATTTTGAAAATATTGTAGCAGACTATTGACATCTTGCCCTTTTTGAATCAAAATAATTTGCCAAAGTAGATGCAAATTTGAAGAATGCTGATAAAAATTGATTTTTTTTTTCCCCCAACTTAAAAATCCATCTGTATTTGTTTGAGTACCTGAATTTTTTCTAGAAAAATGTTAATGATATGACTTTGCAGCCTGCAATCAACATTACAATGTATATTTAAGGTACAAGTATTTGAAGTGATCTCTTTAAGAAGGCCATAGTTCAAACTATACTGATATCTAACTCCAAATTTTAATTCTGGGATTATGTTTTTAACTTTTTTTTATTTACTTGTTTTTTGTCTTTCAGGATTTTAAGGTTTTAATTCAGATATGTTGCTCTTTGAACACAGGGTACACTAAATTTATGTGCTTTTCAGTGGAGCTGCAGTTAGATTTCTTCTCTGGGGTGTTAATAACATTTTTGTTGGACTGGGCTTGATTGGCTTAGTGTGAAGGCATTGATTTGCCTACATATTTTCAGCTGCAAAAGGAAAAATCCCACTCTCCTGCTTCTCAGCTGCTTTTCATGCAGATAGTCAGCAGTTCACTGCCTTCTTGAGTTGTTTATTTTCAAAGAGGTTAATTTTGTTGGCTTTTGTAGCCCTTTGCAACCCTGCAAATACTGCAGTGGTGCAGATGGTGCTGGCAGAGGGACAGGTGAGGTTTGGCCAACAGGGAAGCAATGCTACATTAGCCCCACTGATGGCACTGGGGCTGCTGTGGGAGCCCTGCAGCCTGCCAGGAGAGAGCACCTCCCTCACTGCCTCGTGCAAAGTGGACTAAGTTTGGTGCATTTTAGGGAACATGGAAAGCCGTGTGTTTTCCAGTGAGATATAGTGCAGATGCTAATAAGTAATAAAATATGACTGACTTAGGTGATTGTATTAATGAACCTGCAGTACAGACATTTAGCAACTGAGTTTGTTTTCAGCAATGCATGTTGTAAAAGTTGGTTCAGTTCAAGTGGAGCATATGGAGAGCTTCCTTCTTTCTGCTGGAAAAATTTATAGGAATTCCTGTTGTACAAAATCCTCACTTAGGTTATGCCGATGTTTCACATACTTAGTGCTTCCTTTACTGTGAAATAACAAACCTATGAAATACTGTCACAGATACAAAAGCTGAGTTAATTATTGGAGAATGATTTTTCATAATAAATGAAAATTATTCAAAACCTTTAGATTTGCTGCTTCTAGATTTTAATTCTCTTTCTGCAGTAGTAAAACAGCATTAGAATGGTATATTATAGAAGACACAGCAATACTGACAAAAATTTTCTGTTAGATAATCTGTTTATAGAGGGCTTGTTTTCCTAAGTGGCTTTAATGGCATACTGCCGACCATGTGGAGATTCAGGGGAGATTGCTCCCGCTGTGGGAAATATGATGTTCCTCAGTGTCTCCTCAGTAGGATGGTTCTGTCTGGCTGTGATGGGCAAACAGCACCATCATTTTTTTTGCCAGTGAAAGCTTATGGAGCTAAATCCAGTCCTATAGGAAGCAGGCACAAATTCTTCACTGAAGGAGTCTGTCGATTTTTGCCTGGTAACATCTGGTCTGAATCTGGCCTTTTGTGATGTAATGAAATTTGAGGTAGAAATAGGAAAGGCAGTTCAGAGAAAATGTCAGAGATGACCCTCTAACCTGAAAAGAATGATAAATAAATAAGGATTTTATTAAGTAGTTTTTTAAATGGAGTTTTTAATAAAATGTTTTTTTGAAGGTTTGGAAATACATGGTCTAATTTTTAGCATACTTCTGCTAATTTATATCATAGCATCTTTATTCTAGGATTGATATTAGAAAAAATTGCTTATGGGATACTTAGGAGGGAGTCCAATTTCATAGTTTAAATCTTGTTAAAGTTGTCAATATAGACAAGTGGTTCAGATTCAGAAGCTGATATATGCTTGAACTTCTGGGCCTGTGCCAGATAAATTCTTCTTACTCCTGCAAGGTTAATATATTCAAATATCTATTACCAGGTTGGGGGGTGACAGTGAGGACTGTACAAAAGAAAGCATAAAGGAGTGGAAGGATGTTCATAGACCCTGCTGCATTGCTGTAGGATGTAGGTAGTGTGTACAGCCTGTTTGTGTGGTGTTATTCTGGCTCATGGACAGGGCTGATTCTACCCAGCAGGAGGAGGGTGCAGGGAAGATGGACTCAGACAAGAGACAACAAACACAGGTGGCAATGAGGGAAAATCCTATGAGATATCAAGGAAAAAAAGGTAGCCAGGCAATAGCACAGTGCCTACAGAGGTGGTAGAGCCTCCATCCACAAAGACATTCAGAACTCCACCAGTAAGGAGCCTTCTCCCAAACTAAATTGTTCTCTCAATCTGCATTTCAAATGGCTGACTTCCATGACATTAGTGTTTCTTTATGTATTTTTATAATAGATATTTAAATTGAGAGCTTATTTTCACCAAACTAATGCTAAAGACAAGACAAAAGAATCCCAAGTACTCAGGTTGATCAGGATTATTAGCCTTTTGTTACAGGTAAGCCTTGTGTATCACTCACACTGTTCAGCAGCTGGTGTGCTTGCCTGGTGATGCAAAAATACATTATATTCAGGATAAGATTTACTGTTTTGCTCATTTTGGGGAACTTTAGGTATGCCAAGCTTCCAGTTTGTGATAAATCATGTTTCATGAGTGTTCTGCTTGGAATGGAATAGAGAAATAGGTAATAAGAACAACAGGATGTGAGTCTTTAGGTAATTTTTAAAGCGTGATGTACCCCTAATTTAATTCACAATGTTTATTCTCACATTTTCATAAGAAAAATGGATCACAGTTTTGATCTTCTTTGAAATGGGCTTCAGTGGATCAGGCCGATATAATGACATAAAACTGAAATAAAGGAAATGATAACATTCATCAAGAGAAGAAGGAATTGAGTTTACAGGGGATGCAGTCTGCCCTCTAGCTCAAGCACTCAATCTTGGAGGGAATTTTTTTAATGTGGTGTGATGGTTAATGAGTCACAGCAGCATCCATTAGCTTTGTTTTGAAACTGTAAAAGATGCATGAAATTCAAATCCAGATGCAGAGTGGTCAAGAACTATGATTCATTCTCCTATTTAAGAAACATAAAAAGTATCACTCGTAAACCTTGGATGTTGGATCAGATTTTATCTCAACAAGTCTGGCATGTTGATGCTGTTCCAACTTCAGCACAAATAAATGGGTAAGCTATGTACATTTTGGGGTTGCACTGATTGTAAACCTATAGTTTTGTATGTTTTCAAATGAAGCTCATTCAATAAAAGCACAATCTAGAAGTGAAGTGCATGCCATTATGAAATATTTGTGTTTCCTGCTTGATGTGTGACATTTGTGAAGGGGCTAACACAAACAGAGCTACAGCTTTCATGGGCACAAGGTGTTCTTGGGACAGAGATGGTTCAAGGGTGATTTGCCAGTGTGAGCTTCTGATGATGCTTTTAACATAATATCTTTTTGGAAGGTTTTGGCAGGGGATTCTCTTGTGGCATTTGACAGTTCAGGAATTCTCTTCTGCGTGCTGCCAAGTGTCATTTGACTTACACTCAGTCAAATTAATTTCTTCCATTTAATACAGTGAGCTGGTTTTCTAATTCCTCTCTTGAAGTCTTTAACACTAGTACTGTAAGCAATAGATAAATCCTAGAATTTGTCCCAAGGATTGATCTGGAAACAAAAATGGAGACAAATAAAGGTGAAGATAATCTTTCTGACCATTCAAACTTTCTCCCTTTACCAATGGTACCTTCTTGCAGGACATTGAATTTGGTTGCCTTTTCAGTGCAGTGCTGTGGCCAGCTTCAGAAGAACAGTAATGATCTTTGAGTGAGGTGTTTGCTTGTGCATGTATCATGAAGCCCCTCACTAACACTGATGTGCTGTGCACAAGTTTGAGATAAAACATTATCTTCTTCTTTCGTGGCAAAATTGAGACAGTTTCCAGTTATTGCTTACACATACCAAAGCACAGAGGAGACTGCAATTTACTTTAGGAATCATTTCCCTTATCAATGAATCATCTCTTTTTTTAATTAGATGAGAAAGGCAGGCATGCCAAGTCCCAGTGCACTAGCACATTACAGAAAACTTGTAATAAAGATGTGTGCTTTTCCACTGAAGTGGAAATTCTTCAGTGAGTGTCTTTGCAAAACAGATTACCAAATTATTGAAAATATTATGGCCAATGAATTCCTACTTCCTCATGATATATTAAGTGATTAAACTTCTCAAATTCCATCTAGAGCAGTTTCTGACTTTTTCTAAATGAAATTTAAAATTGTATATTATTTCAGCCTGGAAAAGAAATAATGGAAAATGTGATCAGAAGTGAAGTTGTGTGCACTACATATCAAATAGAAATCCCACTGTAACAATCAGATATTTGATGTAGAACTGTTATCTGCCTTTCCCCTCATGAAAACACTCCCAGTTACTCTGTCAAAATAGGGGGAGCCAAATTTAAACAAGAGCTATTTTTTAAAGGAAAATAGCTACTAATTACACCCAAATATCCTTTATTTTCCAGGGAGCCAGCTTGTTGGGTTTGTCTGCAAAGATGTCTGAATAATAAACCACAAAAAGCTATACGGATTTCTATCTACTTTTCATCTGTCAACAAATAGGCTTGTCTAATGAAAAATTGGTCAGTCTTAAATTTAGCAGCAAAAAAGAATGAAAAACATCACAACTTAAAAGCAGATTTTTATTTGCTGTCATCATACATCAATTCACAGCAGGTTGAAATAAGTCATTGAGGGAACTATCGTGGCAAGAAAGTTTAAGGCAGATTATATGAGGCATAAGCTATTTTACTGCTCAAAGGATTTTACATGAATGCCAAACACCTAGCATTTTCCAAATTATAACAGTAATGGATAACATGATTTCCTCTCGTCCTTATCCATGCACTATATGAATTCTCACATATGCTTAATTTCCATGCCATTTACTGTAGGACTTATGCTTTTTCCATTCCTTGGCCCTCCAGCAACTGCACAATGCTATAAAATTGCTATGTTGTTAAAAATGGTAGTTTTAGTTGAAGATAAATGAATAGCATTTCTAGTGGGGGACATAGGAATCTCTTCCTTTGGATAATGTGATCTGAATAAATATGGGGAACAGGAAAATAAACATAATTCCTGCCTTTTACCTTGTTGTCTAAATTGCGAAGAGTCCTTACTGGTCTTCCCAAGAGGCCAATGTCAGATGCTAAGGGGTAGCTGTGATCTGTGCAATGATACTGTCTTTTGCTTTCTGTTTGTGTGAATTGCCAGGAACTCTATGGAAAATAAATATCTAAAAATTTCCCATACACATCTTGAATCAAAATGAATGTCTAGAATATCTAAATAGATATTGCTTTTCTGAAAACTAATAATTCTTTGCCTGTATCTATTCTTCTGCACCTGGCTACATAATCCCTCATTTGTGCTAGAAACAACATGTGTGTGGCCCCATGGTCAACTGTATTACAAAAACCATCCAGATAAACTAACTAAAAGAAAAGAAGTTAAGAAAAAAAACAAACTTAGATGCACTGTGGGGCTTAAAGAGGTCTAGCTAAGTCTAAGGCTGAAACTTGGGACTTACTTTTGATGTAGTATCTCATGCTTCATCACAGCTTCAGGATCCTGTAGTGGAGGCTGATTGACCTCATTGAGGATTTTTTTTCTTGATGATGAAATTATGTGTATTTCAAAAGAGTTGAAATCACCACAGATTAGGGCAGAACAGATTTGTTCATCTAGATCAATTTTTTCAGCTTATGCAGTTAACCTCATTTGAAACGACCGAATGACTTCAAGTAAGGAAAGGTCAAATTCCTACTAATATTCTCCTTCGCAACACATTCCTTGTGCTTTACCATAAATTCCCCCAACAACCTCCTTCCCAAATGGTCCAAGTCTAAGAAGGGATTAAGAAATCATTAAATAAAACTCTGCAGAGCACAAGGCCATCTTTTTCTTCCTTTGGAGGTCACCCAGCCCATGTTGCTCTCTTGTGCTTCAATGCTTATTCTCAGAGCCTGCCTGGCACGAGAGCTCTGTCATCTGAGCCTCCTGTGGCTGAGGTGGCTCCACCAGGGCTCCATGAGCAGCTTTCTGAACTTCTATTGCAACGATGAGGATTCGGAAAAAGTAAGACCAGCAGAACATAGATACGACCTAATTTCCTTTTTGTCTAGTTCATGCACCCCACTTCATGTTTATTGACTGGTGTCTATCCATTCTTAGGGATAGAATCTCATTTCTAGTTTTAAACTGGAGCGGTTGCGTGTTCCAGTTGTTCCAAAGGAATTTCAGGACATGATGTATTTCAAATCAGCAAGATTTTCATCCTGTCTTTCTTCTGGCCCTCAGCTGTAAATTGCCAACCTGATTCCTGGTTAACAGTCTGACTGGAAACAAACAAGTGAAGGAGCTGTCTTCAGTAGCTACATGTGTTTTAGTGCTAGTTCTTGTACGTGTAGTTTCTTGCATATGAGCAGCTTATTTCTTATGAGTCTTATTTTCCCAGATAATCAGTATTGCATGATAAATGCAAAATAGATATTTGGAAAAATTAAGGCTTTATTAAGACATAGTGAATAAATTTATTTACGGTAAGGTTTATCAAGGATAGAGGCTAGAAAATTGAACAAGGGTGGAGGATGTCATCACTAGATTCTCAAGTTTAGCCTTGGAAAACTGCTTCTGTCCCTCTGTCTACAGAAATACCAGACTTCATCTCTGAAGTGTTTTGAGATGCTTGAAAAAGTCCTCAATGAGGACTAGGGATGATTATTTCAGTAATTTTTATGTAACACAAAACTTGTCAAATATGAGTAACACTGACCTTACCTCTAGAGGGCCTATGACGTTTACTATTTCCTCTCTTTATATCTGTCTTATGGGAAAGGTCCTGTGCAAGAGAAACATGTTGTTATTGTAGTAGTGTATCAGAAATGTCTGAGGCTTCATTACCAGTGAGCCTCAGGGGCCTGTGCACCTCTTATTGCTCAAACAGAGCAGAATAGCAGCTCCCTGAAAACTATTGAAATCTTCTGCCCTTGTTATTTTACTCCAAATTTTTTTGTGGTTTAGTATATTGGGAAGCAGGACATAGGGGAGAGAAATTGCAGGTTTCTATGTATAGGTACAGTAGTTCCATAGTGAGGATAGTATTGCATTTACTTTAACTGATAGGTTTGTGTGTGGACATGTGTATGTTGGCTTAAGTCTGTTTTATATCCTTTCAGATTGCACCTGATAAATTTCAGAAAGTAAAAGCCCCTTACAAATAGTAACTATGGATAAGTGAAAATAAGCCATGAATTTTTTCTGGTAATGGACTCCACATGTTCTCAGATGTGCCTTTACATTTTGTCTATTTTTTTCCCTTAATCGGCAATTTGAGAGTTGTACAGCAAATTAGGAGAAGAGCTTTCAACAACCATAGCTAAACATGAAACAGTTATGACAATGAAGTGCCTTTGAATCCCCTCAGATTCAGAAAGAACGGGGAAAAAAACTAATTTCCTGAAGACTTTTTCCATTCACTCGCTGTAATCTCCACTAAACCTGCCTCCTAATTCTGATAGGGCGATTCCCCAGTCAGCACATCTGCAGAGGTGTGTGGTTACTCTGCAGTGTTACAGCCCAGAGCACCCTCAGCTGTGACTTCCACTTCATCTCACCCAATTTAACTCCCTCCAACTGCAGAAGGCTAATAATGAGCAGGTTGCCATAAGTTTTTAAAGAAACCACAGGAAACATCTTAATGCAACTGTCAGTCTGTGCACGTACTGTAGGCGCTTGCTCCCTCTGATAGCCTGGAGCTTAAAAGCGCTGTTCTTTGCCAAGGAAGAGGCGGCTATCTTCAATCTGGCATCTCAGAATGACAAAGTGATCTATCAAACAGAATTAGGAGCACAGATCCTTCCTGTTCTGTTTAGCTTTGTAATTCAATCTGAGTCAAACCAGAGGCCTGGCCTGAGGAGAAGTGCTCCTTCAAATCTAATGAAGCAGTCCTCCGATTTACCATCATGCAAACATTAATATGTAAACTCCCTATGTATATAAGAGATATAAAGGCATATTGTATATGACAGGAGTTACTTATCAAGGTATGCTAAATCTGAAGCTCTCCTACTGGATTTTTCTTCACATTCTCTGTAGGCTTCCGCAGCTACCTTTCTATTTGTCTTTTCCATGCCACTCCAGGGATCCTGGCTGTATTTCTACCCTATGCCTAGGTGTATTTCTACCCTATGCCTAGGTGTGTTTCTGAAAAGAGGCTTAGGAGTATCACAGAGAGCTTGTGAAAAACTTCTCTGGGCTGCCAGTACCGTGAAAGATTTGAAAAGTCTCCTTATGATTTCACTGATTTTTGTCATGGCCATTCTGTTTTATACACTTTTATCTGGGAAATAAACTTAATGTTGTCTGTGATAAGCCAGACATTGAGTGGGTTTTTGTTTGTTTGTTTTGTTAAACTTTTTTGTGTGTTCCCAGCTTGATAAAATACTGTGAAAGTACAATGACAACATGTCTATATGTAAGATATGGTAGGTAAAGATGCAAGAGAATGTGTACATGAAGGAGGAAATAAAAATTCCTCAGCTCAGCATAACGTTTCTGCCATGACCTGTTCCTCTTCCTGGAACGGTGTTTCATACCTACTGTGCAGTGATGGTTTAATTATGAATGTATTTAGGCTATATATTTACTTAAGAGACTCTGTTATTGAGATGGGGCATTTAACATCTCCCCCTAAAATGGCTTGTGCAAAAAGTCATTGACCACGGATACCTTCATCTGACTTCAATTGCTTTATTTTTCATTCTGCCCTTGCTTCTTTTCCATTCTTTTTTATCTATGCCTGATGTTTTGATTGTAAGTTCTCTGGTAGAAGCTGTCTCTTATACATCTGTCTAGCACATCACAAAAGAACACTAACTTCTGTGGGATTTCTGGAAAAAGCTGTTAAAAACATTGAGATTTCTGAAGAATAGTTTTGAGCCTTTCTTTTTCTGTGATTTTTTTGTTTGTTTTTTACAATGAAATGACAGTGTGTAAAATTAGGATGTTTATCTTGTTACAGTTCAGGATCTGGTAAGAGATCTGCTGAGGAATAGAAGACTAAACATGAATAACTTCCTCCTGTGAACCCATTTAGAAGATTAAACTTTTTATCAGGGCTTTTGGGTTTGTCTCTGTTTACTGCGCAATAGAGTTTTAAAGGTGAAGGAACAAGAAGTCACTAAACATGCCAAAACATTCTTAAAGGTAGCAGTGAGTGCAGTGGAAATAATGACAAATAACATAGTAGAAATGTTTTAAAAACAACAACAGTGAAAGAAGTTGAGAGCGCCTTCTAAAAAGGGTATGATTTGGCTGAAACCTCAGGCTGGTAGAATCTTCTCAAAGTTGTGCATTCTTAAGAGGCATACCATTTAATTGTTCCTTTTCCACTGAAGCCTTAAAAGCAAACTAACTCAACAGATCTGTCTTTGGGTCATTTTAGTTCACTAATATAACTTTGCTGTGGGGATTTTTTCACAAAACCTTAGTTCAGGCTGTATTGCCTGAGGCATGTGTTCCATTCCCTACTTTAACCTCTGCTAGTTTCCCAAATCCTTAGGAAATTCTGAAAACTGAGTTTCCACTTGGAATGGAACTGGACAGAATAAAACAGCATAGTAATGCACTTATTTAGTGCAAACTTCATATTTCTTTAGCTCACTTGTGGCAGTCTTCAGCAACTTGACTTTTTTCATCTAACATAAAGCTATTAAAAACTGATACAGAAATGAGGTAATGTGAGTTAATTTAATTTCTTTAGTAGAGAACACAGCAACGGAATATTCCTTTTCATCTATGATGAGGGAAATTCTGGGATTCTCCCTTTTATCCGCATGTCATTTTGCCAAGTAATTTTCCAGTAATTCAGGAGTTGGCAGCGATGAAAGGCTGTAGCAGGAGCAGCATGGTGCTCTGACAGCTGGATGACTCCAGCACAGGCAGGAGGCCAGTAAAGGCCAACTGCATTGCAAAAGCGACCTGATTATTCTTCTGAATGGGAACAGCAGACTGGTCTTTCCTCTGTGGATTGCTGTCACCCTGGTGTGATATAGAAACCACTTCACATGCCTTTGCATCCCTGGTTTTATTCCATGCTGTTCATGCCTGTAAAGGCACGTACCGATTAAGCTATCCAGAAGTTTGGTGTGTTTGGAGCTGTACTGGTTTTCTGTCTAATTCTTCAGCTCAGATCTATTTGCCTGACTCTTGGAAACATAGCAAGAGATAGCAACTAAAGAGGAAACTGTTTAACCACTTTTCTGTGCTGGAGTTTTCTTTGGAGGTGGCTTTTGCAATTTAAAGTCAATGTTAGAGTGCTGTGCTGTTTAACCTTTAGCATTTTCTAGATGTGTACATGTACAGACCACTTCTTCCTCACAGGCACCAAGGGCAACAGAGCTGAGATTGCATTGGAACTTTGATTTGCATTATCAAAACACTGCATAAGGAATCACAACTCATTTCCTTTTGCTTCCCTGGATGGATTGGATCTCTTAGTTGTTTGGTACTCTACAGTGTTTATTTCTTCTAATGTTTCTACATATGTCTGGGATGCAAATCTGGCTGAATGAGACCTGCTTGTCATCAGTAGATTCTAAGCATGCACATGTTTCATATATCAAAACTTGAACGTTTTTAGAGCAGCCCACTTCAATGTAGGATTAAAATATCTCAGGTTGCTGTTGGCTCTTTCATTCCTTATTGCAGTTGAAACTTGTACAAGACTCAGGCTGGAAGAATGCGTTAATTGACCCAAAGCCCAGAAGTGCTCAGGGTACAAGCAGCAGATAAGAGGGAGCCTTTTCTCTGTCAGTAGATAAATTGACATCACCACTGAAAGCAGTGGCACAGCGTTAGTAGTGTCATGCTGCTCTCAGTCTCAGGCAACGTGCTCAAGACCAGCATTACACTAACTTGTTTATTTCAGACACCACAGAATTGCCATTCTAGGAGCAAAAATCAAGCTTTTCCTCCTCTCTCCATAGCCTTGGGTTAGAACATATATTCTTATTAGGCAGGAATGATTCATATATAAATAGCAACTGTTCACTGGCAGTGAGATCTTCAGTGGTGTTGTTTTTTTTTCTTCTGTTCATAGGAAAAATGGGTTGTTTTATTTGTTGTTTGTTTACAGTTCCCCCCCCCCCTTCATATGCTTATAAATTTGCCATATTTGGGGGGCTTTCCTACATGCAAATAAAAAATGTGCTCTATTCTGGCAAAGTTCAAGTTCCTGCAGAGTAATGAAAAATTTCAGCAAGGTTCCCAGGTTCTTGTAAAACATGAACAAAAACATTGTGTTTCTGAATAATTTTACTCCTGAAAGGGCTGAACTTTCAACAAGGATTGTTGAAGGCAGACATCAGTATGCAATAGTCATCCCTGGTGGCAAAGGCATAAAAAGACTGAAACCAGGGGTCATAAAATAGGAAGTATTGAGCAACCTTAATAATAGGTGGTGCTATCAGACTTGCCTATAAATAATCCATGTTGTCAGGAACTAATGGATATTCTGTATTCAACATTGCTATATGAGTCAAGAGTATGTGCTTCACCAGATTTTTATTATCAATGTGTCTAAACTTCGTTTAAATATTATGCCCACATTTGGGACAAGAGAAAGGTATAAGAATCCTTTCACAGCTGGTGCTCTGTGACAGCCACCTTGCTTTGCACAAACAGCTGAAATCCTCTAAGTATGTTTTCAGAACAGTAGTTGCCACAGCTTGGGAAACAAAGGTAATCAATATGTTTTAGAACTTTTTGGGAATAAAGGATCTCCATGAAAGTTTGAGAGAGTAGATGTTTATTTCAAAAATAATCAAAAAAACCTAGGTGTGGATTTTGCAATTTTTTTTTTTTAAACGCAGGGAGAGCTTCTACCACTTGCTGGCAGAGGGGGCTATCTGTCCATGGTTGGCAGAACATCCTCCAGTCAGGAAACACAGCAGGGGAACCAAAGTTACTCCCAACAGTAGTGTGGTACACAGGGCAAGGAAGTGAGAAACAGGAGTCCAAAGTGTCTCAGTGATTTTGGTGGAAGTAATGGATACCTTTCCCTAGAACCTAATGGAGGCAGGGAATATTTTACCTCTTTGATCACTGAAGGTATTTACTATTTTTTTCCCCCAAAATATTTGCTAAATGCAGATACACAGGATAATATTACAAACTAACAGAAAGTGACAAAATGTAGTGTTTCAACCATTGTAAAAAGATAAACATATATTCCTATACATGAGGAATTTTGATGTTAATATGGTTTTAAGGCAGTTACCTGTAGACTTTGGTAGACTTATTTGATTTTTCAAGCCTATTCTTGAGTTATGCTGATAAGGGCAGTTTAAAAGCAAGAAACCAGATCCTTAAATTTCCACTTTAAGATTTCAAGAGAAGAAATGACAGGTACATCAATGAAACTAGGCTAGAATAGTCATTAAACAGTCAGAAATTTTGTTGGAAGAATGCTGTGGAAAGTGAAAATGTTAATTTGATGTGTGCCTCTATGTTACTTTGGAAATACTGAGGGAGAAAAAAAAAGATTTTTAAACAGCAAAAATAAACACACACTAAGATGTCTAAATAATGAGAGAATAGAGGAGAAACTTGCCTTTAACAACCCCAAATCAGCAGAAAATCCTCTGTGGCTAGTGACTATTCTCATCTGAATACAGTACTTTGTTTGGGCTTATCTATCAATTCCTTCGCTCCTCTTATATAAACTAGTTTGGTCTGACTATAAGACTGAAAAGAAATACCAACACTTTCTATTAGAAAGTAAAGTAGTTGAAGAGAATTTAAGTGACCTTCTAGGTGGGATTTGATCATGCTGAGAGTGTCCTGGCCATGCTGCAGCACCAGAGTGCTCAGTTGCCCAAATATTTTCCTTTCAGGTGTTTCCTTCCCTGCTGCTGATGGGTGATCTACCTAGGCTCAAGTGTGCTTAGCTGTGTGTGCAGGATACTGTAGCCACAGCAGGGGTGGTGCAATTAGGCTGTTCTTGGCTAGCAATCGGAGTACTGCAGTTTGGAAATAAGCACTATTGAATTTATGTAGGGTACACATTTCAGAAGTAAGACACGAGATCTGTACAAAGTCTGTATTTCTTCTACGTGGGTTGTAGACTCCCCCTTTCCTGTCCCCCATGTCTATGTTAACTAAAGGCTACAGGGAAACCCACATAATTAAAAGGCACTGAGGTCATGAGCTGGTTATGAGGCAATTTAGGTTTCTTGTGCAGGCCTGCTGGGTCAATGGAGATACAAGTCTGCTTTCGATAGGAACAATGCTCTTCTTTTGTAAAACATGAAGGAGAAAAACATGATTTAGGAAACTCTAGTGCCTCACTGGGGCTTAATTGCATTTTCAGAGATGCATATAGTATTCTGTTTCACTTCAGGATGCACAGGGCTGATCCTGTCACTACTGAAGTATTCAATCTGAGACGTATCACAGTTAAAGCAGCATCCCAGTTGAAAATAACATCTGAGTAAACATTTACTCAACTGAGAAACTGAACTGTAGAAAATACTGCTTGAAAAGCTGCTCATTGCTATGCAGTAGGACTGGGGGAAAAAAGAAAATTTCCTGAAATTCCACTTGGCTTCACACCTCTGTGGTTCTCAAAAATCCCACAAGGAGTATGTGCATGGCAAGTGTCAGCTGGCTTTAGAGTGTGAGCATGTATGGGATGGCAGGTACTTACTTACCTGAGCTAAGAGCCGTACTTCTTTTATCCCCAAGACATGTTCTTCATCGATCTCTAGAAGCTCCATTAAGTACATGGGCAACTTAAGCTGTATTTTACCTACAGAGCTATCCTATAATGAGTAAAATATATATGTGTGTATATATATATATATAATGAGTAACAACATCTGTGTTTGAGCACAAAATAGATGTTTATAAAACCCACTTTCCTGATTTCTCCTTTGTTTTGGAATTCACTGTGAAGCTTCATTTTGGTATGAAGCATGGCTCGGAAGTTATCAAGGCCTGAGGGTTGTTTCTTCTTACTCTTGTGGTGCTCTGTTCTGTCCAGTTCCCCTCTTTTGTTGCTGAAGTGTAATAAATGGCCTTTGTATAAGTTAAGACATGGCACAAAGGCATCTTAATGTTGAAATTCTTAGGGAGATACAACATGTGTTGCCAATAGGAGAAACTTGCATTTACTTTGACATTTTGTTTGGATTATTTTCGAATTGATAAACCAGTTCTACTTCATAGATGTATGGAAGCGGATCCTTTATTTCTTCCAACCAATAGTTTGGCATGATTAGACAAAGTCCCTTGTACAACCTTAGGACAGGTTAAAATTAATGGTGTAAAAGACAGTTTTCAAGGAAGATTGTGCATCCATCAGACAAAGGACAATGCATTTGCCATTTGCAGGAAAGTTAAATACTAAATTGTTTTAAGCATTTTTTAGATTTAATGCCTGATCTTTTATACTTATGACAAACCTAAAACTATTTTAAAAAAATTATTAATCATACAGTGCTAATTAATGGAACTAGAAAGTGCTCCAAGATTTGGTGTGGAGTCCAGGTGTGAGATGTCAGTGGAGCAGAGAGAGCTGCTTTGGACATGCTCTTCTGAATTGCAGCACTTCTAGGTGGATACTCTTGATCACTGGGGCATTTTTCAGCCTCATGGAGAAAAATGCTTACTTGTTGGTATTTTGGTGCAGTGGGTTGTTTTTATTTACAAGTTAGATCTTCATTGTGAAATGTAAACAATTTGCAAATAATATGCTTTCTGAAAAATTAAGTATAGGAGAGACTTAAACCTCTCCTATTTTTATATTTTTATTGTATTTTTTTACTCTACAGCTTGGTATTGCTGAAAGAATCAAGTCTTCTTGAGTCAAGTGCTTTGTAGCCAACAAACTCCTGCTGTGTACTCAGCTGGGCTGCCATGAATATTGGGGGTAGCACAGTGGTGTCTGTTTTGGGGCTGTTCAGTGTGAGAGTGCCGTGCTGGTTTAGGACCTCACAGCTGGAAAAACTCTGGCAGATACCAGCTGAAATAGCTGTATAACTGCTTGTGATGCTCCTTGTTCAATATTTTTATCACTTTTCTGCCCCAGCCTAGCTACTAAGATGTTAGAAAATGTGATAATGCCCAGTGAGATTAATAATTATGTCAATTTTTAACATTTAGCAAACACACTGGTACTTCCACTGGAGCAAAGTTTTTTTTTAGTGTATGTGCATCCATAAGCAAGTCAGATGACCTGTGACTTGCAAAAATCATAACTTTAATTTGCGTATAACTTTACTTACACATTTTAACAGCTTATTTCATCTTTCGTTAGGATATTTTAAAAGTATTGAGCAACATCATCAGAATCTGTGAAAATTTTGTTTCCCTTTTTTGAAATGGAAAACAATTGAGATTTTAAGTTATGTTGTCTCTTATTAGAAAAATGAGAGTCCTTATTTTGATCCTCTCCAAATGAAAACAAATAGCTGAAGGAAAGGAAGTGCAGACTATCTGGAAGGTGAAATTGCATCCCAGGGTTAATTTTTTTAGTTATCAGGGAACCAAATGACATCAGGTCTTACATTGTTATTATTGATATCCTTTCCGTTTAAATTTCTTCTATTCAAGATTTATAGCCTTCCACTTAAAATTTTTTACTTTACCTTAATGAACAATGAGTGAAAGACTAATACAAAACCAATAAACTCTGTTGTTGAACTGTTTCTTGAAGGCTAGATTAGCCTGTGAATTTTAACCTAATGGCATGCCATATGACAACTATGATATGGTTAATTTTCTTTCACTTTTTCCTTCTTAAGATGAGTTTATCAATCTATAACTCAACTGCTTATATTAATGTTTTCTTGAGAGTAAAATGTCACCCACCTGTGACAGACTATTTAATGCAGCCTAGTAAAGGAAAAAGCAGCAAGCAGTCTATGAGTAGCTGATACCACTTTAAATAGTGTTACATGGAGTGGTGATGTCCCGACTCTCCTGAATTCTAATACATTTTTTTCTATGTCTTTGTGTGAGATTAGAGTCCATTGATCTGTTTCTCATTTAACTTACATCTGAATTCTTCTGTAGGTGCAGTATTTGTTTTGATGTACTCCCTTGATCTTGACCCATATCTGAATAATTGAGGATTGGGTAGAATCTTTTATAAATGAGCTAATCATTATACATTAAAACCTATTAGAGTCGATTTGTTTAATTCCCAGTAGAGCTAGTAAGGTCCTTATCTGTGTCAAAATCTTCACAACGAAAGGGCTGGCTGTAGCAAAGAAGATAAGCTTCTCTCCTCTTTCCCCTCCCCTGACAGCACTTTTAAAGAATCTCTTATGCAAAGCAGGAGTTTAGTTATGAAAGCAGGTGTCAGGCTTGTCAATAACTAGCTACATGTCAATAGTTTGGGTGTGGGTTTTTTTTTTTAAAATCCTTTAAATGAAGCATGGTAAACGTTGACACAAGGGTGTAAATGGCAAAATGATTGTGAAAGCATTTCTGCCAATGTTTA
This sequence comes from Corapipo altera, assembly GCF_003945725.1. Classification (NCBI taxonomy): domain Eukaryota; kingdom Metazoa; phylum Chordata; class Aves; order Passeriformes; family Pipridae; genus Corapipo; species Corapipo altera. The sequence goes on along the minus strand of NW_020884900.1, from coordinate 5,693,586 downwards.
TGATGCTGTGAGCAGTAGTCCACCAAAATTAGGGTATGTCAAATCTACTGCAGCACTGGAATACTCTGAGCCTACCTGTAATCCTGCCTCAGTGCCTACCTGTAGTTAGCATACCTACCATCTTGAATTAACCAGTTGGGAAGTGAAGATTTATGATGTAATAACTTTGTCTGACAATTGAGGAGTAGAAATCACATTTTCTGGTATAGGATTTTATGCAATAAACAGTAGAAAAATTGGGAGTTTCATTCTATTGGGTTGTTAGGGGGTTTTGAGGGTTTTTTTGGTTTTGTTTTTTTAGAGTTATTAAAGAATGGGTTATCAATGTGTCTTGTTGTAAATGCAGAATTGGGAATTGGTAGCTGATTAACTTTTAATGGGAGAGGGTGTTTTCTTTTGCAATATCCAGAACACACATAAATAATATACATAGTTGGTTGGATGCAGATTTTGAGTGCTAACATTTCTGCCAATAACCTCAACGCATATATGAAGGAAGTAAATTTGTTGAGTCAGATTGGGGTTATTTAACCTCTGTGCTAATTTATTTCTTGTCCAGTGCCAGGCAGACTTTGCCAAGTACAGTGTGTCAGATTGCATGGCAAGAACATGATATGTTTTATCAGTATTTGCCTGCCAAATCTAGTCCACGTAATATTTTGGGCTGCTTTCAAACTACAGTTTCTAAGAGAGGGGAGAGAGTCTAGTGCTCTAATCTTCCTCACTGGTGACTTTTTCTGTTGCATATTTATTAAAAATATTCTTTAAATAAAAATAGAACTTCCCATTAATAATATAAATAAAAAATTATTTATATTGTAATTCTTTGATAGTGTTTAGCCATGGGCAAATTTGGAATTTTATAACCTCACTTTCACCAAGAAAATGAGTCTTACTGGGGTGATGTAAAGCTGTTTGCTATTTGTTTTAAGTTGTGAAAGATTATATATTTTCCACTTATTGAAGTGGACAGTGAAGTAAATAAGAGGAGGGTCACCCACGCTTAAAGGCATATGCAATTTGCAGCAGGGCTAATTCCCAGAAAATCATTTTTGTCTTATCAAGATAGAAACAAAACTAGAGCACACAGTCACTTTGGTGCTCTCTTGTTTCCATGTATTTATTAAGCTAAAACATGTCACTTATGTGATGGTTTAAGAGGGAACAGGTGATAGAATTTTTGAGACAAGGACTCTTCAGGATTCACTACATAATTTCTGTTTGTTAGCACAGTGCTGCTATAAAATGTCCATAAAAATAGTGCCCAGTAGATACTTCTCAGCAGTGGGAGAGCAATGTTTGTCACAGCTTCAATCCAGACCTGCCAACACACCCTCCCTTCGCAGACAAGGAGAGGGTTGTGCTACATATGCATTGTGACAGAGCTGGACTCCCTCTGTGCAGAGACTGTCACAGATCATGCGGCTCAGAAGGGTTGCTCTAATTCATGTTGAGTTTATGGAGGTCAACCTGTGACTGAGAATCAGAGGATTTGTCCTGACATTGCACCTTTCCTGTGTTCTCAGCCAGGAGCAGAGCAAAGAAAAATTGCGTCTACATTAACTGTAGAAGAATTTTCTGAAGCTGTCCTAGAGGGCACTAAATCAGTCGTGCTATCGATTTTGTAGAAAGGACAGCTGCAAAGCAGATGTAAGGACTTTAATAATCAGAATCATTAGCTTTAAGCAACTTAAACTGCTTTGTTGTATACTCAAACAGATGAGCAAACCTTGTGAATTATCTAATGAGTGCACAGTTTAAATATCTGTTTTGTGTTACTCTGGAAAGACCTGAACAGGAATGTGAGCATGTGAATATAGTGTGCAGTTGATTGAGTTAGCTAGGTAAAAATTTGGTCCCATCATTTTTTCCAGTTGGAGATGATCAGAGAAGGAATGGGTCAGAATAACCATAACACAATGTCTAAACCCTGTGATGTTACTGATTATAAAAACTAGGTTCAAGCAGTATTTAATTCCTTTCTGAATTCTGTGCTGTATCAAAATTTTTTTTTTATAGTAACTATATTTTCAATAGTAACTTATATTTTTAATTAACTAAGATGAAAGCCCTCTCATAATATTATTTGCTGGAAGCCCTGCTTCCTAAGCAATGAGCCAGTTCAGTACACTGGATTTTTCCAAATGTCTGTCACAGAACTGCCTTTACTGTCAGAAGATGGTGGCTAATTATGACTACAACACAGGCAATAATGAGGAAATTACTTCACTCTCTATTCACTTTAAAAATGGAGACCTTTTCTCGAAGTAATGCTTTCCATCTGTTCCGAGATTTCACCAAGCTGCTGGATCAGGGAAACAGAAGCGAGAAGTTTGATGGCTTTGCAACTTGATGTTCTCATTGTAATGTGAAATGTGGAGAGAGTGTCTTGTGTTAGGCTGAGGAAATCGATTGAATATACAGTACACTTGGCTTGTAGGCTGTAGCAGGAATAAATGTTTCTGGCTTGTGTTCTCATATGGGACGTATGGTTCTAGGGAGCAAAAGGGAGAGCAGGACAACTTTATAAAATGTAGATTTTTTTGCGTTAAGCTACTGCGTACTGATCTTTCTCTGTCCTTTGGTAGAATTTAAGGAGGTACAGAAATTCCCTTCGTTACAAGTTAAAACTTACATGGTTTCTTTAATACGTGGAAAGTATTTGGGAACCTTTGGACACTGACAGTATGGTGCAAAATATTTGGTTGCTTTTTGTGGCTTAGAGGATGGCTCTGTACTAGATGGCAGTTAGGAATGTCCATGCTTGTGTGAAAAGTTTAAAAATTTTCAAATAACAGCCTTGAAAATGGCAATTATTAATGATTAGTAAAATAAAATGCTATGTAGATAATAGCTTCTTGGTGAGTATTTTTAGAGAGCAAACTGTATGAAGAGGATCAGTGAACTGGATGAATCTATTAGGATTTTCATCTGAAACTCATATGGACAAAGTGTCCCAAGTGTATGGATAGTCATGGCCTATATTGCATTGTATATCACGACTGAAATGTTAGTGTACTTAGAGAAATGTCTTCTAGCCACCCACAGCATTTCAGGCTTCTGTGACCTTATTACCATTTCTCTCTTCACGAAAGCTGGTGATGAAAGTGCACTCAATAGACCTCTTACCATTATCCAGCCTGTTTCCTGTGATCTTCTTAAAAGAGTTAGGGAGAATTCCTAGCTGGGAAATGAATCTTAGGGTTAATGCAGTCTATCTTATCTCAGATCCCACTGGGAGAATAGGTTTTCTGTAATTCAGCTGCAGGTTATCCCTTCTTCATGCAGACAAGATGGATGGGGAGATAGAGCTGCTTACTTAAAAAAAATGATTAGAGTAGGTTTTTGGAAGACAAAAAAATATTTGGTTCCAGTTGGACACATGAGCAGAAAGGTTTGGATGTAATAAGTGGGACATTTTTAGAAATGATCACATTTTATTTAAAGTAATAGATTTAGAGACATAAGAAATCCATATTATTGAAAGTGGTAAAACCATGTTGTCAAGGTCTGAATGTAAAACCAGGTTCTGCCTCATCCCCCAGTCATTACATCTGTTAGCTATCTCCTGATTAAATAAAAGCTCTTTTAGATTTAGTAACTTTGCTCTGGATATTGTGGCATCACTGTGCATGTAATGGTTTTAATAAATTTCATTTATAGAACTGAACAGAAAAGCAGTCGCTGGCAGAGAGGGCTCTGGCTGCAATATGTTAACTCTTTGGAAACCCAGTGTCAGCCAGCAAATGTCTTGAACCTCACCTACACCATTACAGACAATTGCAAAGGACTAATGTGGGTTTAGGTGGGTTTTTGTGTGTGTAGTGTTTCTCTTTATTTATTTAATTATTATATATAAGATAACTGTATAGTGCCTACAGCTGATAATACACAATTCTGTTGCTTTCAATTTACATTTTGATAATTTGTAATAAAGGTAAAATTTCTACAAAATATTTTTTTTCCTGGTGTGTTTAATCCCAACCAGCAAGTAAGCACCACACAGCTGCTCACTCACTCTCCCCTGGTGGGATGGAGGAGAGAATCAGAGGGTAAAAGTGAGCAAACTTGTGAGTTAAGATAAGAACAGTTTAATAGATGTGGACCTCCTCACTGGTAGGGCATGGGAAAACTGAAAAGTCCTTGACTTTGGGTCAACACTGCACAGCAACAACCAAAACATCACTGTGTTATCAACATTGTTCTCAAATGTGAATCCAAAACACAGCACTGTACCAGGTTTTAGGAAGAAAATTAACTCTATCTCAGCCAAACCCAGGACGTTTCCAGAAATCCCAAGGGATGCCTCAGAAGTGTAAAATCTTTGGAAGATAAGAGCAATCTGAAAGAACCATGTAATAGTAGGCCTATGCTCTAGACTTTGGACCTGACCTGGAGCTGACTGTAAGCCTATCACATCTGACATGAAAAAACACATCTGTGTTTTAATCTATTTTCAGGTAAGAAGCAAGGCTCTAGATCAAATGAACACATTTTTCGTAGTAAAAGGCAATTTTTGTGTGATCCTAGTGAATGGTTGCTAAGCCTACTTTGTGTAAATCTACAGAGGATATGCTAACTTTCAGCTGCTTGACTCTAAACTCAGACTGAAACAGGACAAATGTGTAAGTCTGGAGGTTGCCAGTTCAAATTGTTGGCCAAAGGCTTAGTGTCACGTGTGTATGGAACAAGTTATGTTACTATACATCGTGTGTGCTGCAGATAGAACATAGAAGGGAATATATCCACTAGAGCAGAACTATTGTTTTAAGAGTAGTTTCATTATTTTGTAACAGCAGGAAATTGCAAGATAGCAGTAACTTTTATTCCTAGGTGTCATTCTCTGCTGACACTGTATAGCAATAGAGCTGAGAACAGCCTTGGGACCAGGCCCATTCTGTGCAAGTTAAAAACCCCACTTATCTGATTTTTCCTTCAAAACTTTGAAGAGAGAAAAAACATAAGCTATTTAGAAATTATTTTTAGAGAATATGAAAAGAGAAACAACTGGAGTGCAAGAAATTTGGTGTTTCTTTTCCCTCTCAGATTCAAGAAACAGGACCTACACAAAGCAAAGATCTTCACTCTTAGTCTTCTTTCCTTATGCACATTTCCTCTTCACCTTCCCTTATGTGTCGCATTTTCAGGGACAACATAATAATGAGTTTAAAGTAAAATCTACCCCCTTGAAAGGGGAATTTTACCCTTGAAGGTTTTATGTTCATGGATAGTAGCAATTGCTTTGGGCTTGGACACAAAATCTGTGCCCAGGTCAACCCCCTTTCCATGTTACCATAGAAAAACAATGTCATAAACAAAGCTTAAGTGCTGCATGGTGCCTCCACTGGGAATGATGAAGATGCTATATTTGCTTTTGTTATCACTGCTATATTACATCTTCCTTCCACAGTTGTGTGGCTTGCTTGGATTTAGTATTTGCTATGTACTTCTGAGATGGTAGGCTCGAAATGACTCTGCAACAGGAGCCATCTTCTTGGAGACTTCTCCAGTGGGAACTGTGCTGATTAAATTATAATCTAAAGGAATGAATAATTTTTTTCCCAAATAAAATTTGTTTCAATATTTGGGGGCAGGGGTGGAGCTCTGTGTTTAACAGAAAGTTAACTCTGTTCATACTGCTCTTTGTACATCACTTCTGACGAAAGAGATAAAGGTGTCTATGAGAAATGGACAAGGCCAGTGCCTTCCCATTGACATGTGTGAGCTTTGGGTTAAAACTAAGCAACAGAGCGTGATTCAATTTTAGGGACGGGCTTGGGGAGGAAAAGCAACAGAATTAGAAGTTGGATATACTTTATCTTGGCTGAGGTCAATTTTAAAGTCCTTGCACTTGCTATCTTCTCAGTGCTCCCAGATCATTAAAACACTTTACTTGACAGTCTAATGCACTTTGGAAGTCATCGTGTTTTCTTTTTAATAACAGGAGGTTAAAGTGTGTTTTCACGTGTTACACACTGGAAAATAGCATTTATTCTACTCTAATCAGAGGTAGAGTTGGAGACTACCTCATTTAATTTTGTTGCCTTAAAATTCTTTATTTTTTGGAAATCCAATATGTACGACTAAAGATCTCTAAAATAAAGTATTTTCTCTACTCTTTGAAAAAAGATGCATCTTGGAATCTATGATTTTCACGTCAGAGAAAAAAAAAAAGATAAAACAATGATTCATTAAAAGAGGAAAAAAATCATCTCTTTCCCACAGTATGTGTTATATTGATCAAAGGTACATTTGTCCTTCAATGGTTTATGCCTGCTTTTAAGTAAAAGGTAATTTTGCTGCTGCTTCTGTGTCAAAACAGGTCCTTTAATGGCAAATCTGACTTGAAAGCTCACCAACCTGTAAGGTTTGACTAGGAGATAAGATTAAATAAAACGGTGTATTAGATACCTTGGCAAATATATGCCATTTTTATTATTTCCATTACTTTTCATCTTGTTCTTCCAGTCTGTTCTAAATTGAGCATTCAAGATAATTTTTAGCTTTCAGTTCTTTCCTGTAGGAAATATACTACAAATATGTAATAAATGCTGTATTACTGGATGGGTCTTTTAGTCAAAGTAATAGTTTGTTTTGCCCTCTTCCTCTTAGTGGCGAGGAATTGGAAGCAGCAGTAAATAGCCAACCACTGCTCTGGCTTTCAGGAACCCAGCAACAGCATCTGAGAGACATTATCCCAGCTGGGACAGACAGTCAGTAGAGTTATTTGAAGGAGAGTTATTTTGAACAGTGGATCTCCTCTGTCTTCCACTTCAGCAGGTGCCTCTCTGAAAATTACTCCAGTGACTGCAATGGCCACAAGGGTCCAAGCTGGGGAAATGGAGTCCAGAGGCAGCGCATAGTTCTATATTTCTTGTCTGGGTAAAAGATGAATAAAAAGAGCCTAATCTCTGAATTTGTACTTGGGTGCTATCTGCGGGGCATGCACAGCTTTGTAAACCACAGGAATAAGGCCTTTAATTAACAATTTTGTAGCTGTATGAATAAGCCAAGCATGCTTTTAGTAGGTTCTGGATGGAGCCATGGGGGTAAGGAGCGGAAAAAGAACAGAGTACATTTGCAAAGATCCTATAGCAAATTGCAGCACTCTGGATGCCTAGATGTGAATTGACTTGAATTCAGTCTGAAAGTGGAGAGACAGTCTTTGACCTTTTCAGTTATTTCAAATGGAGTTGTACTGTGACAGGAGTGTCCAGAAAAGATTAGCTGTGGCAAAGAGACGTGCTTTGCCCATGGGCAGGGTCAATAGGCCAGCAAAGTCAGCCCAAAGCTTGTCAAGACTTATTATGTGTCAAAACCAGCTCTTGGGTGCTATTTATTGCATGTTTTAAACAGTATTTTATAGTATGTGTTTCTTGTGTTAATAATACAAAGAATAACAAGGCTGATTGTGAAGTGTTTTATTGCTATACTGATAGAAGCTTTGGTTTGAAGATGGTAATTTCTTTGTGGGAGAAAACATCAGTTAAACAAAATCTCACGTGTTTTAATGTTCTTTTTTTCTGGATCAGCACTCAATTAAGAAAGCAGTCATTAGCACTTTGTTTTATTTCTTTTCTTTGTGATTCCTCCTTTTCTGTTCTGACATACTCCCCTTGTCAGTGCTGTCTAGGTACTGTAATGTTATCTTGCCTTGTCCAGCAGGACTGTTAACTTTTTAACTCACTCAGGAATGGATTGAGCTGCCAGGTTCAGCTTGACAGAATAAAATACCTTTCTCTTCCTTTTGACATTCTGTGTAGGTTTGAATCTCACTAAATGTAATGAAGTAGCACATTATAAACTAATGTAATAAAACTAAACTAGCAGAGATTAAGGTTTGGTCCTGAAAGTTTAAGTCAGTGTATGAATCAAATATAGTAAATTTTTTTTACTATCCTACATTAGGAGTCTTTCATAACATTATCACCCCATTGCAAAATCTTCACAGACTCAGGACATGTTTTAGTACTGAGTTGCAGGTGAATAAAAATCTCACTGCCAACAAAGAGCCAAAACCAGCCCTATGCACTTGGTGAGTTGCAGCAGTTCCAGAGGTAGAGTCCTGCTTCCTTTGACACCTTTCCTTCTAAAGGCTCCATCATACCTTAAGTAAAAGATATACTGTACACTTCCCTTATGTTTCTCTTCCACATGACAAATGGCTGTATTTATTGTGACACTATTTATGAAACAGAGGCACTGTTCTTGGAAATGAAAAAGGAGTTAGGCTACAAAATATTCAAATGTACAAAGTCCTAGTCTGAGCTGCCAGTAGCTCTGCAATAACTTGTGACACATGTAACTTTAGAAATTCAGATTCTTCTGATTAATGTTTGCAGTAGACATATTTACTTCATCAGAATTGCTCTGAGAAAAAATTGCTAACATCCATGTTGAATAATTATTTAAGAACAGATGTAAACAGTCTAACAAACAGTTTCTGTATAAAAGGATTTAGGGTTTTAGTTGATCAGAAATTGAATGTGAGTCAGCAATTTCATGCTGATGTAAATGCTGAACAGAGCTTTATAAACAGATGTAGAATCTCCATGACACATGAAATAGCCTTACCCTGCTCAGCATTGGTGAGATATCAACAGAGATCTATCTTCCTATAGCCCACAGTTTCAAGAAAAGATGACCTGATTGGAAAACCAGAAAAGAGCAGTGGTGTAAGTAAGAAAGCTAAGAAAAGTGGAATTTGAAGTCCTTATGCTATGAAGGAACATGATAGCATTCCTCAGAGATATGGAAAGGCTATGACAAATAATTTTTCTCAGTATTTGGAGTGACACAAAATAAGGAAAGCTGGTGATAATAAAACTCTGGCCTATGAAGCATCTATCGTGGGTGGTGTCCAAACAGATTAGAGGAACAATAGGAGGGACAGAGGGATGGCATGAGACACTACAGCTTTTTCGAATAATGAGCACCTCTAGTATTGTCTCCAGAAGTGCAGCTGAGTCAGAATATAAGTTTAATTTCTTAAATACAACTGACAATTATTTTAATATTATTTGCTGAGTAGACTCAAGGACTTTGAAATTACTTCCTTGGGTTTGTGCATCTTTGAAATGAATGATTGTGAGTTATGAGTCACTTAATTTTTGATGGCAGGAAGACTACTGCTTCTATAGTTATGTCTGCTGCTTGTTCACTGGGATTTATTTACCCTTTAGTTACAATACAGTTTTCTGCAGATCCAGAACCCTTTTTCCTTTGATGTTGTCTGTTTTATAGAAGAGCTGACGATAAAGAAGACTTGATGCAATGTGAAATAGACCTTACTGTGATACTTCATGCTGCTCATCAGATTTTTCTGGTATTATTGAAGTCTACATCTTCTGTGAATTTAAGACTAATGTGTGTTTTATGTGAGTGAACGTTGGAGAGCTACCATTTTCCATGTCTCCATATACTAAGGTGGCTATACTCTTAATTTGTGTGTGTTGTCTGTGATGATATGGGAAACTGGAAGGATAGAATTAACAAAAAAACTTGAAGTATTTACTTAGAAATTATAGAACTGATGAAACGAAAGAGAGCATTTCTGAGGGTGTTTCCAGTGCTACTGGGAAGACCTGTGACAGGGTATTTTCATTTGCTCAGTGTGCGAAAGTGAAGGAGCACGAGGGTAGTGCTAAGAGGAAATAGCCTAGATCTGACACTGTATTTCATAAAACAAACAAATAAAAAAAGTTTTTGATCTGAAGGATTTTTTTTGTTCATTCACAGTGTGGGTAGAAAGGAAGTTTTCACAACCCACTTAATTCCCCTTCTAAAGGTTTGCAGAGAAGTCAAGTGTTTTATTAGTGTTCTGAGAGCGTCTGTGCAAATGCTGACTTTCTCTCCTCCTGGTTGTAAATTGTTTCCAGTGCATAATATTTATTTGGATGCTGATCATTTAAGCTAAGTCAATGAGTTGTCATCACATGGTATTTTCTGTTATTTAGCAAAGAATGTTTAAAGCCTTTATCTGATTGGTTTAAAAAAGGGGGAAAAAAGGCCTATATGAACTTGTTCTAACTCTGAAATTCACTTTGGCTGTTTCCCACTGTTGACATGCTGATGATCTCCTGCTTTATGATGTCTCCTGCAGCCTGTTGATTGAGCCACTTCAGTGATCATCCTCTACTGTGAGATGACCTCAGCCGGCAGAAAAAGGCCAGGCATTCCAAGGGGGAGTATTGACCTTGGCAGAAACACGACAGGGTCCAGTCACACAAGCAGATCAGATGTGTGGGCAGCACTGATAGACTGTTGTCAGAGGACTCCTTGAAGGGAAGAAAATGCTTCTGGAGATTTTTATCCTTCCCCTTTTGCCCAGATGTCCTTTTATCCTAGGTTGTAAGGGAAGGTAATTTTATGGAGTTCAGAGGCAGGTTTTGAAACCCCCAGAAGCTTCCTAAACCAGGTATTTAAGAATTGCCTCTAATTTTCTGCCCAATCAGTTGTGTTGCTTGTTGGTTTTGCTTAGTAGGAACGCAGTGCCCTTCTGCCAGCTTCGGCTCAGGAATTCCTGCTCTTGAACTTTGCGCTTGGGAGGCGTCAACATTCACTTTGTCAGCAGTTCCATCTGGTTTCAAAATGACATCAAGCTTATTACATTTTCTTGATACCCCAAACCAGCATCAGTTTGTATTTGAGCAATTGGGTTTTTGTATCTAAAATAACTGACAAGTCAGGTGACAGGAAGATGATGAAGACCAATTGTAAAACCAAATGTAAGACAGCAGTTGATCTATACGTGTTTCTTCGTACCTGCTTTCCTTGAATGCTGTGAAGCTTACAAGGAAGCAGGCCTTACATTGCTGAAGTGATTACTTCTGTGTTACAGCACTTAATGGCTATGAGCTCCTTAAGGAGACTTGTAAAGCTACTGCACTTACTGGCTCTGCTTCATTTCACAGCTGCCACTGTGGGAGTGCAGCTCAGAGGCCCTGTGGGGAGAAAGCTGATACCTGCCTGTGCAGTGAGGAGTTGAAGAAAGCTTTAAGGAATCAGAAGTTCAGGGAAAAAAGGCAACGTATCCAGTAACTTCACAGTTGTATTTTTTATTCTGTTAAGTGTTTATCACCCTCTTGAACTGCCATGAACTAGAATTTGGATGTTTTGAATGAACAGGGCAGTTTGTCGTGCACAATCATAGCATGTAGAAAGCAGTAAAGATCAAATATATTATACCATGATTGGTTTCTCAAGCTTTCTATCCATCATTTTTTGCAAATTGACTTTTATTCAAATGAAGGATGGGAAATCTATTTCTGAAGAAATCATGCAATGAAATGCTGTCTGGTTCCTGCATTACCTTTACGCTGTGTAGTGCTTAAAGGTTTTCATAGTCATGTAATCGAGTGAGGGAGGATAACAAATAATCTGTTCAGGTCTCTAAAGTATAAAACACTATTATTTCCTTCTTTTTCTATTGAATAATAACAAACTTCAGTGTTTATTTTTTAAGCCAGAACAAAAGACTGTATGATGAAGATTTATTCTAAACTAACAGATAAGAAAATATGTAACATACTTCTCTCAAGAAAGGACTCATTCTCAAACATTTCATTCCCATTCCTGTATTCAGAATATTCCTGATGGTGTTGATTTTTCTTTTAATTATCAACAGTTAGAAAAATAATTGTTCCCGGAACCATTTAGACCAGGATTCAAGCAATGATGATGAGATGAGAAAAACAGCCCATGCTAACTCTTATTTATATTTTAGAGTTGCAACCTAAAGAGAATGCAAGATTGGTAAGCATGAGATATCTTTACATGCAAATAGAGCTTCAGTTCCTCTGCCCCATATGCTTTTATGACACCTTTATATCTGTCTGGATTAGGCTAACAGCACAGGCTCTTTGAAAAACACCGGAAACTCTCAAGGAACTGTCCAGCCAAAGAATGGTAAAGCCTTTTTGGTGCGTGAGAAATATGGATACAAAGAGCTCTTCTAACACCTTAAACACTTACAAAAATATTGTAATAATATAGCCCACTTAATGTAAACCAATTAAAAGAACAAAAAAAAATTACTTCTGTGATTTATCCTACATGATATCGGATTTTTAAACTTAGTTTAATTCAGGAACTTCTTGCAGTGATAAAAACCTGTCCTGTGGTCCCTTTATTATCAGCTTATGTGAACTACCAAACTAATGTTTTCTTTGTGCTCCCTGAAAACTAAATTTCTGAGAGGTAATGCAACATCGACAGAAGATGAGATGTCCTTATGCAAATACCGTGGTGCTTTACAAATACCTCCTCTTCTCCCCTACCCTTCCAAATCTAGTAAAGTTTTAGCATTGCTTTGATAGAATATCAAATTTTCTAGAGAATAAGTTTTACTTTCTTTCTGTGTGAATGATTCTTGTGAATCTAAATAACAGGAAGTGGAACATGGATGAAATTACCCAATGTCAGTTTTTAGTGTCTGATCCAAAGCATGAGCATTAAATTTTACTCCTTAAAAAGAAAAGGCAAATGCAAACGATTGAGTGTGAATCTAGATGCAAGTCTGGGGCAGGGAGGATCAATGTGAATGGTTTGAAAGGTGCTGTCAGATGCTTCTTAATGGGGGACACAATTGTTGGAAGCATCAATCTGCAGCTAAATTTATTTGGCTTTCAATAGGGGATAGTATTTCAGATAGAAACACCTAATTGGTAGTATACAGTAAAAGTGACACAGTAAAAATGTCTGGCCTGTGTGTTAATTGCTCTGTCTGAATTAATACTGCCATATTATTTATTGGAATACAGTAATCAAACCAGCTGCTGACTGTTACAAAGGGGGGCCATTTCAATTAACAGGCATTGCTCCCAGAGGGGCAGTAAGGAGAAGTAAGCAATAGAAGTATGCAGGTATGCAGGGAAGAAACTGTAAACGGAGAATGGCTCATTCTTGCCACCTCATTGAGGTGTGAAAGGATGTACCATTTGTGGCAAGTCTGAGTGATCTTTAGGATGGTTCCTTGTATCCTTTTTCGTACAGTTTACAAAGGTTTTTTGTTGGCAGGTGGTCCATGGGTATTAGCAGTAGACGTCTTTATTTCTTGTGGGTAGAAATCAAATGCAATAAAACCCAATCCATCTTGGTTTATCCTTAGTTACTGACATAACTCAGATTCATTCTCTGACTCTCTGAGGGTAGCAAAGTGAATTTACACCTCCTGTTGCTTGGCCATGTACTGTTTGGACAGTGTTCCATGATGCATGTCTCAGGTTTGAGGTTATTCTCATTTACATCCACATTTACATCCTGAGTCAGTGAGAGTGAAAGAGGTGGAGTAGTGTACAGGGTCTTTCCCAAAAGTGAGAGATTCATTTGCTTTGTATTTCTTCCCATTCCCACTGAAAAATTCCAAAGTTCAAGAGAATTCTTGGTCCACCTAGAATTTTTGTTACTGGGTTATTTTTCAGTCTTCTAAATAAGTGAAAAAAAAAATAACCTTACAGTTTTTTGAGGTACCTGTAGCAATTGTAACTGAAAAAATTGCCTCAGTGTAAAACCTGTTGCCTCAAAGATTCAATTCTTCATAGCAATGCATATATTCTACACTACTGGAGTTTCTTCTTTCCCCTTTATTATATGTTCATATAATACACTCCTAGGTGACTGAATTGCCTTCTTAGTTGGTGTCTGAGCAGTTTTATGCACCCCTTTTCTTTTGTTCTTTGTTTGTTTGTTTTTAGTTTTGATTTCTTTAATAGCTGGATTTGGGATTTTAGGATTTTCAGAGCTGTCTTGGTCTGAGTGCACCATCCCTGAGCAATGTATTTGTGTGGCCTGGTGTTCTTCATTTATATAAAATATTATACCCCAAATATTTTTATTGAAATGAAATATCCTGTGCTGTCAGTCTGTGTTACATTGGTTTAAGGGCTTTACATGAGGAAAAGTTATAAGCAAATGCAGATGAAAAGAATCCCAGTACACACAACTCAATTTACTAATTTCCGAATCTAAATATAGACTGTAAAATATCATCGTATAGGAGCCCAAAGTCATTACATCAAGGGGTATTTTTGCAGGTTAGGTGTCTTGACCAAGACACAGATAGCTATGATGAAAAGATCTCCAACCTTACAGCATATCACATTGCTGAAAGAAAGGTGATGTTAAAGCACAGATTTCAGAGAATCGATGATTGATGGTTTGGTGGTTGAAGTGGAAATCCAGTATATTTTATAGGAACTAAGGAAGCATTATGGAACTGAAAAAAATTCACAAGAATCTGTTTGCAAAGCTTCTTTTTCCTATGAAGACACTGAATGATAGAATCTAGAATAGTCTGAGTTGGAAGGGACATTAAAATCATCTTGTTCCAACTCCCCCACCACAGGCAGGGGACTAGACCTTCCACTGGACCAGGGTGCTGAAAGCCCCATCCAGCATGGACTTGAACATTTTCAGGGGTAGGACATCCACAGCTTTTCTCGGCAACATGTTCCAGTGCCTCACCACTCTCATATAAAGGATTTCTTCCTGAGATCTGATATAAATCTGACTTCTCTAAATTTGAAGCCATTCCCCCTCGTCCTATTGCTACATGCCCTTGTGAAAACTCCCTACAAGCCTCTTTAGGTACTGGAAGGTGCTGTAAGGCCTAAAATCATGTGAAGGTAGTAATGGAAAAACGCAAACAATTTTTGTTTCTTCAGTCAGCATCTTGGCTCTTATTGCAAGATTACTTTTAAACATACGTACTCTTATTTTATTGTTATAAATTATGTTGAAGTCCTATACTAAGTTCTTTCTGTTCCTTCTTCAGTGTAAAGCTGGCCCAAAGCTGAGGTTTCTTGAGACTGTAATGTTACAATCAAATTCCTGATGTAATGAAGCCATGCATGTGTATGTTATCAGTATACAAAGCCCCTGCACAAGACAGAATGCCTGGTGATGAGGAAGCTGGGACAAGGTTAATTTACAGGATGCCTCTTGTTGCCCTGAAAAGTGCCACTGGTGGGTGTGTGGGTGGAGATTGATTGCGAGTTGTTTTAGCAATTTTTTCCCCATTAATGGCTTTGCCTTGTTTCAAGAGATTAAGTATCAATCTATTTGATTCTTGTAAATTGCTCAAATCACAAGTAAAATAAGCTTTTCCAAGGAACTGTGATTTTTTTTTTTTAGCTACTAAATTATAAGTAAAATTTAGGAATATGTGAAAGTACTGACTTGAAAGAATATAAACTTTTTCAGCAATTTTGTTTATCCCTGTGCTTTTCTGGAGTGCTAAATGTGATAAAGTTCATGAATGTTTGTGTTTCTTTCTTTAAAAAAGCTACACTTTAGTTATGAGTCAGTTAAAAGCAGAATTCTGTGGTGATACAGGTTTGTTCTGAGTTCAAATATCAAATGCAGTCTGGAACAGCATGCAGTAGGCTTAAGAGCATCTTTATTGTGATGAAATTCAATTTGAACTGTTCCTTATCTGGCTTTACATAATTGTCATCCTGTAATTTCTTCAAACCTTGCAATCAATCAAATCAGTGGCTTAAAGGACTCAACAAAGTAGTATTTGAGTCATCAAAATATTATCATGAATTTAGAACAGAAGAGGAACCATTTAGAAACTTTGGTCTGTGGATGTGTGAAATGTCCTACTTTTTCTGAAGTACGGATTGGTTGGAAAAAAATTACATTGTTCTATGCGAGGCCTTGGTTTAGCAAAATAATTAAGAACTTGACTTGGATTCAAGTGGGTGTGGTATTGTGGTATGAGGAAATTATGATTTGCCAGTCTGTTCTTGCAGAGCTGGGGAAAAGCCAATACTTAATGAAGAAACTTTGGTTTAGAATTAAAATGGAATGAAAAAGCAGCATTAAAAAAATCGCTATAAAGCACACACATCAATGTTTCACTGTGCTATCTCTGTTAGTATTAAGAGCAAGCGAGCATCAAACAGTTTTATCATATCAGTATTTGGTATAAGTCAAAATTTCTCCTTAAACTAATTGTATTGATAATGAATTCAGCATATAAAAGAATGTGATGTCCTGTGGTTTTGTTATATTAGCTCCTTCAAATTCTAGTATCAATTTATCAAACTGGAAATAATAAGAATTCAACCTAAACCCCAAAATTAAGGTGTTTTTTATGTTAGGCTTTTGAGTTGATGGATCAGAGTTACATTTACAGTTTTCTGGACAGAGAGGAAGATTAAAAATAGCCTTTTTATTAAAAAAAAGTCCCATTCTTTCAAGAGCTCTTTTAACATGACTTCAGAATCTAAAATTTTAAAGCACTTACAGTGCTAGGTGGAAGCTTGTGAGGGGCTTGTATTATAATTTTTTGGGGGAATAGGAAAAAAGAATTTGATTTATCGTATCAAATGCTATATTCTTTAAAATAAAGTCTTGTTTTCATGTTGTTATCACTGGGTTCTGCTCAGCTTGTAATCTGTGATAACACTCTACATAGCTACCATCTATTGCTATTTCCCGAAAACGTGTGGCAAACATCTTGGGGTTTCAAAATAATCATACAAATTGATCTTGGTGTGTATGGAACTAAGTAGGTGATTAGCAGAGGAAGAGAAAATCAAGTATTAAAATGTTCTGTGGCTTGAAGTACCTTGGAAACTTAGCTTTTATGAAAAGACTTACATTCTTTCTACCCTTTTTTTTTTTTTTTTTTACAAATTACCAGTATACTGTTTGCATGAAAGTGCTACAATAGTTACTAAGATAACTTGGAAGGTCATCTGTAGAAATAGCCCTAGATTTTTTACATACATTTGTATATTTTAGAGAGTAGGTGTCTTTTTATGATTCCTCTTAGGTTAATTATTCTGATTAGCTTTTGCAATTAGCTGAAGAATAATGGCTTTTGCTTAATGGATATTTTCTTCTTACTCCCATTTTACCATCTTATTTTGAATATACTTCTTCATGACAATGGCACGTATAATAAAATAGCAGCCTAAGGTATATGCTATTGCATTTTGGAAATCTGTCAGCACATGAGTGAGTTAGTATTTTTATATATTCAGAATTTTATTCACAAAGCAAAAAAAAAAAAAAAAATCAACCTTTGTTAGTTTGCAGTAAATTAGCAGTAGGATTTATAGCTGTGTTTTAATGATAAAAATATAGATCACTCAGATTTTTGTTTGGAAAGAATAATTGGTCTACTTAGGAACTAGAAGAAGGGATTTGGCTGCATAATTTCTTTTGCAATTTACTTACTGCCAAGAACAGGTAAAATGCTCTTTTCTCTATTATAATAGTATTTAAGTAGATTCTGAGAGTCTCTGAAGTTTTTGCTTTGGAAAGTATAGATTACTAGAGAGAAGGGCGTGTTGCCACCTTGGTTTTTTTCTGTTCTGTGTTATAGAGACCATTTTTCACCCTGCCAAACAGGAAAGTAGCTAGTGCTGTGCAAACCCCAGAAATTTTAAACCAAAGCTTTCATCTTCTAAAATTCCAGTATGCATAAAAGTAAGCCTGAAAAATGTGGTGAAGAGGTATTGT